>NW_028186406.1:671660-731461 GCF_003343005.1 Rhea americana | reverse complement strand
TTTTTTTTTCCAACAAACTCCCCTTGTCCAACTACTTCTTGAGTCTTCTGACATAAAAACTAAGGCTTGCAGCTATTTTGGAATCTAGGAGAATCCCTATATGTTGTAGTAGGTTTGCTAGAAAGCTAAAAATATCTACTCAGGATATTTTATCTGTTGTTCAAAAGTTTAAAAAGAGGACCCAAAATAGTTACTCTTCAGTATAAGCAGTGGTGATCTAGCAGATCTCTGAAGTGCAGAGGCATAAATACTAACAGACAACACTTAAATATATCAGCATCTGCAAGGGAAATTTACAGAATGGAGAATCTATGGGCAGCAAAGGAGATGGCTGCTAAGACCAGTATCTTCAGACTTCCATGCTCAAAGCTGTATCCTTAAATTCCCATTTAGGATAGTAAATGACATTTTAAAAGGCACTGACTACCCAATTTTTTGAATAAAATCAGTCTGCAACTACCTGACTCCTCTGAAAAGTACATCAACATTTAGATACCTGAATACAGAATTTAGGAGTCATAATGTCAAGCACCAAATTTGAAAATATTATCCACACTAATTACACCAGACTGTCACTATTCATGAATAACTGTCACAGAAGATAATCATTTTAGGTATGCTGGTATCAGTCTCCATGGAGCTGATTTGCAACAAAATATAGATTGTGCACCAAGTGCAATGGAGACTTTGTMAATAGTTCCTGCTAAGAGGTATTTCAATGAATGAATTAAGAAAATACACTGTATTTGGACTGCATTTGTTTTTCTACTACTCTRTAATGTTCCAGTTACACATCTATATGGGGCATTCATCCCCAAAAGCCAGTGAAAACTTACCAGTGGATGTGAAAGGCAGGGTAACATCCRGGGACTGAAGATCTGCAGTATGTAAAGGTAAAGGATCCCTGTAAGCAAAATGATGGCAAAACTCAAATTTTGAAGTACCATGCTAAGTTTTGCTAATGCTAGCTAGCCACCACAGTGAGTGTGAAATTTTAATATGCAACCACAGATCTCATACATGTGTATTGAAGTTAAACAATGCAAATAAATTCCAGAGTTCTTGATTAGAGGGATTAAAGGAGCTTACAGCTTAGTTTTATAATTCCCAGGAAGCTTTTAGCATAATGAATAAACTAATACAAATAAGCTCAGGACTAATAAAATTTAAAGATGCCTTAGAAACTGAATCTCAAATCAGTACTTTGAAAAGCAGATAATTCAGCTAAGTGAAATAATTTCTCACCAGCTGAAAGTATCCCGTTCCATGCTGCTTTCAGTAGTGGAATCTCTAACTGGTGTTTCCCTGCATGGAAAGACATATTGCTGTCAAAATCACAACAAAAGCCTTGCCAGTAAGATTGCTACATTTTACATTTTTAGACAATTAGCTTGTTTTTTAAGCAGAATGCAATGGTATRCATCTGCTGATGTTGTTCATATCCTAATACTGAATACAAAGCATGGTAGAATTATTATCTATGGATGTATTGGAGCTGGAGGGAATTTAGACCACTGAAGCAAYGGGTATCTTTGGGATATACAAGACAATACTCAGTATCAATATTGTATAGTAATAAAGATTAAAAAAAAAAAAAAAGTCTGTTTGCATGACCAATGCCATAACAATCCCCTTTCTGCTTACTCACGCAACAGTGTTCCTATTTAGCTTTTACAAAATGGTGCCTAATTATTTGGAATGTGCTTTTTAGCCCATATTTGACCTAATGCCATCAGATGATGGCATTACCTGCCGTGACATGAATTGTTGCTTTTTTCATGTTTGGTCCCATATGTGTTCTCAGGCACTGTGAATTCTTAGAGTACAGTGATACTTGATGAGATAATGGAAATGGATCATTAAACTTGATTAATTTTCAAAACCAAATCAGACTCATTTTATCACATGGAAATGTTCCAGAGAAGCAAAATCCTGTTGAATTTAATGTTGAGTTTTTGTAGAAATTCTCCATTCCCACCAGAAGCTCTACTATTTTACTTGTAACTTTAGATACACCACAATTCTTAACCAAGGCACTGGAAACAGGAAAAAAAACCAAAACCAAAAACAACAACCCCCCCCCCAAAAAAAAACAATCTTAGTCTCAGTTTTCATAGGAGACAATCAACAAAACCTCAGCTCTGCTTTARCTAGCTAGAAGCATTTTGTTCTAGCTTTCCATATATCTTGTGTTTCTTTTGACAAAACTTTTCCATATATTGTGTGTTTCTTTTGACAAAGAGCTCTATTCAATTATTAAAAATTATATTTAAAAGGAAATGTATTCATTTCTAGGGATTTTAATAACATCTTCTGGATGTCATTGTCATATTTTGCTTTACAGAAAATGCTAAGGTATAGAATGCCTTTTAATTATCCTTCTCACCCATTTAACACTGAGTCAATGGCATACGGAAACAGAAACTTTGGAGATTAAGGAACACAAGCCTAGTCAATGAACCTTATACATCACTACTTGACTAATCTATCTCAGAATTTTGATCTGCAAGGAATTTCTAATCTTTAGGAACATCAATAGTATTTTCTTTATAATTTTTAATCCATTTTGCCAAATAGCTCTGTTTGCTTTTGTTTCTCAAAATGCCATCTGYCATTTTGCTGTATCAATAACTGTATCATCTGGGATCTTTTCAGAAAAGTAATTTCTCACCTTTTGCAAGGATCTGAACGTAGACTGACAGTAGCAGCACATTCTCTACTTGCACCRTCTCTGTGTAAAAAACAAAACAAAACATTAAAGACATTAGCAGAATTAGCAAAACCAAAGGGACTTAGAAAGCCCTGTACTTTGACAGATAATTTTATATTTTGAGGGATGTTTAGGTATAGGATTCTCCCATCCTTGCTTCATCTCTGAAAGAGAGTACTGTTGTAGGACAGGGAAAACACTGGAAAAATTCTCCTAAAACCCACTTCTTTTCTAATCTGAACCATACGTTGAATTACACAAGCTTGCAACCATATGTAGGAAGCAACACTTTCTCCCACTGCCACTATAAACACAGAACATAGGCAATAATCATACAGCAGATGCTGGTAAATCAGCACTTYTGACTCTTCACACCCCCAAAGGACTCTATGAATGATAGACAAAGCCAAGTTTGTAGGAAAAGGTAGTACAGTTATTACTTGAAAAGASAGAAAAGCTTTTGAGCAWAAGTCCTTTTTCAGGCCTAAAATAGAAGCTTCTATAGCTTCTCTACTTAAGCTCTCAAAAATTTGCATGTCGATAACATCCAGATTTTTGGTTTACTATGAATAGCTGGTGAAAAGGGGAAATATATATATATATATATATATATATATATGTATGTATGTATACACACACATACATATATGTGAGCAACCTGAGACCTATCTGATACATTACAAGAGAAAAGTCATGTTTGAAATAAAAAGATCCTACTGAAAGCCCTTGAATTACATTTTCTGTTACAAAGTGTCTTTATGTCTAGGATTGGAAACATCAGAATTTGTGTTGTATTGATTTTTCAACATAATATACCATTATCATTATCATTTGTATGTTAAGAAACCTGCCTGCTTTCAAGAGAAGAGATATTAACATAACACAGAAAAGCAAGAAAGGAGTTAAAAATTAAAATAAAAGCACAAATGTCTAAAAGCAAAAGAATAAAGACAAATGGTGTAGTCACCTTCTATTTCCCTGACACCTAAAGCRTCTGATGAACCAGGCAAGCAGCCTGACATAGGAGCTGACAAAGCCCTTAGGTAGCTCAAGTTTATTCCTAAACCCAATTTTCCCACAAAAACCCACCCCATACCGCTCCTGAAGTGCATGAATAGCCAGACCTTAGTTTCAGGAGGCAATGCAAGTACACAGCACACAACAGAAACACTCTTACACTGTGTTCCTTATGGTTGCTAAAGGTGATGTTCTCCCACCATCACTGTCATTCTTGTGAAGAACTGCAGAAGGGATCTCACTGTCTGAGCTTAGTTCTTCAAGAATCCTCTTTAAATCTCGCAGTGGTTCCTCCTTCAAAATGCCTGGTTTGGGTGGTATCTGAAATAAAATCATTCTGTTATAAAGTTCCATTTTTTAATTCCTATATATATTCATCCAAAGTTACACATGTATTTTTTCCCTCTTTCCTTGACTTAAAATTTGCGAAGTGGTAATTTTCTGGTAATTTTAGTTGTAAATTGGTGGAAGTGAGATCATGGTAACTTGAAAACTGTCAAAATACTCCCTGAACATAATCAGATCCTTTATCTGTTATCTGACAGAATTTTGTAAAGAAACTTATTACTATTAAGTGAGAACACTGGTAAAATCTATATTTTAAATAAATATTGCAAACAGTGTAATACTCTAGTGGCAAGGTGAAAAACATTACAATAAGTCTTTAAGTATGAGATGATACACTCTTTTCTCTATTACCTTTTTCAGTACCAAAAATGGATAAACTTCACTTAAATGACAGCTTTGTTTTCTCCTTCTTTATAACGTGTTATTGCAGGTAATACTGACTGAACACTATGCAAACACAGCTTTGAAGACAGAAATACTAATTTCTCAGGGCATTCATTACTGTAACATCTGAGTTATCTGCAAATACTAACCACCACATTGTCACAGTCCTACACTGAGATRAAGGACAATATTACTCTCATTTTACTGATCAGGACTTTAAGCAAAGTCCTAGTTCACAAGAATCAATTCTTTCTGAAAAAAATTTCAGGAGGCAAGAACTGGATTTTTCAGAGTACACAGCACTTTATGTGTTCAAAGTACTGCTCCCATTGACTTAAGTCTCATCTGGGGACAGAACTGGCTAGAAACCATTTGCTAACATGTTTGCATGGGAAAAAAAAGGTCAGTTCATCAAAATGGGAATTTCCAATGTTCATATACTAGTTTCAGCAGAACTTAAACCAAGAACAGATCCTCAGCTTCAGAATGGATTGATGCAGTTCTTCTATCCTACATCCCTGGTGAGGATCCAGGCTATTGGCTAAGACAGGATTTGTCTCAAGAGTTGGGGCTGCTTCATGTTGTACAAATAACTAAGTGTGCAGTGGAACCAAGCTGATTCAAGAAGACCTTGAATCAAGAGCTTCTAAATCCTGTTTTCTTAACTGTGTTACCACATAAAAAAACAAACAAACAAACAAAATACAGAGCTTTTTTTCTTCTCTATCCCCAGAAGTATAAACTGTATAACTCAAAGAAAAAATACTGGGAGTACTTGATGCTGTAGGGATTTTACAGAATTAACTATCCTTTGTTCCTTCATGTAAATGTTTGTCACTGCATCAGAAAGGGTAAAATATAAAAAATTTCTAAATACTATCTGCACTAAATTGCAGTATTGCACAGATTTGGGGATAAAATCTGCTGGCTCCCCAGGGTCATTAACTGTACTTGGATTCTGTGAAGGCAGCCGCAATAGGACTGGACCACATATGTAAGTTAAGGGGAAATGRAGGATCTCTTTAGGGAACAGCTGGTGCTGGAGTTCTCTGAGGATCCTATGGCATCTTTATACCTACGAATTAATTATGTACATAACATTGCTTATATTGTCAATACTGTGGAACTTGGGAAGGTTTTCTAGATGGACACCTGTCCTGTTCACATCGTAATTCCACCCTAGTGCAAGCTCTGGGTACTCATCACCCTCCCCTCCACACCCTGGCTTCTGGCCTGGCTTCTATGGGAAGAAGAGCTGTATGTGCAGGAGGAAAGGACAATGTGAAACAAGCTTAGGAGAGCAAGAATGTGAGATGTTCCCTAGAGTGCACCTGCCTCTCAGTCTAGACATGCYTTCCCTGTTATTGTACATGGAGACTGATCTAACTTCTGTGGGAGCTACATCAGGTCAAGTTTGGAGAGCTATACAAAACTATACAGAAAAGAAAGTTTTTTTTGCAAGAAAGATTTAAGATGATGCTTTCAATGATGAAAAATCAGAACAGCACAAGCATCTAATTTAAATCTAAATGTAAAGACTCAAAAACAAAAGGAAGGAAAGAAGGAAGGAAGGAAGGAAGGAAAGTGGTGTGTCTAATATTAGGACAAAATTGGTCTTAGTCCGTGAAAGTGAATTTGGAGAAGAATTCAAATATTTAGAGCTATCACTGGTGAACCACCAGTATGAATATGATGAAATTGATCAGATACTATGTACATGTCTATTTTCACTGCCAAAGATACGTGATTTACAAGTAAACTGTCAGCAAAAAAAGAAAAGAGAAACAAAATGTTTAAAAAAGCAATTCCTTCAGTTTTGAGAACTCATAATGTCATTGGTGACAGAGAATAAAATATGAAAGTAAGAAAAATTGCTGATCTAYGTAACTTTTTATTGCTTAGTTGTTTTTTAGATACATTTCACAAAGGAAAAAAAGRAAAACTGCTGAGTCCATAATGTAAGAGAAATACAGGAAAGGATTTAATTTTTATTGCTGGGAATCCTCTTTTGGATTCCTCCTACCACCTGCTGTCCCATTTATGAATTCCAGGTATTTTTAATCTTTGGAACATCCCTGTTTCATTGCAGTTTCCCAGCTCAAGGCAAGTACTCACATGAGGAACACAGCTGGTCACATTCAGGGAAGGTGGCACACTAGCAGAGTGCTGGCTGGGAGCGGGGAGTACCTGCCGCTGCTTGCCTGAAGTAGAAGCTGATGAGTAGCCTGGGCCCTGCAGCTCCTGTGGAAGAACATTAGTCACAGAATGTTCTTCTGCAGAAAAGGGGGATATGGACAGCAAGGCCTCTGGAGTAGGGCCTCTTTTTTGCTTACATCTTTTTATAGCACTCAGTTTTCAAAATACACTCTAATATTTATTACAKATCCTCAGACATAACCCTTTCAAGTCCTTTAGGGACAGAATTGGATGCAACAATGGTTGTTTCATTTGTTTTCAGGTATTCATCATATGTTCTGGAACCATTCAAGCGGAGGAAGTCTCAGAGTCATTACAAAATTAAACTGTCACATGTTTCCTGTGTGTTCTTTTCCCACTGAGGTGAGAATTTCTCTCATTAGCATGAGACTCTCCACCTTTGCATGGTTCATATGAACTCTCTTTTGCATTGTTTATGTAAGTTTGTTTGAATATAACATTTTATTTCCCACTCAAAACTAAAAATCGAGGTCACAGTAAATATAATGGCTTAAAAGAATTATTGAACATTAAAATTAATGAACAAGATTACTGTTTTCAGTGTATCATTAGTTTGTAGTACTAGTTCTACCGTAACTTAATCATCTGTGGTCATCAACAAAGCAAAGAGAAATAAATAYCCTGTATTAAACTGAATAGTAAAGATAAGAGATTAGACCAATTCTACCAAGCAGTAGGAATTCTGGACTCACAGAGATACTCCCTCTCTCGTTAATGCTGTACAGCTCCACAGATGCTAATTACATGTCTTTCTGTTTCTCTCACAGGCACTTACTGACTGTATTTGCCTTTCCCTTGCTAACATCTTTGCGTCTTAAAAGTTTATTATTTTTTTTTCATGTTTCCTAGATAATTCACATAAAAAAGCAAGACCAAAAGCCACTGTTCCCAGCCTGCATACAGCTTGAAGTTTGCTGCTTCTGTTTCAGACCTGGAGCAGGGTATGCATGTCCAAAAGCTTGTTAGCACTTTCTAATACTTATAGTTGGTCTAATAAAAGACATCATCCATCCCTGTAGGCTTTGCCACTCTAATTCATTTTTTCATAATAATGTTATAAATGTTTCTAGTTTTAATTTGTCTGAAACTGCAAGAAAATGCTGAAGTGCCATTGAAACCAAGAGTGTAGTAGCTGGAGCATATGATCAAATATTYTTACAACTGTTTAATTTTTTATGTCCTTCCAGTATATAGCACTTCAGAGTAATTGAAATTATGGACATTACTTGTGCAGTAAGGAGTTATTCCACGTAAGTAAAGGTTTCGGAATACAAACTTTTGAGAGCATGTTGCAATAAATGGGGTTAGTACTGAAATTAGGATGCAAGGTACATGCACCTGCTTTATGTCTGCACTTATCAATAAAGTACGTACTTTTACATCCAAAGCATGCTGCAATCTGAAGCGCATAGCTTCTTGTTCCTGGCACTGGATTATGCACTGACATTCTGAAAACTGCATGGATGCCTGTAAGAGAGAACATAACAGGCCTAAATTAATTTTAYCAGTTTTCTGTGAATTGTATTTTCTCATATTTTCCTTTTGATACAGGAAAAAGAATGCACATATGCAGATACTTTATCTATTGCCAGCAGTATGGAAAGTGCTTTATAGAAGTGTAAGATGATCAGATGCCTTCCTTGACAGGGTTACATGGGCAATAGACTTGTTATATGATCCTAGTAGCAATAATATGCACACTACAACATCACAGAAGGGCATTAATCCTGTCGGGGACAGTCCTAGACCTACTGAACACTTTGGGGATTAGACAATTCAAGTGTTTTAATAAAGCAAAACCCTACTCAAGGTTTTAAAGTAGATATTTGACAACTTTTGTTGATGTGTCTGTATCTCTACTTCATTGTTAAATAGTATTTCTTCTTTAAAATGGTATASTCTGACAAGACATGGCAACTTCTAATAATGTAAGTGTTTTTCATTGAATGCTCATCTGGAAAATTATCAAGAAGAGTAGAAGAAAGCTCAAAGCCAAAGCAGTGAAGCACATTAAAAAAAAAGAGGGGGGGAAGAAGGGAGGTGAGAAAGAGAGATTGAGAGAGAGAGAGAGATTTTTAGGGGTCAAACTGCTTTTATCAGTCTAAAAGAATTCATTCTTCAGTATCAGAATAAAACAAGACTTTCTTTTTGTGCTTCTTTGTGACTACCACTGATGGAAGCACCTGCTGAGGCACTGTGCATTTATGGTTACAAGTAGCAGCTTTTTGAACATTTAACTATAGATCACTGTTCATGAGCAAGATGACCAATTATGCTTTATGATGTTTATACAGTGGATAATCTGCAATGGATGGTTGGACTAACATCCAGTCAGAAGTCACAGTGAAATCTTTAGTAACTTCTGTGAATTGGTATTCAGTGTATCATGTGCGCTAGTTTTCAGTTAACACTGGCCTCCATTGCATCTCAGCCTCTCTGTCGGTTGGCTAGTACTGTTCACAACAATTTACATTAAAAGTTAGYTAAGTTTCCAATGTCAAGCATTTAGAGTAGGAAATGCCATGCCTGGGYGATACCAGAGCTATTTTTTTCAGGAATGAAGCAATTTATTTTTCTTTATTATTATTTTCAGAAAGAATGGAACTGTTTTGCCTGAAAACTGTCTTTCYTGTTCATGGCAGACACCATCCATGGAAGTTTATATCCTGAAAAACTAAAAATTCTAGGCATCTGAAAAGGACTCTTGCAGTGGGAAGAGTCCAACAGGTCACTTGTAWTTTATGTGCTCGTTAGACCTAGTCCTAAGGCCTCAGTTTAAGAGGTAGGTATGTCAGCAATAGAAAGTTCAATTAGAAAAGGCAAATGCAAAAATATGAGCTACTTAAAAAATTCCTGGGCCCTGAGGGACCCACAGCCAACTGATTCAGTCCCCAGAAAGGGCTGGGCACTGACATGTGTGTTGAGTTAGTGTGTGCCCATGCTCAACTCCAGAAGAGCTCTGGACATAATTGTATAGTGTCCTTTCTGGCAGCRACATCCAGGAAAAGGAGTCATACAAGAGCCTGTGCTACTGCCTGGAGGGTTGATCTGCTTTCAATTCCCCAAAATTTCTATTTCTCTGAGCTAGTAAGGAGTAAATCAAGGATTCTCATAATGAAAATAAAAGCATTTTGCCATAAAATTCAGGTGACGGACTTAATCACATTTTACTCTTTAGGTATTTAGCTTGCAAAACATGTGACTAGAACATAATAAATGCAACCTGGACAAGAAATCAGACATCTTCTCTTCCTAAGAGACCATGGGAAAGCACCCAGCTGTCTTAATGAACTGAAAGCTACCTTATCAAGGGCGGTCTCCATCTTAGATATTTTTTCTTTCAGACGTTTGTCTTGTGACCTCAGGATCTCCAGCTCCCCAGCCATCTTGGTATTTTCTGTTGTAATACAGCTCAATTCTTGGCTTAGTTTACTATTTTCTTCTTTGAGATAATGCTTTTCCTGAGTTTAAGGAGATGAAGGACAAAGTATGAGACAAGAATTTATAACTACCTATATTATAAATATTTTTTTTCCTGTGATCTTTGATTTTTGGAAGTTTTGAATGAACCATTCCAGAAGCTTGGCTATTTTATTTTGCAGAAAGACAAGTTTTTTTCAACAAGAAGATGAGATCTTACAAATAATGGTGCAATTGGACTAGCTTTGATGAAGTAATCTCTCAGATTTTAGATCCATTTTCAAGCTGTAATTTTAAGTTCAGGAGTTCATGACCAGGTCAAAGTTCTATATTATACTTTAATAAGGTCTTCCAGTTTAAGACTCCAGAAATTCACCAGAGTCTAAGTACTATGGTAAAGATATTAAGTGGTCCATTGTACACATAAAGGCCACCAAGGCTTCAAGGCTGTTCATGGCCACCAAATATCAGTCCAAACTCATGCAAGTCACAGAAGCCAGAAATGGTAGAGAAGTACAGGTTACAGTGAACAGATAAAAAGATTCTCTGTCATAGAATATGCTAGACAGACCTCAACACACAGAGCTTACAACCAGAACTGTGAAAGTCAAAAGTAGAAACTACAGCAGGAAAGTCTGCAAAACACTCTTCCCTTGTAAATAGATGATTGTATCCCCACATAAACAACAAAGCTTACAAAGACATAAAATCAAGTTGTTGTATTGCATAGACCAAATGTATTATTTGCCAAATAGAACAACTGATTGCCATTGGGTACAATAAGCTCTAATCATCTCTGGATGGATCTTCCAGCTAGGAAACAGTATATTGTAAGGCTATGTAGCTGCAAAACATTTAATAAAGATGATTGTGTTGAGACATTGTGGTCTGGGAAATACTTTCAGATTCGCCAGGATTAAGAGCAGAACCTACAGTAAAGGTATCTGGAGAGTTACACTGAAAACATAGCATTTCCTAATTTTTCAAATACAGATTCAAAACAGAATCAGATTTTATGATATAAACTGATTTCAATAGGCCTACATCAGATGAGAAATTAGCTCATTGTCTCAAATTTGTCTCAAAGAAAACAAAGGGAAACRCTGTGGGTCAAATTCAGAAGGATACAGAGTGCATTAGTTAAAACATTTTAAAAGGTCTGAGGTTAAGAGCATGAATCTCATTGACACTTGTACTGTTCTTTCAGAGAAAACAAATATTAATGAGAACCTGGCTCTGTGTCTGTGGGAGTCTGATTTACATTGTGGACACATTCCTTGTACTATCTATGCTAGCAGGAAGCAAAAAGGAAGGTGCCCATTACACCAAGTAATACTCCCTTTGTTACTCCTTGGGCTAAATATGCTTTTGGCCCTACATCTCTCCAAAAAGCAATGTCTCTAAATATAGTCAAATACTTTTACTTGGAGCTTTTGTGACCTTAGCTGCATTTGTCATTGCCTCTTCCAAGAATTTAATCTTGCTCTGTAATGCATCTATCTGTCCTCTCTTGGCTGTGATTTGCTTCTGCATTCCCATTGCAACTTTCATAGCTGTAAAAGAATAAGGTTCCCAACTGTTAATTCTCAGTAAGCAACATTGACTATGCATTCTGAGCTCTGAAGAAAGACTCTGGAAGTCAGTTATCAGCAATACACCAARGCAAATATGCTGAATCAGGACACCATTGTCAGCAAATATCAGCAAACCATTGTTTAGGCTCAACAAAAGTTTTGCCGAAGGTGGTGGTACAAGGCTCRTGCCACATACAAGACAAGAAGAGGGTGCTCCCTCGAAGTCTAAATAAAGATCTCATGAGAAAATTCAGCACATGGTCCAAGTTTTAAAATATGTAGTAAATGGTAGAATATGTCTGCATGTGCAACTTTTTTTTAATTATTATTATTATTTTATTTCACAGAGTATCTGGAATATCATTAACCTCTATTGAGATTACTTTTACTTATAAATTTTGTCAATACTTATAAAAATCTTYTTGTTTAAAAGACAAATAGGTGGGAAGTTCTTTCCTTAATTACCATGGCCATCGGACCCTTCCATAGTCTTTAGAGCAGCTCTGGTCTGATCCAGTTCAGCTTTGGCAGATTTCAACTGCATTTTCAGTTTCTTTGCAGTATTTTCCATCTCTTCAGTTTTATCTCGRTAATTCCTCTTCAAATCTTCATATTCCTCTGATGAGTGTAAGTAAAGATAGAAATCACAGTGGACAAAGGTTATCATTCTTGTAGACAAAGACTGCTGGCTTGTTACCTGCTTCTTTAAGGGAATATCAGATATGCAAATAGCTAAGACCTAGAGCAAGTAATAACCATTGCTAACAAATATAGAAGCTGTAGTTCAGCGTAGTTCAGCATGTCAGCAGAAGCTTCTGTTTCACTAGAAAAAATAGTATGTTCTTCAATTGCTCCCCAAAGCAATAGTTCAACAAGGTGATATAAATCCGCATTTCCGATTCCCCCTACTATAACAAATTGCACATAGTGAAGGGTAAAGCCACTGATGAGAGACAGCATTTTGTCCAYATCATTCTCTCCAGCCTCACTTATGTGCCTGATATAGGTCCGAACTGATCCCATTTCCCACTCAGCTATCCCCCGCTCTGCTTCTCAGCTATGTTTCTTATATATCTCTCCAATTCTTCTCACATCATTCGCATAGTTATGGACCCTTGCACTGCAACTGCATCAACAGTTTGGCTGCGAAGGTTATGTGCTCTGATAAACCTTTCTCATACCTCACTCACTTGGCTAGTACCATAAAGCCTAAGGAAGACCTTCTGTGTAAAATTATACTATCTGTTTAATTCTTATAAAACYGATGAGTTTAGAAGTGTGGCTGTGTATTGAGCATGACTGTGAAGCAACAGATGTCACCAGCGGGTACTTTATAAGAGTATGGGCTCTAGAGAAAGTAATTTAAGCAATTACTATTTTTGCACAGGGTGGATAGAAATTGCCATAAGGATTGTATCTGTCATTCTGTGCCASAATCCCAAACCATGACTTAGCTCTCCAAAGCAATCTGACCATCACATGCTGACAGGGAACGTTCTGATGTACTTGCAGCCATATTTGGATTCAGTAAGAAAGCTGTTCTTCTATTTTTAACATCAGCCTGATTTAGCAGCTATCTGAGCTGAGCTAAGCTGAGGCTCCCTACCTGCAAGGCCAGCTAGCTCACTGCGATTGGTTTTCAGTTCGTTTATTAGCTGGTCTTTTTCCAGTTTCATATCTTTCACTGCATGGAGCCTCTCAGTGCATGTGTTCACCAGTTTAACCTTTTCCAGTTCCAGCTCACTCAGTCTGGCCTCCATTTCAAGTATTCTGGCTTCTTTCTCCTCTTTTACAATCTATTTATACAAAAGAAACCCACAATAATTATGTGAAATACGTAAAAATACATAAATTAACAACAAAGCTGTGCAGACATCATCATCACTTTGAATCTCATTTGTCAGAGAACAATTTGAGGGAAGAAAGAGTAACATAGTAAAGACACAAATTACKTGAATATTGTTAATCCAGGCAAAAAGAATGTAATAGAACCTGAACTGATGGCTTTAGAACAGGTGTATCATGCCAGGTGTATAACGAAGAATGATTTCCATCCTTTTGCAGCACTGCCTCTATATTCATTCCTAATACTCAACTATCCTCTCACAGAAGAGAACCAAATTCTCTGTCTGAAGTAAAAATTTTCTGAAGTTGCTGACTTAAGACTACCATATAATGTGATTCTTGTCTGAGAAATAACCAGTTATAAATAGTGTCCTCAGACTGGAATTCTGCATACTCAGTGCATTTTATTTCTTAGTAATACTTTATATTTCTTGTCCTGTTACTCATGTGGACCATTGCATCACTGAGGACAGTATGCTACATTCCAGCTCTCATAAACCTTTTGGCAAYTGCTTTGTACAAATAGATTTTTCCATTGCTGATGGTCATGTGATAGTATCATCCTTATCTATCCACTATCTACTAATGTTGTTAGGATTCAAGGTGCATTGYCTGACCTGATTGAAAACTATACAGTGTTAATATATGGACATAAAAAAACAAATGAACTGTCTTAAAGTGACATAAATACAGTAACATYTACAGACCTTAAGTTCCTGTACTTCTAGTTTCCAGTCATTGATTTCTTTTATAAGCTGAGACTTCTCAACTTCCATTGCTCCAGCAGTTCGACTGTGCTGGCCCACAATCTGGGTCATGTTRTCAATTTGCTTTTGGAAGATTCCAATAATCCTTTCTTTTTCTACCACCTGCAGTTTCAGTGTGTCACACTCTGACTGCACATTGYGTAAACGATCTTCTTCTTTCTTTAGGTGCTGAAGCTCCTGCATCCTACTGCCRACTTGTGAACGTAGCTTCTTGATTTCCTTATTGGTAATGTCAATGGCTCTCTCTTTCTCCTGCAGGCAGGCTGTCAAATTTGAAACTGTTCTCTCGGCAGCCTCCAAATTCATCTCTTTGGCCGTAAGATCTTCCTTAACTTTACGGAGTGTCTCTTTGGTTGACTCCAGCTGGGCAGTCAGGGAAGAGACTCTTTCAATGCTTTCATTTTTCTCCTTAATTGCAGCCATCTGAACAAAAGCAATGAAACTGTCAACCAACAAAAATGTTTATTTCTACCTTCAGAATTTCCTCTCCCCTCCTGGTTTTCTATACTTCATCTTAAACATCTAACAGTCTTACAGAAAAATTATGTTGGCATGGTCAGATCTATAATGACTGTATGATTCTTCTGTTTTTCCTTCCCCTTTCCCTGCCTGATAAAGWACTGCTTGCAATAGATATATTTTGAATTACAGAAAATGAAACATGTTAGAGTGATGCAAAAATAAGGAACAAAATAGCAGTACTGCACAGAATTCTGAGGAGTTGGGCTAAAGATCTTTATTAAAACTCAACTGCACTGTAAGTTGTAAATGTTTTGTGTACATGGTTAATTTATCACTGATTTTATTACTGAGGCAGCAATGCACATTTATGACACCATTATTACACAAATGTTGTGACTCTGGAATTGCTAACAGTACAAACTAGAAGCAGTAGAAAAGAATGAACACCATAGTATGAAGATTTGAAGTGGAAAATAATGGCTTGGGAAACTGTAGAAGGTACATGCAAAGTAGCACAAGGCCAGTGATTTGACAGATGACAAGAGAAGCAATATGACTTGATCTTTTCTCATAATTCAAAGTAGCTAGCAAAACTGCCAGTGAGTTACTTAATTATAGCTCATTTTTGAGGGGCTGAGGTCTTGAAGAAGCTTCAGAGGTCGGACTATGGTTCAATGTCTAGGAGGTTACTTTGACGGTAGTAGTTCTTTCTAACAAAAGATTCCRTTCAGCTTAAAATTTGGGTTATAGATATAAATATCATTATGTTCTCATTAAGCATTTCATAAAGTAGAGCAATTATGAAGGCCTTTAATCTACTCGTTATTCTTACAGAAGTGCTCCCTACTGAAAATACTGCCTYGAACAGTTTGTTTGTTTCTTTTGGCAGCCTCAAGCTTTTTGTAGATTTTTAAAAAATGTTATTTTGGAAGTTTACAATCAAAGCAAATACATTATCAACAGAATATTCATTTTGTCATGAATCTTATGTCACTGACAAAAATAAAATTTAAAAATAATGCTTCTACTGCAACATCAGTGAACACAGATCAAGACTAGATAGGATAGATTATCAGACAGAATATGGAAACTATGCCTGTCCTACAATCATGTATTTGGTTGGAAAACTTTGGCACATTGGCTGCGGAAGTCTCCCAATCACAACCCATAATGTTGCAGCTCTGACTGAACTACAGCCTCCATCATTATTTTGTATCCAGAACACCACAATGCTGCAGTTGCTCACAAACCTGGCACTCCATTTGTTCCTGACATTCGATCCTCATTGCCTTCACTGTATTTTCCATGTGCTGCAATTCCATGTTCTTGGTGTCTAGTTCTCTCCTCAGATGGTCAATTGTGATGCTGTTGCCTCTATCCCGATCCCAAAATCTCTTGTTCTGCTCTTTTTCTAGACTTAGTTCTATCTCTTTTTTGTGTAGTTCAGCCTATGAGAAATTACAGTCATCTCACTCCTTGAATCATATTTTGTTTTTTTCATCTTTCTTCTTAACACTAGCAAYATTCAATTACACAGTTGCATATCTAAATAGGGATTACTGCATGGATTTACACATAACAGAAGACAAGAGTATTGACTGAACAAGTTTGACACCTCCTACACATGCTTTCTTAAAACAAAACAGTACCTTTCAAATTTATCTGCTTTACATCACAGAATCACACAAAATCACAGAATGTCTGAGGTTGGAAGGGACCTCTGGAGATCATCTAGTCCAACRCCCCTGCTCAAGCAGGGTCACCTAGAGCAGGTTAGACAGGATYGYGTCCAGGCAGGTTTTGAATKTCTCCAAAGAAGGAGACTCCACAACCTCTCTGGGCAACCTGTGCYAGTGCTCTGTCAAAACAGTCCCCAGCCCAGGCACCACTGGGAGTCGAACCCAGGATCTCCTGTTTACTAGACAGGYGCTTTAACCAGCTAAGCCATGGCGCCGTGCTAGAGGGCAGCTGCTGTGTCCTCTTGAAGCTCTCTCTTCTCCAGGCTGAACAAGCCCTTTTCTCTCAAGTTCTCCYCRAAGSGCAAGTGCTCCAGYCCAGACTATCCTGAKAGCCTTCTGCTGAACTTGCTGTAGTGTACTGATTTCTTTCCTATATGAGTGGGTCCAAATCAGCTATAGTAGTCTAGACTTGGCCTAAAAAGTGCTGAGCAGAGGGTGAAAGTCACTTCCTTCAATCTACTGGCTACACTCCTATTAGCATAGCCCAGGATACAGTAAGCCTTCTTTCTTGCCTAAGGATGAACTGTTACTTCACATTTAACATATCATCAGCCAGGACCTCCAAGTCCTTTTCTAGAGAGCTGCTTTCAGACACTCATTCTCCACCTTGTATTTGATGCATGGGGTCATCTGTTCCAGGTGCATAACTTTTTGTTTGTCCGTGCTGAATTTTATGAGGTTYCTTTCARCCAATTTTTCCAGTCTGTCAAGGTCCCCCTGAATGGTGGCTCTGCTTTMAYACATACCAACCATACTCTGTAATTTGGTATCATCCACAAAGTTGATATTGCTACTACAATTATATTGAAGCATATAACACTGCCACACGGAAGTCTTTGATGTCATTTATATCTATCCTGAAAATCAATATAAGCAGTGAAATAAAAAGAGATTATATTCTATCAACATTAAATGAACAACAATAAAGCATTACAGAGTATACCAAGGAAGCCTTCTCAAGTAAATATCSATCCTTTACCACTAATGAGAATTGTTCATTCCTTGCTTGATTACATACAGTAATTTGGTACGTGTTCTCCAGATCTTAAATCTTTCCTATCTCAAATAGTATATGTACTAATATGTATAATAATAATGTACCAATAGTACATAATTAAAATTATGAATTATAATTAGAAATGAAAATAAGATTAAAAACACTGTCACCCACATTTTATAGTTACTAATTTCAAAAATATGAATTAAGAATTGGCCAAACGTAATTGTGAATAGACATTTCTGCTGCAAATAACTTTTGCTATTATTTTGGAAGTTGAGMCTATCCATATATGGTTAGAGAATGGAAAGCTCAGAGAATGGAAATACAAAGTTAAGGCACTGAAACAAATGGGATCCTAAAATTAGAATTCCTAGCTTTCGATTATACAATGATTATTCTGACTCCAATCTTCACTACAGCTATGTACAATCTATAGGAAAAGATTTACTTAACATACTTCTCATTAGAAGAATATCATACTGAATGAAATCATTTCAGCTGCTCTTTCAGAAGCACCATGACACTAATTAAGCAAACAGACTTAATGAAACCACACAAACTAATCTCCCAAAATTCAGTCATTAAAGTATAATCTTATGTAAATAAGGAGAATAATAAGGGTGATTATAATGCCAGTGGTGATGAAACCATTTGTGTATGGCAAAATTTCTACACTACATATTCAATTAGTGAATATTCTTAATCAACCACAAAAGAATGTTTAAAGCTGTTAATGAAAATCTTGTATATGTCTTACAAAATATGTGTAAGAGGACCAAGATTCCTTAACAAAGGGATTTGAACTGTGGGGTTAAAGTGAAGGCAGATGAGGTCTTTAATATGATTTGTATACTTTCAAGGATTTTGAGCCTCTGACAAAATTAATCTTAATTCTCATTTTTTCATATTTCTGATGGAAAAGGCTTTGGGGAGATCTTCTTCACAGCTAATTCAAATTTATAATGAAAGTTCAGTCTCAAACCTAATTACAACCAACAACCAGGAAATGTTTGGGAGGTTGGACTAGMTGATCTCCAGAGGCCCATTCCRACCTTACTGATTGTGTGATGACTGATTGTGTGTGATAGAGAGGCTACCACACCTATAAACCAAGCAATGTACAAGCCAGAACATCAGCAGAAAGGAGAGGCTTTYAAAAAGCAAGATTTTTTCAATGTTATCATTTGATCTTACCAACAGCTGATGAAGCTGGTCATCCAGATTTCCAGATTCTTGGCTGTATTGATCCCGTTCTGTCTGAGCTTCTGCTATCTCAGAACGAGCTAGGTGCAACTGCTTTTCAAGATCTTCTACCTAAAATAAAAGCACAAATAAAAGCAATCCAACACCTCAAGGTAATTATTTTAATATGTTTTACTTCAAAAGGTAGGTCTGCTTCTTTTTAATGCTACTCAAAAGAAGTCCACATGTCTTTTGACTGAATAGAGTTGTTCTCTAGGTATATTCAGAATTATGTTGTCTTATTTCAGCGATTAAGCCCAGTTTCATTGCAGAGCTCAGGTTCATGAGTTTGATTCTACCCTAACCCAAACCTCATCAAAAATTCCTTATCTACACTGTAAATATGAAATTTTATGCATCATCAGCACAATGGTGGAAAAAGCTTTAGCAAAAATATTCAAGCTCTTAACCTGGTTTGCAGTATTAGCAGCTAGAAAAGCCAACAGTCTATATATATAAGCAAACTGCCATTGACATGGAGTCCTTAGGAGAAAACATATTAAATCCCTTGCAGTGCTATTCTAATAATCACTTTAAGATCCAAAATCTCTGTTTTGGCCAACACCAAAACCTGGSCTTTTTTTTCTACTTCCTTAAGAATGTTTCTTCAACATACAACAAAAGTAATACATCTCTTCCCCTTCTCTTCCTCTGCAGCGTCTGGCAGTGACATTGTTAAGAGATGTGAATGAGATGACAGGCCAGTTTACAACTCTTTCTAATAAAGAGAAAAATATTAATAGTGGCCTATCCAAACAGAACATTTACTGTTAAATATGTACATTTATATTCACAAATAAGTATCAGGTAGGTTTTCTGAATGCTTAAAGTATCTGTTATCAACAACTCACGTTGGCTTTAATTTTCACATCCTCTCTTGAAAATTTTAGTTGGTAAGGTATTTTCCTACCAGAGAAGCTGTGGAGAAATGCTTTTTGTAAAAGAGAGAAATACRACTGCAAAAGCTTCATTTAGATTCTCTCCCACTCCTCCCTGGGAATGATTCCACAGAGTAGCCTTAGATCAGATGTTCTTCACCTATCAACTTGTCTCTCACTAAAGTCTAGCTTAGTAATTCAATATACTGTACTTCCTATTTGAAAGCAAATTTATATTGATGGACTAAATAGTATATCCTTTGTAGACATATGAAATTGACTTTTCTTTGAGTCAATATGCTGTGAAATACAACCTATAATTGATACCATAGTTTCCAATTTTATATCTGCTRTGACTTAAACATTTTGAAAAGGCAGATGTCTAAGGTATATACAGCACAGTTGTGGTTACACTTATATGATATGCTCTTACGCAGTATACTGCATGATTTAAATCGAAAGACCTTAGATAGACCTACATGAAAACCACAGCATAAATTGTACTTCTCCTTAAGGATGAAGCATAGCAGAGATTAGTTTACAAATTCACAATACTTTGGTTGTGATGCTGTGAAAAGTCACTTTTGAAATTGACTAGTGTGAATTTTGGTGTATGTAAATCAATGGAATTGGTAAAAGTGAAATCTATTGAAGGGATAAAAGGCAATGTCTTTCCTGCTCTGCTTTATAGTCCAAGTATGTGCACACCACAACTCCACACCTGACCTGCCACATCCATACCATTCCATTCCCAGACCTTTTTGGATCAGAGAATATCAGTTCTGTCAAACCACACAGCATTCTGTGGCCTGAACTTTCCAATAGTAYGTAGGAGAAGGTTGCCTAAATCCTCCTGACTTGTAATCTAAGATGGGTTTGGATCCACCAAGCATTTCTGCATGAGTCAGCTCCACTAATTTTAAAGGGACAGCAACTATTTTTGTTTCATCTTCTAAGGAAAATGTGAATTATCCTTTATCAGTCATGAAAAAAGAATYAAAGTTATTCAAATTGTTGATAAAACTGGAATCAAAAGGGATAAAATAAGTGAATGAGAAAATGTAAATTATATGGAACAGGAGATAAACGCTGTGATTAGTGACCTGGAGTTATCTGCTATTGTAAAAGGCTAAATAGTCCTGGGCAAATGCGCTTATTCTAATAGTTGCTGAAGAGCATGGGGGATATCTAGTAGGCAACTGCATAGTAGTCCTCTGCTGTCGTTGTGCTCTTATGGTTCACTTATCGACCCTCAGCAAAGCAGGGCTAACAGGCGTGCCCCAGTCCTCAAGTACTCAAAACTGGTAGTAGTCTTTATCTGAGTAAAGCCTCAAGCTTCTGAGTGAGCCCACAAGATGAATGTTTTCATTTTAGGAAAGTGTCCTCAAATTAATCTTTCAAATCTCTTGCTGTTCCCACTGCAAAAAGGCRGACTTTAGCCTTTGCATTTTCTCAAAAGAAAGATTCCAAGAAAGGGAGAGATTCTGTGATTGGATTGTATGAAGTTCTCTCAATTTATCTGCAGTAATTCCATGCTGTACCACACAGAAAAAAAGTTGGTCTCTAGGGAAAAGTGTAGTTAAAAGAAAAAAAAAAAAGGATAATTTATTGAGAATGTTTTCTAATGGGATAAAAAAAAAGTTCAAACACACAAATGCTCACCAGCCTGTTTTGCTTGTTATTGTATCCTTATAATAACAATTCTGTGGATTTYGGTGAATGTTAGATTCTCACTCTGGATTATCTCTTGGCCTGGCCTCTGCACTTACCAAGACAAACTTATCAGGGAACTTTTATTGGTGCTACAACTCAGATAAGAAGCTATTTTTATTGTTGATATATTCTTTAGTGGTAGAGTGGAACAATGTCCACTATATGACATCTGYAATATAGAATCCTTTCTTCTGTATTCCCAAAGGGTATCATTTATGGTATGCTTTCAATGCATTCTGTACAACTATTCCATGCAAGAGAAACCTTGTTTGTTCTTAAAAATAATACAGATTTATGGAGTCAGAGATAACATGACTTATCTTTTCATCTACCCAGTTTTTCCGAAGCAATGCCTTGCCAAAAGGCTTTCCTTAACTATCCAGAACATTTCACATATGTATACATCCAGTTTAGCTAGCACTAATCCTAACCAAGAATCCACACGCACCTTATGTTCGTACATCTTCTTAACTTCACGTAATTCAGAACGCAACTGACAAACAGTAGATTCCAGTTGACTAACTTGATGCGCATGCATTGAATTTCGGCTTCTTGTTTGTTCTCTAGGAAATATTTTAAATGAAGAAATTAAAAAAACTGTAAGAAGTGTGAAAGCTTAAAATATTTGTGGGTGTTCTTAGATTAATCAATATGATCAYTGAAATGCACTTTTTAAAAATGTTATCGTCATTCACAAGGGAATCACATAAAAATCATACCTTCTTATTGAACAGATTTGCTCAGAGTTTTCTCACAGAAAACCACATAAAATGAAGTCTTAATGCTTTTTATTCCTGATGATGACTCATTTATCATCAAGTAGGTTCTAAGAAAACTGTTTTCAGATGCACCTCAACTACTGCACAAGTAGAAATGAGTAGCATTTTGCTGTTTTCAAATGCACCTCAACTACTGCACAAGTAGAAATGAGTAGCATTTTGCTATCAGCTATTCAATCTCAGTTACTCAAGTCAGAGATAATGCATACTGATATCCAAATCCCATCTTAAATCTGCAACAGTACAAGGCATATCTTTGTCTTTTAACTGGCAAATTGAGCACTGAATCCCAGGTCATCAAGTGGTTGGTGAGAATTATAATGCTGTTTTATTCTCATTCAGTTATTGGCAATGTCAACAGTAACAAAAGATGTATTTTTCCCCACATGAAAATCATTCTTTACAATTACCATTCACTACTATTTGTACCTGTACAAAACAGCACAACTGTTTACCCATTCTTGTTTATTATTCAGTTGATAACATTGCTGGAAATAAATTTTGTATCTGAATCCACCAAACACCCAGAATGCAAAGGCTATGGTGCAATGTGGGCATCCAATACTGCCCACTACCACAGTTCTTAGTTTATAGCTCATTTTGCAGTTCTTCTGCCTGAGCAATTCAAAAGCAACTTTGCAAGTCACCTAAAAGGAAATACGCAATTTTCATCACTGCTACTAAGAACTTATTTCCCTACTGAAAATTTTGATGAAAACAAAAGTTGGAATTCCTCCTTTATTTTTTTCCACAGAAGATGATTAACTTTTTATGAAGAATTAACTTTTTATGAAGAATCACAGCTCAAAATGCTTTGGTTTGAAAATGCACCAGTAGAAGGACAGCAAGTACCTGAAGAGCCCAGTCTCCCCAAATGCTGGGTCACACCCAATGTCTACTGGAACTCCCTCATGGTCAGTGTTTTGGATATGAATTCCTGCCTGAGAGAGAGATCATCTGTCTCTGCTGTCCATTCTATGTGGGAAAAGGGGATTATGAGGAAACCAACTAATTGTAAGATCAATGAATCAGAATAATTTAAAAAATAATTTTGATTTTCAGACAAAATACTTGCTTTTTCCCTGGGTGTTTTGATTTAAAACTCAAATTCTCTACAGAAATAAGACATTTCCCCCCAAAAAAAAAGTGCTTAAAAAACAGGACAGTTGCTTTTAATAATTTCATGTTTTAGCCATTTCTTAAGATCACTTTGCAGGTTCAGAAACTACAGCAAACTGAATGATCAGGTGTTGCACCACAGCAATGCATTATTTCAGAAGAAGCACTTCAAGCTTTGTGTTTACATGGTGCCTCAGGTGCTGGATCTTGAATGAAGGGTGGCTACATGCTCTGCAGAAAACCATTCACAATTCAGATTCCAGAGATTCATCATTCAAAAAGCTGGTGATAAAACAGACCCAAGGCCTCAAGACACAGTTTGAACTTCAACTGACTTTGCTGGACTTGCTCTGCTTCTTAACTACAGCAGTTCAAGAAAAGATTTAGTCCCCAAGTCTCCTGATTCTCAGAATTTGCTTAAAGTGTAACTATTTTCCATTTCATTAATTTAGCATAGTTTTTTTTTTTTTTTGTTTGTTTGTTTGTTTGTTTGTTTCTATTTTTCCATTCCACGGTTCATTCTAAAACAAAGACACTAAGAAACCAAGAGAACAGGGCAGAGTACACTAGCAATGTAAACTTTTTCTCAAATTAAGGTTACCCTTAATATTTTCTATACTTTCTTAACGTTTTCTATTAAGAAACATACTGAATGATCTCCATCTGGCTTTGGATACTGTTTGCATGGCTGCATGCACTGTTAGCCTTTTCAGTTAGTGCTGCCACCTCCTGTTCATGTTCATTTACTAGCTGCTCAACCCTGTTTTAAAAAGAAAATACTGGTTATAATTTTAGTCATGTCAAGTAATAACTTAATAACTCCTCCACTGAACAGATAGTGATATTTTTTCTATAGTCAGAAATGTAATGATTTTGATGTTTTATTGTGGATGGAATACAAGATATCAAGTTATTCACCCCTTTCTTCATAATGCAGGTAGATAGTTGGGGAAATTGAAATTCTTAAAGAAGGAAGGACAAAGTTCTGAATTAAATTAGCAAGAGAAAATGCTGATGGAGCCACACAAGTGATTCAATAACCTTCATTCTTTTTATTTAATAAGGGAGATACTCTCCAAACAAGTTCCAATGATCTACCTGAGCATAAGTTCCTTGCTACACTAACAAAAGTAAGGTACACCAATATTTGTGACCAAGAAGCACCTCAGGAAGTCAGGAGATCACATCTGGTGAGCTTGGCCTCCCCAGTRCAGACGAGCAAGTACTCTTTTAGACTCAGAGACATGGGGCCTCTAATTCTGGTGAAAATGTCCAATCAAGCCTTGAGCAATGACTGAAGAATACTCTAATGCCTTAAATGACTCTACCACCATACAAGATTATCTTCATACTCTTGGGCCAATGAAAAAAAAAAAAGGTGCTATGTGCATATTAAAACTCAGGAAAAAAAATCCACTACAACACACTGTGACCCTTTCCATCCAGATTCTTCTGGTTTCTTTTTAATTAATTCATTCATTTTATTTATTTTTGTTTTTAGGAAGTAACTATGACTGAAAAGAAACAGCCTGGAAGGAAACAGTACCAGGAAGTCATGAGCAAATAAACTGTTAGAATTAGAACAATTATTAAGGCCTCCAAAACAGTGATTGATTGTGCAGCTTCACCGCTGCACTGTAATGTTGTAATCATCAAAGAAGAATCATGTGTGGAAAATGCAAAAAAAAAAAAAAAAAAAAAAAAAAAAAAAAAAAAAAAAAAAAAAAAAAAAAAAAAAAAAACTGTCTCTATGCTCTATGAATAAATAAATGAAGAACAGGTACCTATTTTGATGTTGCTGAAGCAGAAGTTCTGTTTTGGTCTGTGAATCTTTTTTCAGTGACTCTAGTTCTTCTTCCACCTATTGCAAACAGATAACAATGCTAACCCCTGAAGAAAACACAGTCCAAACAGCAGCTTGCAAAGTAGTAACCTACCTTTTGCTTCTGCCTTGAACAGTGAAAATGTGCACAAAACAGGTTAAATTCCAGCCATAAACTTAGATCAAGCTAGTGACAGTGGAGAAGCCTAGCATCCCAGCATCTGCCTTCTTAACTGTGAAAATAATTTTTTTGCCCTTAATGCCTGGCATGTGTTTGTGCTTTTCCAGGACTTGCACATTTTCTTTTGAGAATCATGTGATCTCCTGTGCATATGCTGCACAGCTACAGCATGTCCACACTGAGGGTATCTTGGATTTTTGGATGAAAAGCAGCTCTTGATTAAAACACCAGRCCTTTTAAACAAACAATATTTATTACATGTTGAGAAATCCAAGATTAAGTTATCCTCTGGACAATATTTCTGGACAAAAAAAAAGGAAGAGTTTTTGAGGGAAAACCGGGATGGGACAAGATGGTATACCTTAACTCAGTCATCTCTGTTTGTCATGTGGAGATAAGATATAATCCAGGCTCTCACTGCTTCCCTTCCTCAGGATAGGGTGGACTGCAGTACCAGCTGTTTGCACCTACAACCCTAGACTCCTCTTTCATCTAGCTCTCCAAAGGGATGTGTGGAAGAAGTGGGACTCACTGTGCCTTCTAAGACTGACTTCATTAAAGAAAAAAGAGAGTTCTTACGTTAATCATCTTGAATTAAAATCCTAGTGAAATCCAAGCACATCACAGTTTTTGTGTAAGGATTAGCTCTTAGCACCATTCGATGATTTACATTTACTAATACTGATCATCTGTAGTACTGTAACTTGTTAGGGGGTCTCTTTGTGAGAAGGAACTTAGTAGATTTCATGTGGCACAAACAGAAATAAAAGAACTCATCTTCCTCAAAAAGCATCACACTGACAGTTAAAATATTCTTTGTATTCAGGAAGGTTTTTGATCAAGCCAATTAACTTGAGTTGATGATGGCCAATTTTGCGTAAGTGTTAGCGAAATCTTTCCTGTACCAGTCAGATGGTCTGGTATGTTTGGCTTTAGATAATCAAACATCACAACATGAACTAAAGGCAACTTCAACAGCTGATCTCTTTGGATTCTTTTAAAAACATGCTAAGCTTGCTAACCTTCAGCAAAGGTAAGAAGGAGTAGAAAGCATACATGAGAAGCTTCAAGAAGAACAGATCATTATTAACCAACATTATTGTTAGTTGCCTGAAAAGACAGCTGATATCCAAGGCCTTCTTATGTTATTTGTTTAGAAAAGAAACTGGTGATGCTAGTTCAAGATGTTTTTGGCGACATACAAATGAAATGTCTGAGAAGTCCCATTTTCATGAATGAAGTGGGAATACAGAGTAAATAACTTCCCCAGTGTTACGTGAATGACTTCTGCTGCTCATAATTTCTAAGACTACAAGTGCGCTCCAAGTGGCTCTGTCTTGCCTTCTTACATGTTTCTCATTGTCTGCTGGGATTTTTTTTTTTTTTTGGCCTTTTCTTCCACCTGCGAGAAACATCATAACTACTAATCAAGCCTCTGCTCCTGGGTATTGCTGTCTTGACCATTGCCTTCTTGTTTCACCTTTTCCTAAACCAGCAGGCTTTCATTTAGCCTAGGGAGAACTGCCCGTACACTCACGGACTTCACTTATGGTCAAGTCAATCATTTTACCAGTTGCACTCCTGGTACATTTTACCAGTTGTACTCCTGGACACCGATACGTCCTTTTTAGAATTCAGAGGAAGAACTTACATTCACCTAATGCTCTCTGAAGCTTCTCTTTTGACTCTTTAAAAGCAACACCTGAACACTCCAGATTCAGACCTCATAGTGCACAATTGCCACTGTCAACCCAATGTAAAAGATAAAAAAAAAAGAAAAAAAAAAGCGGAACAAATAAATTCCACGAGCTTTTGAAAACTTTATATAGAATCAAGTTTGTCTTTTGTCTTTACATAAAGACAAAATTGGGCTAACCTAGCTTCCAGCAGGCCCTTCAAATTCAGGGGTGTGGGAGATACTCACAGAGCACACTCATGCAGYCTTGATAGGTCAATTGCATAATAACCATTTTTAGATGGAAGAAACTTCACCTAACCCTCATTTTGTGGACACCTATGAATCATTTGCTTATGCTAGTGTAGACGTGAACTCAAGGAAAGTTAAAAAAATATTTCTGTATAACAAAACCTAGTGTGGTGGAAGAAAAAGTAGAACTTGCTCCACATACCAGGACAACCTTTTCTTTGAGGTACAACACCTCTGAGTCTAAATCTCGCAGGACTTCAGTAAAGGCTGTGCTCAGGTTGTGGGTGTGGAGGCTGGTAATATTCTCGTGCTCATACAGTTTCTTGCCTGTGCTGTCTTCGTAGTCCATTAGGATGCCACGCAGTTCCATGAGCACTTCCTCATGGCCATGGACCATCTTTTTCAGATGTTCAGTTTGGCTGTCAGCCTCCCTCAGCATCTCCTCCTGTAGGTGATTGGCTGTTTCCAGCTCTTGAATGGTAGTTTTAAGCTGTATTTTTATGCTCTCTTGGCTCTGGGATTCCCTTTGCCTGAATTTGGAAACCAAAGAAATGTTTTAAAAGGTAAGATTCACAACAGGACTTTTATCCTGAATAATAAGTATAACATTTTTGTTAATATTTTAATAGTAGTTTAGTAAAACTTAATATAATAATATTTTGACAATTTAATAATCTGTTTTCTAAATCAAAGTTCCAGAGTCTCATTTTCTTCATTCCTGAAGACATGTCCCACACTTAGGAGATCTGGTCTGCCTCCCACAGCCCAAATATAAACTCTATACAACATAGAGCTGGCTTGACATTTGTACCTGATATCCTCAAGTGTATCTCTTTCGAGCTGTGCTTCCAGTAGTTTGGTTTGCAAATCAGAGATGGTTTGTTTTAAASTGATTTTTTGTTGCTCATGTAGCTCAGTGGTCTGTAAAGAAAAAAAGTCAAACCAATCAATTTATTGAACATGTAATTTAAAAATGTGGCTAAGAAAAACACATGGATTAAGAGTAAGAGAGCTTTTAAAAATATTTCTTGATTAACTAGCTACTCAAGCAGTGCTGGGGTGAATGGAGTTTGGGATGCTATTACAATGGTTGTGCCAACATTATTACCTATTAACTATTTCTGTCTATGAAATGGCACTTGGGAATCAGAACGGCCAGGTACAATTTAGAGCAGCCAAGAGACTGCTCAAAATAGTGCTAGTAAAACTGTTCACRGACTTAGCAATTACAAAGATGACAAAAGCTCAGCTGTACTTAGGCAGCTAACCCAAATTTACAACTTACTTCATTCAGCCTCTTCTGCAGATCTCTGACTTTCTGTGAGTATTCTTCCAGAGTATTCTCGATGTGTTCTTTGCCAGAATAACCTGTGGTTTTTTTCACAGAATCAATGTCCATTTCACATCTGGAATACAAGACAGCTTTGGGGGGACTGCTACCAGTATTTGAAGAGGCTGAGGTTTCCATCRTTGCACTGAGAATGGAAGAAGCTAAAACATTCTGGTTGCTGAGAAATGGGCTAACAGCATCTGAAAGGCAGAAATTTTAAGTGTTGAAAGCAGAGTCATTACATAAGAATAAACAGTCGTCTCTTCCCAAACTGGGCAATGCTGTCTCTCAGTGCCTATCTATTGGAAGGCAAGCCTAGGAATCATCCTTTCTAAGGACAAGAAACCCAGCCAATTCCTGGTGTGCATACTCTGCCTTCCTATACACCAGTGCATACTGGATGGGGAACACCACAGAGATCAGACAAGAATGCTTCAAACCCACTCTGCTTCTACTTTGGGCTTGTGTCAACAAGAGCTGTACAAGATGCAGGGCTTTGCTGAGGCAGGCTTGGCAGCCTCAGTCCAAGGTAGGACAAGCAGCCGGTGATRCAGCAGATTTCCTACCCTTCTCTCTGATCAAGGCGGCACGGCTAAGGCATTCCTGCATTCCCATGACACTTGGCTGCTAATATTGTTGGTCTGACAGCCTGCCTGATTTTTTCCTGGGACTCAATGTTACTGCACACTGGATCCCAAGAAAAAATCAGGCRGAAGGAGAAAATACACAGAATGTGGAAGAGGGGACAGGCTACTTRGGAGAATTATAGGAATGCAGTCAGAGTATGTAGAGATGCGGCAAGRAAGGCTAAGGCCATATTGGAATTGAGTCTGGCAAGGGATGTCAAGGACAACAGGAGGGGCTTCTTCAAATACATCAGCAGCAAGAGKAGGACTAGGGAAAATGTGGGCCYRCTMCTGMATRGGRCRGRGKCCCTGGTGACAAGGGATACAGAGAAGGCAGAATTACTGAATGCCTTCTTTGCTTCAGTCTYCACTGCTAAGGGCAGCCCYCAGGARTCSYRYAGCCTGGAYRTGAGGGAGAAAGTCTGGAGAAGYGAAGACTTCCCTTTGGTTGAGGAGGATAGGATTAGAGACCTTCTGGGCAGGCTRGACATCCACAAATCCATGGGCCTGGATGGGATGCACCCACGGATAACGAGGGAGCTGGTGGRTGTTGTTGCCAGGCTGCTCTCCATCATCTTTGAAAAGTCATGCAGAACTGGAGAGGTGCCTGAGGACTGGAAGAAAGCCAATGTCCCTCCAGTCTTCAAGAAGGGCAAGAAGGAGGGCCCAGGCAACTCTAGGCCGGTCAGCCTCACCTCCATCCCTGGGAAGGTGATGGAACAGCTCATTCTGGATGTCCTCTCCAGACATACAGAGGAAAAGAAGGTGATCAGGAGTAGCCAGCATGGATTCACTTAAGGGGGGAAATCCTGCTTAAGCAACCTGATTGATAGCCTTCTGTGATGGAGTGACTGGCTGGGTAGATGAGGGGAGAGCAGTGGACATTGTGTACCTTGYCTTCAGCAAGGCTTTGGACACTGTCTCCCATAACATCCTCCTAGGCAAGCTCAGGAAGTGTGAGTTAGACGAGTGGACAGTGAGGTGGATTGAGAACTGGCTGAACRGCAGAGCTCAGAGGGTCRTCATCAGTGGCCTGGAGTCTAGTTGGAGGCCTRYGGYTAGCRGCATCCCCCAGGGCTCAGTACTGGGTCCCATCCTGTTCAACTTCTTCATCAGTGACCTGGAGGAGGGGACAGAGTGCCTCCTCAGCAAGTCTGCTGATGATACCAAGCTGGGAGGAATGGCTGAGACAGCTGAGGGCTGTGCGGCCATTCAGAGAGACCTGGACAGGCTGGAGAGCTGGGCGGAGAGGAACCTCACGAGGTTCAACAAGGGCAAGTGCAGAGTCCTGCACCTAGGGAGAAATAACCCTACGCACCAGTACAAGGAGGGGGCTGACCTGCTGGAAAGCAGCTCTGCAGAGAAAGACCTGGGAGTGCTGGTGGATGACAAGTTCACCATGAGCCAGCAAGTGCCCTGTGGCCAAGAAGGCTAATGGTGTCCTGGGGTGCATTAGGAAGAGTATTGCCAGCAGGTTGAGGGAGGTGATCCTGCCCCTCTMCTCAGCCCAGGGAAGGCCTCATCTCAAGTACTGTGTCCAGTTCTGGGCTCCCCAGTCCAAGAGAGACCTGGAGCTACTGGAGAGAGTCCAGCACAGGGCTACGAGGATGATCAGAGGGCTGGAGCAYCTGCCCTATGAGGAATGGCTGCAAGAGCTGGGCCTSTTCAGCCYGGGGAAGAGAAGACTGAGGGGGCATCTTATCAATGTGCATAAGYACCYGAAGGGAGGGTGTCAAGGGGATGRGGACAAATGTTTTTCAGTTGTCCCATGTGACAGGACAAGAGGCAATGGGCAGAAAYTGAASCACAGGAAGTTCCGCCTGACYGTGAGGGGGAATTTCTTCCCTGTGAGAGYGACAGAACACTGGACCAGGCTGCCCAGGGAGGTTGTGGAGTCTCCTTCTCTGGAGATCTTCAAGGCCCACCTGGATGCAACCCTGTCTACCATGCTCTAGGTGACCCTGCTGAGGGGGGGAGGTTGGACTAGATGATCTCCAGAGATCCCTTCCAACCTTACTGATTCTCTGATTCTATGAATTTTCCTTTGTTCAAAATTCATTTTGTTTTTTCATAATACCAGGAAGCAATTAGCTACTGAAGATTCAACTTGAAATATGAAAAARTAACTTCTGAGCAAACTTAAAAATGATGTAATATCCTGTGATGTTAATAGTGATTTAGTCCTAAATCTCTCTCTGAAATCTGTTTAGTACTTGCCAAGGCTAGGCATGTTGCCTCTTGGTAAAGTCTCCTCATGACTAAGAGAATGTGTGAGTGATTCCACTGAGAATTTGGTGACTTCTTCCTGGAGTTTCAGATCGTCTTTTGTTTGTCTTTTTGGTGCCTCCCTGCAAGATAAAAAAAAAAAAAAAAAAAAAAAAAAAAAAAAAAGCATTTGCTGAAACAGTAACTGAAAAGAAAAATAAAGCCAAAGAATTTGTTTGGTGATGCTGTTACACTTCCCTGATTTACACTTACATTTGTCAACACAGTAACAGATCAACTACTACAGCTCCACTGTAGTCAATTGAACTATCCTGTTCTGCCACTAGCATGCATAACATAAAAAAGTCCAGACAACAGGATTTCAAACAAATCAAATGAATAAATGGTTATATCTTATGAGAATACATTTCCTTTTATTGCTATATTTTTCTCCCAGCTGGACAGTAAAATGTCACCTTACTGACACAGAACTATAACTGTAGCTCCAGAAGCTGTTTGAATCCCTGCCACTTTTGCAATCAAACTCACAGAACTCTGAGAAATACTCATTTTCAGGTATAGGTAAGAAACACTTCAGAAAAATCGTACCATTAGAGAAACTGTTTGGTCATGTAAAGCTTCAGTGCACAAAAAAAGGAAATTAGTGCAGATTAAACATACATCTATTTATTGGAACTGATCAGGCATCAGATCATTCCTTACACACAGTTCCAGCATTCTGCAAAATGAAGGCCAGAAGCAAGKGAGGAAGCAGAAAGGAAGCAAATATTTTTTGGTAAATATTTTGTAAAATGAATTGAAAAAAATCTATTTTTTATTATAACTGAAGTCCTCTTGATTAATGTTTAGTTTCTTGTCAGCACTTTGATGGCTAGGGAAATGAAGGAACTCCCCTTTCTCTTGGGACTTCAAACAAGACAGTTGCTGTTGGAAGGGGCTGTCTCCCACAAGAATCTGCAGGAAGGGATTTTGGAGAAGAAGAAAGCAAAGTTTAGCTCGTTCCACTGGCTAAAAGAGCAGCATTTTTGTACCACAAAAACAGGCCTGTAAAAGCCCCCGTCTCATAACTTCATAAAATGATGAAGATAGGATGTCACAAAGTAGTCATTGCTATGGAAGCATTCTGATTCCGTGATGCTCCCAGTTTAGACTGAAATGCAAGATCCCTGAATGTCAGAGGAATACATAAATCTGAAGACAGACTCCCTGTTATAAACCATATATATAAAATTTTTATATATATATATATTTACCAGGCATAAGAATACACATACAGGAGTGGCTCAGAAGGGATGCTGCAAAGCTAAAGAAAGGAAGGGGAGGTCACAGACACTAGAAGCACTGCTGTCTGACTAGCAGGAATATATAGGCATTAACAAAACCATCAAGTAGAATATATTGCACTGATATAAACCCTAGGTTACACTGTGTTGTCCTTACACACAAAGTAGTACTAGTTCTAAAAGTTGGAGGGACACCTCAYGGGACTGGAAAAGTAACAAGCAACAACAAATTACCGTGTGGTGTTAGCTGCTCAGCTCTCCCTTCAGTCTGTGCAATGTCTTGATACAATGTTACTGTTTCTCAAGACATTGGTGTTGGATTACACAAGGTTGGAGGTTGTACTTCATTTTGAGTACTTTGAATGAGAATTGCAGGAAAGAAAAATTGGTGTAAATACTATTAACTTATTGATCATAAAGTCTTTTGRCGGGACATTCTCTATTCTCTACATTGACTCATTTACTGCTGAAACTGGATAAGACTTCCTYAAGTGAGGATGAAAGAAAATAACAATGTAAAGTCTAAACACTCAATATGGAAACACTTACAAGCCTAGAAAGTAACTTTGTCCCAGGAGGTGCAAAGTAAGGGACAGATATTCAGAAAAACAAGCAAAAAGAATCCTTCTGAACTAAAACAAAGAAATCCCACCGAAGTGYGAGTAATAGCCTTAGACAAGCTTTGGCAGGTCACCTACAAACTGGAAAGAGAAGGAAACTACAAGGGAACATGAAGAAAAAATAGTTGAGAGATAAAGAGAAATACAAAATTATGAGAAAAAAATTAAAGTGAGAATCTAGAGAAGCAAGAGGAATATAAGATCAGTAAGGAGGGCAGCTCAGTGTCACTCAGTGTAATYACTACTGTGTGTGCTTAGCAGGATTAACATTCACAAATGACCCAATTACGCCACATACATTTTTTTTCACAAGCAACATGTCACTGTGTGCACCATGCTTATTAGGCTACCTCTCTGCATTTTCATCAACCCATCCTGAGAAAWCTGGATTTTCATTCCATACCACTAAAGCAAAGGAAAGAGAAAAGCTTGAGAACTCAGMTGCAAAGAGCTGCAGAGCATAGGGAAAAGCATTCTGAGGAATCTGTTATTCTGAAAATTGGGAAGAAGAGGCATAAACCACAGGGAAGGGTAGGGTTTCTATCAATACAGCCCAGCTGTTGTAGAATATAACCCAAAATCATAAATGRTTTCAAAGAATGGTTAGAGAAATCCACAGGGCTTGCTAGTTGGGATGGACATTCTGATTCAGAAAGTATTTGAATTTTAAGTTCCTGAGTACTTAGATWCTGAGGTATATTGAGGATAGTATCATTTTTACCTGACCATTTTTGTAAGCATCTGCCACCGGACACAGTCGGAATCAGGACCATGGCTAGATGAAAATTGGATTTGATCAAACATCCCCATTTTTCTTATTTGGCCATTAATTCTGAAACTCATTGAAGATCTATTTTGGAAGAAACTTTCAAATATTAGGTACACAACTGTACCTAGAAATTATTAAATCCAAGCATCACTTCAGTGGGGAGAAAAAAAAGACAAAAAAAATTGCAAAATCTCACAATATCTTTGCCTATACTGAATGATATTAAGCACAATAGTAAACAGAACACAGCCCTGAAAATTCATTAGCATAGGGCTACACTATACCCTGATCTTTGTACAAAAAWCCTGTAGCCATCAGTGAGAACTCATTCCACTGTGGATAGAAATAGAGCTAACTATAATCTTGGCACACAAATTACAATACTCAGTGTAATTGATTCTTCACTATAGAGTGTCTTGGATAACCATGTGGATAAATTCTGTGATGTTTACATTTTTCCTGTTAAATTATTACTATCAGAGTACACGTCTGCAGTTTGTTTGCTTCCATTTTCAGTGTGCATGACATTTATTGTAATGATAGATAGCAGCTACAGTATTTCTCAAAAGCATCCTACCTTAATTCCTGGACGTTCTTGCTCATTATAACAGCACCTGCGGAGAACAGTAACTGTCATTATTTTGTAGTGTTTAAATATTCAACTTTATGTCATAAAAAGTGTATTTTGACCCCCTAATTTTAACAGTGCAGAGGGAACTCAAGGATATTGTTAGTTACTCTCCTTTACAAAGTTTTATGTGTTATTTATTCTGAATTTTGATGAATACAGCTGTATGTTTTTATAAATATTCGTTAGTATCTCCTGTAAATTTTCCAATAGTAATTAAATGGAAAATCATGTCTACTATCATTTTCCTGAGATACGTTCTTAGATGCAAATTTTTTCTTAAAAAAAAAAAAAAAAGAAGAAGAAGAAGTTGGAGGCTGGGTTTCTACTGAAGTTGGCCTTGATTTAACTCAGCTCTTGCCTGTCCAGTTAGCTTGATTAAAGCCAAACGAACTTTCTGCTCAGACAGGTGCTCGGGGGTGGTGCCATGGAGGAAAGAGAAACCTGCGGTCTGCGATGAGCCYGAGAGGGACAAGCCCAGATTCATACACCTTGAATTTTGGAGCCGGACTGCGATAAAAGCCCCTGGGGGCACCAGCAGGGCTGGAAACGCCAACGGCGCCGCGAACCGAAGGCCTGGCTGCCGCCGGGCGCTGACAGCCGCTGCCTCTGCCGGCTGCGGGAAATGGCGGTGCGGGGGGGGGCGAGGCGGCGCCCCCTGAAATGGCCGCCGGGGCCGCCACCTGCCCGGCGGGTGAGGCGCCCCTCAGGGAGCCCGCGGGCACAGCCCGCCCCACCTGCGGGAAACCCTCCCGCCTGTCCTCCGCGGGCTTTGCGGGCGGCAGCGCCCTGATTCCCGCCTCACCACGGCGGGCGCCGGCTGCGGGCTCCCGGCAGGGGCGGTGCCCCGCCAGGTAAACCGCCCGCTTGCCCCCTCCGCGGGGGGAGGCGGCGGCCGCCGCCCGTTTCACCTCAGGGCAGCGGCGCGGGGGCAGCTCCGCGGGCGGGGCCGGGGCGGGCGCTGCCCTCTCCGGGCCGGGGGGAGGGACGGCGCAGCTCGGGCCGCCGGCGCCCTGCCAAAATGGACGCTCGCGTGTGACAGGAAAAACGGGCGGGGAGCGGGTGGCGCGGTGGGAACGGGATGTAACGCGGCCCCCGCGGCTGCGGTGCCGCCTCGGGCCTGGGTTTCAGGCGTCAACGTGCCGCTCTCGACAGTCTGCACCTCTAAGTTATTCCAGATAACTGCCAGCAGCATATACCGGAGAGACCGCCTTACGGCTCTCAGGGAATACYGCTCCAAAAAGAACAAAACGCCACAGAGCTCCAAAAACTTCAGTCAGAGAAAAGACAGGAAATACATACACGTGTGTGTAAGTCTGTATAAATGCCACAGCTAAGCAGCAAAACACGTAATCTCTCCTCCAAAKGAGGTAACGTTGCCTTTAACAGAGAAGAAAGCCATAAATTACTACTAAAAGACTGAGCCCAAAAGGTAAAGGGGAGGAAAAAAAAAGTGGTTTTACAGGGATTGCTTCAGATTGAGGAGAAAAGGGTGAGAATTAACCAACTGGAAATAGAGTCCTGGTCACAGCCCTCCTTGCTGCGCTTCATGCCACCACTGCAATCGGAGCAGCAGCAGGGAAACAGGCACGTGGGGTGGAAAAATATCCCGAGGAAAGTACTTGCTGCTGTACCACCTGGAAAAAGAGGCAGCACAGGAAAGGTGCTTCCTCATTCTGTCAAAAATGGAAAGGGATGAAGGAAAGTTTATGGGTAAATCAGTGACAGAAGGCAGATGGCAGTACGCTACAGTGTCCTGCCTCCATGCCAAACTAGGTTTTAATGCTCAGCMTCAGGTGTTAACAAAGGATAAAAACTCATCCAGGATGAAAATTGCACCTACCTCTGACAGACACTGGAGAGGTTTGTTTTTCTTGGGATTTGGCAGCTCTTGAAGGGCTCGTTAAGCCAATACACGGCACTGGCGTGCGTCTCCTCCTGAGGTGAGGATTGCCCTCCCAAGGATGGTGTGTCCTGAGATGCTCCTTGCAATGGGGCTAGGAAAAAGGGTGTGTGTGGGGGGTGCTTCCAGTCATCTCATATTTGCTCCTGATTTTTTTTATTTTTTATTTTTTCCTGGCTGTGGGATGTGTGTCCAGATCCCAATTCCTGAACTGCAGGAGCCGTTGGGAGCCACCTGCYCCTTGCCCCCGTGCCTGACTCTGTAGCCTTGGGAACAGACCCCTCCTCTGAAGCAGATCATGTGCATGAGTGAGAGCCAATAAAAAACACATACAGTGTTTGATTTCTCCACAAAGTTTCATTCAAAATGCTCCAGCTTCAGCAGGGAACTTGATAGTACAGAGTGCTTCTTACAGAGCATTTGCTCTCCTGGCAACARGTGCCTTTTTTTGCCTAGCAAGGGGCTTGGCTTTTCCTGAGTACCCCAGTCTCTTCTCCTGCTGCTTCCTCCCCCAAACACCAGTCATGTGCTTGGTAGAGAAAAACCCTTTTAGGTATGTTATTCCCCAATAGCTTTTCTCCTTTTTTGGGGTGGTGGTGGTGGTAACTGACAAGAAAACCTAAGATTTTCCACATGCTTGTTAGCCARATGCAAACACAGATTACTGTCTTTAAGAGAATCCATTTCTTCCACTGTCTGCAGGGGGATATAGCTTTACGGAGAGGCAATGGAGTTATGTATACCAGCTGAGACTCTGATTCTAAAATATCTGGGCCATACCCAACAGCCATTTCAGTTTTGGATAAAGGCATTGATAACTACTTTTAATGGTTAAATAATTGTTTCATTTTTGCCCCCCCCCTAAATTTAATGTAATAAAGTTATATTATAGAATATAAGAATTATAATAGTAATATAATATCTCCTGGCTCTTTCACTGGGTTTTAAGCTAATGTTTTTACGTTATGTTTTTGGTGGATAGAAGAGAAGCGTTTGCACAAGGAAAGCCCGCAGTTCAGCTGACCAGGGGTTACTTGTACTGTCTTAACCAAGCTCGGTGTTTGCCCTTAACAGAGTGGCTAAATACTATACTGCTATTCAGTTCCATGAGATGATAGCTTCTCCAAGTCTTTTGTGCTTCCCTCCCTTTAAGAAGCATGTAACTGAACCTGAGCAAGGAAAACCACTTTTGCTATTGCATGACAATAATGGATTAATCCAAATACTCAGACTTTCATTAATTTAGTGGTAGAATGAAGACTTCCTCTCTGATGTGATTGCTTCTGGCAGTCTTGATCAGTTCTTGCATTCAGAGCATAAAATCAGTCTGTTTCTCTGGAAGAGCTAAAGGCAATATACGGAAAGTCAAGAATTCCTGTTACTGAAATGTGCTTGGTGTTACTACAATTTTAATGCTGTCTGTGCTGTAAGTTTTGGGGGTTGTATTATGAATCTCTTTTGATTTCTAGTTCCTGACTGAAACAGTTGTTTTAGCAGGATTAAACTCTTTGCATTACATTGGAGAGGTGAAAATTCAGATGCACAGAGAAATTCTGCAGTTCTGGATTCAGGTACCCAGAATTCACCTCTTTCAGTTATGACTGCACTTGTTCTATCTTTAGAGGGACAGATTTATTCCTCACCTTGTCTTGTTGCTTTACAGTTTGCTCTGAGCAACTGAGGGCTGGAGAGGTGTTCAGTGCCAAAGGCAATGTTGTATGGAAAGGGTACAATATTCTCCTTGCTAASTAGAGAGGATTCTTTCTTTTCAGACTTCAAAGGTAAGCAAATTTTTCAACATGAACCAGAAAAAGATTCATGATATTACAGCTTCCTTGTGTGCTCTTTCCTTTCACTTTTGGTTCTCTTTTTTCCCCCCCTTCCCTCTCTATTTTTCTTATTTTATCCTAGACCTGTCCAGGAGAGTTTACTCTATGATCTGAAAGGGAGGAGGACTGAAATCCAACCTGGCATCTGAATGCAGCTTCCCTGTGTAGCCTTAAGAATGCCTTCCTGGAAACATATTTTGAACATTGCTACTTGATGCAATCCCTTTGAGTCCATGTAAAGGCTTAATTTTGACTCTTCCTGTCATTCTTCTTTCTGATGCCAGAATGACATTTTACAGAGTTGAGTGGATGAATATTTTAGAGTCAGCTCTATGTGACTGGAATAGAAAAGACTGGTGTAGAAAAACACTCTTTTCTGTTTACCTGTTTCTAAATTTATAGATATAGTAAACCTTCTGAAGAGTTGTTACCTCAAGAGCCTAAGAGGTCCTTGTCATCTTGTCACCTAAGAGGTCCTGGACTGATTCATTAAGGCTATAGCTTTTGACAAACACTGGGTTTTTTATTTTTTTTTTCTATCCTTCTACAGATATAGGTGAATGGCTTTAGGATTTAGAGGAAGAGAAGGAAAATGAGGCACATATTGGTAGTTGATTAATAGTCTCTGTTTGTTTCTATGAAAGGTATGAAGATCCCAGTTTCTACTACCTTTTGTCCACCTTGAATATTTTAAAAAATATGCATTTAATATAATTTTTGTAGAGCGGAGGTGTTTGAGCCTTGARTAAATTGTCGTTTGTGTGAGTGCAACTAGAAATATGAATGGCAGTTCYATAATGCCAGCAGCTCAGGTGCTGGCCTGGTGGTGTAGGTGCACTGATACTCTCAGCCCTCACCAGCACAGAAGGCTCTAGAGAGACTCCTGGAAAAGGTGAGACCCAGCCTTTCCCACTCCATTCAACTCAGCTTTTAGAGACATCCTTTCTCTCCTGACTTGCACAGTCAGCATATATATGTCATATATAGGACCATGTACCATGCATTCCCTGACTGTCTCCAAAGCCTGGAATGGTATTCATTTGCATCCTTGCATGAAAAGGATAGACATAAAACTGTAATAATCAAAGATAYTTTATGCTTGGAAAATGACTGTGAGCCATTTCTCACTTTCACAGGCTCAATCCTGTGAGGTCAACAGTTATGCTAGTGTAAAACAAGAATGTAAGGAGAGTGAGGCAGTTCAGTGCTGGCTCCTGAACTCTTAATGTGCTTGCAGTGATGTTTTTCTGCCAAACTCAGCATGTTCAGTAATCGGTTAAACCTATGGTCTTCTCATGTGCAAATCTGAGCCATTTTGGCATGTTACTTCTCAGGAGTCTCATCAGTACAGATGGGGGCTGGTTTATTTTATAAAAGTTCCCTTTAGAGATGAGCATGAATTTGCTTCCTCCTTTCTCTGAACTGAGAGGATATAGCTAAAGGGAAAGCAGATGTGAACTGATCTTAATTCTCAAGCCAAAAAAAAGCAGTAACAAGTGCGTACAAAACTGAGGAGCTGAATTTACTTTGCTTGCTAGGTTTACTTTTGATCTGACCCGATGACTTCCCCAGCTCAGGGACCCAATTAGGATCAATAATGCTGCTTTAAATACTTACTAAAGATTTAGCTTCCTTTTTGAAAAGCAGAAGTGTAGTAGATGCTTATCATCTAAACTGTGAAATGTTTAAACTGAAATTAATAAAGAAAATTTAGTAAGTTATAACTGTTAAAAACCTGTGTTAGCTGGAGGCCAACAGATGGGGGCAATATTGCTCTGATGAATATCTTCATTGGGAAAAGAAACTTAGAATGTTTGAAGAAATTTAAACAAAATCAGAGAAGCCAGCAGCAATGAGGCAATGCCTCTGATCAGAGATGTGGGTTTTGACCTTGAACACTGAAAAGTGAAATCAATGGCAATTTCTCCTGCATCAKAAGTATAATATCGGACAGTTGAAGGAAAGGATTATTTTCTCCTACACTGAAGTTTTAATTCAGGTATATCAYTCTCTGTGGGCAGTACTTTCCTAAACCTAGGTCTCTTCTATTACAGCTTAACAGAGAATTATCTCTTCTGAAAGGATTTTTCAATTATTCATCATCTCAGAGTTCCCTTCTGGTAGTAAACAMTGCTAAAAATTCTACTATTTGAGGATATTGCCAGAGGCAAGATGATAAAAAGGTTTGTATTTAAGAATTTGAAAAGTTTTTATGTAGGTGATTGGAGAATATTGYTTTAATTGTATTCAGCACTGAAATCCATTTCTTGGAATAATTAACTCTAAGCTAATTCACAGCAGCGATCTGTATTATGTTAACTCCACCTTCTTCATCAATATTTGTTGTATGTTATTACTAAGTTATCTGTGGTGGTATTTGCATTGGAGGACTTGAGGAATAAAGTTAAATCCTGCATATGTGGCCTGAAATTGCTGCTACCTGTAATGTTTCAAAAACCTTTTGATTTCTTTGAGCATTGCTAAGGAGGTAGCCCAAGCAGTTTCCTGGGAAGAAATGTGTGTGTAACACACAAGGCAATGGGAAGCACCATATAGATTTTGAACTCCTGTCTGTGAGTGAAAGACTGCTGAGAAAACAGCAGTGTCTGGCAGCCCTTTTTAAGTGTTTGATCACCAAATCTTTTTCCCTAGCTAACCGTGGCTCTCTGATATATCAAAGCACCTGTATGTTAATCTCTGTACAACTAAATTAGCTTTATGGAAAACTGAAAGAACTAGCAAATCTGGAGGTAGTGGGGAGAGAACASTGCTTGAAATGACTACAAATTTGACCAAGTTGTTATAATGCCCTGGGGACCCTATTAAGTGAGAGTGTCCCTGTATCTGCAACAGAACCTGGTATGCTAGATACAGAACGGGAAATGGTGCAGACAGGATCTATACTTTACAACATTTCTTAAGAAAAATGTATGAATTTACTTAGAGTTTAATAGATGAAGTTCATAACCTGCTGCAGAAGGAGGTAATACACTGGATATACCCATGCCTCTGATTATACACAGAGTAGCAAATGTGGATGTAGGAGGGGTTCCTAAAAGATAATCCTCYAATTCTCAGCCTTCAAGTTACTGTTTGTCTTGAGGTAATAATGCAGGAGACAGATGCTTATGAATTGGCCAAAAAATCGGAAACAGTCCAGGTATGAGTTGTTTGCACATGGGACGTAAGTTAGGTGAAGGAGACTTTCTTATGCCTCTTTGAAAAAAGTAGGTCCAAGCTTTGAATTTATGAAATTTTCCACAGCAGTGGAAAATATTGCAGGGAAACTACAGATCAGGATGCTGTAGAACGTAAGTTAACAACTTTAAAATGTGCCATGAGAAAAAGCAACCAAGATGCATGCAATCTAGCATCCAGAAATATTAGCAAAATGATGCTGGACCCAAAATGAATTTAAGTGTAAAAGCAAAGGAAAAATAGTGCCTCAGAAATGACATTGGTAACTGTTAATCAYCACTCACTGCAGGCACCGTGAGAAATACAGCTCTTATTGAATCTGCGATTTGTACAGACGTTAGGTGCAGTGAGCATTTCCCCGTCTTGGAAATTGATTTAATCCAAAGTACCTTGGCACATAAAGAGTCCGGCATGTTCTTACACAGTCTTCAAATAGTCCTGGTGGCTATGGATAGCAGGAAGTATAGCCCCCAAGAGACAGCTCCCAGAGCCTTAGCCCATCTGCACAAGRCCTGTGGAGGTACAGAAATGAATTGTTCTTTGTGGCGGCTTGGAATGAGAGCTGCTGCAGTGAAACCTTAGGAGTATCTGACACTACAGAAATCTGATTTGAGACAGGCTAAAGAGAGAATTCCGGATAAAAGCACTCTGTGCAACAGACCAGGATGTGAAGCTAATGAAAAATCAGTCTTTGGGAAGGAAGCAGAGGGTACAAAGCTTAACGTAAGTGAGGACTGAGGATCAGCTGCCACTGAAAATGAGAGAGGGACGTCTTTTCCCAGTTACTCCTCTTGGCTGTTTGGAATGAGCAAATTCAGGGCAATGTGGAAAGTAGTATCTTAAAGGGGATAGGAGTGGGGCAGCATGAAGGGCCAGAAAAATATGAAGATAAGTCTGTTTTTAGACCCACAGTCCCACAGCTGGTSCCCCACAATTAGGATCTGAGCACTGAGTTGTATAGGTCTGTTAACACAAGATCTTAACCGCTCTTAATGCGTGAAGGAGAAATATTGCACATCCCTGGCAGCGGGAGATCAAAAGTGCTTGTACCTTACAGGCAAAAGTGCTACTGTTTACTCAGCTTCACAAGCAGGAAAGGGAGTGGTGTGTGGGCTACCCTCTTCACCATCCTATTCAGGGGCAGATACAAGGCAGAAATCTTTGTCAGCACCTTCACCAATGTATGCTAGGAGTAAAATTAATACCTGCTAAAGCAGTGAGTCAGATATTTACTTTTACATATGCATATGCAAGTACAGATGCAGCCATGCTGATAGTTTCTACCAAGTCAGTGATGACTGCCTACATTCACAAAAATATCCTAAATTCTTAGTATTGTTTCTTATTCCATATAGTGGGAAATGATYGACTTTTTATGACTATGTAGTGTTTGAGTGAAAGAAATTATGTCAAGTGAAGCTGGTAGTCTCCATGTGGAGGAAAAGCACTTTATGAGGGGAAAATTATTAGCAATACTCCACCGTACTGCTTTGGAACAGGTCCATTGTATTTTCAGCAAGTGGCAGTTTGGATTGTTACAATTCCTTGGCAAGTACAATAGAAAAATGGTGGTTTCCGGGGGCATTATAAAAGAGTGAGCACCAGTTTTTGCACACTGCATTCTTTAGCTGCATGCTTGATGTGCACAATTGGGCAGCACTGCCTTATTTGCTTTAATCCATCTCTCTCTCATTTCCTCACCCTCCCTCACAGCAGCAGTGGCTGCTGCCGCTCTGGTAGCTCGTCGGGGAGAGCACAGAAAATGAAAAGAGCTCAGCTATTGTCTTAACATTTTTCCCAAAGGATTAATTTCACCTGCTTCTCTAGTTTTCCTAATAGACCTTTTTGTATTTTTTTAGTCAAAGTGTGGAGTTATTTCAAATTTTAAACTCCTATAAATAGTTTTAGGAATGTATTTTCTTTTTCTTCCTTCCCCCCTCCACTATTTTTTTTTTTAACAAGTCAGAAAATTGTGAAGTAAGCGGACAGAGTGAGTGAGCGCGAGAGGGAGAAGACGCTTCCATTCTTTTAGTGCAGTGAACTGAGGCAAAAAGGCCATTGTAATGGTAAATTGCATGCAGAAAGGAAGAAAAGACTGATAATCAATCACAAATGAAGCATTCGTTTGGATTTTGGCAATTTGCTGGCCAATGGCTTTTAAATCTATAAACTTTTTTTTTCTTTTTTACTGCATATTTGAAAACAAAAGTTTGAAATACTGAAGGCAGGAAGATAAATCTTAACAGAGCTCTCATGGTTATAATATCTGGGAATGGGGAAAGCACACGGCTGAAACGCCACTAAAAAGCTGAAGTTCTGAAGAAGAAACAGCWTACTGAAATCTTGTTGTGAAATGTTTTCAACACATCACCTTGGACTCCAGCTCTGAAGAAAAGTTTTGTCTCAGACTCCTCTTGTTTCACCTGTTTAGGAATGACTTGTAATGGGTTTGGTGGGAGATTAATTTGCAAATTCCTTATTCTGTGATCACCTGAGTGGGTTTTGTTTCTGAATGAGTATGTGATAGGGCAGATAAGGATGTTGGACAACATTAACACCAGCATATCATCTTCAGAGTCCAGCATTACCCATAAAGGAAGATATATTTACCTGGAGGCATTGCTTCAAGGAGGAGCTCCATGGGGATTCACACTGAAAGGTGGACTGGAGCACGGGGAGCCATTAATCATCTCCAAGGTATTTTTCTTACTTTAAATGAGATGTAAAAAAGCTAGGAATGGTGCCCAATTTAAAGGGCAAGAGTTGTAAAATATCACTGAAATGTTAGATCTGGCACTGTTTGGCTTGGTTCTGAAAACTGCTCTGAGCATCTATTGAAGCCAGTGGGTTTTCTCAGGATCTCCTTTTGCTGAGCAACATGGGAGAACTCTGGGCATTGTTTTACTACCAATGAAATATCTTTGCTTTCTGAAATTGGTTTTATTTATTTCACTACAGTCCCTTTATGAATGGAAGTGGGGAACTCTCCTCTTCATGAGGTGATGCAGTTGCCTGATGTTATGAAATCATAGCATATCTGAGCATRTTCAGTAATCCATCACAAGCCCTTCTGAAGCAAATAGAGAAAAAGTGCTATAAGTCACATGATATGATGGTTGGCTAATTAGAAGTATGCAAGGGGGGAGAGAAGAATAATAAATTCTTATCTGTATTTGGCATGCATGTATATTATGCTATATTGTGTTAGCAATTTTCTCACCCACATACTCTTATTTAATATCTATAAAAAGCGATACTCCTAGATTTTATTATTTGTGATAGAGTTTTGTCAACAGGCAACTAAGTAGCATGACTGACATATTTTGAGAAATAAACAAGATAAAGAGCTCCTAATTCTCACAAGAACTAGACTTTTAAAAGTATCTAGATACCTGAGGATACAGATACTTAAGACATGGATTTTCAAAAGCATCAGATTGAATCTATGAATATCTTAGTATCTGAGCTATAGCCCTAAAACCCTCTCCAAACTAGGATTTAGGTCATTCTGAAATTTTACATGTAGTGGCTATTAGCCTTACTACAGTTCTATGGTATCTGTCTTTCCAGTCCATTCTGCTTGATGGTTATAGCGCTAATGTGGTATATAGTGTGCTATTTGGTGCATATGTACCTATATCTCATCTTATTTCCTCATGTAATGTATGCGAGGAATTCAGAGGATCAGAAACTGTCAGCTAAAAGAAAACTCTGGTATGCTAAATCAGTTTTGTTCAAATCCTGCAACTCACTATGCAAACACATTCACACGAAGACTGTCAGTCACTTGAATAGTTCACCTGAAATAAATAATTTTTAGTCAGCCTGTTTACATGCAGTAAGCAAAGATTGGGACTTTGATTAAAGTTATTTTATCACAAAGATTTTTTAGAAACTTCACATGATCATCTTTCTTCAGAACCTTGTTGGAAACAGCTTGGCATAGCCACATAAAGCAAAACTAGCATCACTGAGATGGTGTTACGTGTTTCATTTTATAAACATGAGAGACGAATATTTCAGTCAAGTTGTTCACTTCTCATGATAAATTTCTACATATGTGAGGAAACTAAGATTTTCTTTTTATTCTGACATTATTCTATAATGTAAAAACACTCCCTCTTTTTTTTAATTGGGGGCAGGGTGTTAAAGAGGAAGAGAGATGGCTCTGACTGCTGAACATTAATCTATGGGATTTGGTTTCCACAACAACYAGGCCCCTTAATGTCAAACATGCCTGGAGTGTGCATGGTCCCACTGGGAGCTGTATGACTTGTGCCTGCCTTCACTGAAACAACATTGCAAATATGCGTATTTTTTCTTAACCTGCAGCTACAGCCTGGTTTGTACTATTAGTGTCAGCATTTTGTTGTTTTGTTCATGCATCAGAGAAGCAGAGCTGGAGAATCCCATGCATGTGGAAGTTGTGCTTTCTGGAATCTATGCAGCCCCTTTAGCTGTCTTAYGGTTTCTAGTTTCAGCTGAGAAGTAATCTAGTTTGCTCTTGCATTTGAATTCTTTTCTTTGAATTGACTATGTACTGTTTAGAATGAACGACACATTAGTCTTTTAGCAAATTCAGAATTCTGCTGTTTATACTGTGAAGTAATGAGGAACTGTGTGGAAATAATAAATTACAGGTGAAATTTTCACTTCTGTACTCACACGAGAGTACTTACACCATTCATCAAGGTAGGGCACTAGGAATAATCCAACAGTAGTTCTATATAATGTAATGTTATCTATAAATATCAGAAAAGRTAGATGTCAAATCTTAATTTCTGATTACTCCAAATTAACACAGGCATTTTATGTCTGCTTCAGCCTCCCATTCTGTTCTGGCAAATAAATCATATCCACTTAAGCGTGCTTTTGCATTGACAAAATAGTATTAATTGGCCTTTGCATAAATGAAAATGTAGATTTCTGTCAATATTTAAGTATCTACGAAAGCTTGCAACACAGCTTTAAATAATCTATGYTTTATGTGTAAAACTGATATTGTTACGGAGTACTTGACAGCTGTCAAATCTATTTAAATGCAGCAGTTGTCTGCAGTCATCAGGAACTGCTGTTCATTTGGGACTCATGAATATCAGTCTATCTCAGTTTCATACCAAAGACTGTGCTAGTTTAAAACCAAGGTGAATGAATTTACAAAAATCCCAGAGGCATGAATACAGGTTCTTGCAGCACTGTGCAATTCTTGGGAAAGGCAGCTTTTTCCACCAGGATAAAATATACCCAGAAATGACCTGAAAGTAATGGGAGCTTGAGTATATACGGATTATAGCATCATCTCTCAAACTTTCTAGAAACGGAAGAAACTATTGTTGTGATTCCCTACCCAGTCCCCACTGTGTATTGCCCTTAAAGACTCCCAGCTGCAAGAGCTAACTTTCAATAAATACCCTGGTACTAAGTCTGTCTACATGTTTACCAGCAGCTCTTGTAATAAGTTAAYAGCTGTTGAAGACAACAGTTAGAGAGCAAATTGCAAAAACTGATCTACACGCTCAGTTGTTAGAAGTTTGTGTCCCTTTCAAAATAGGAACAAGTTACCTTCAACATCTCAGTAAAAGTCCTGTTATGCAGATGCATTGCAGCATGACAGGACAGGCTGATTTCCCAGTGTATGCATAGTTAAGATCATGGAAGTGCACACTTACAGTTCGACACACTAGTAAATGCTTTGCTGGGTCAGGCCATGATGCTCAGCCCATCATGGAACCAAGCGCAAATGTGTCAAAAATGGTGGTTATGCAGCTATCATGAATTTAGATAGTTAAAACAGAGGAGCTTTTTGTGCTCATGCTGTTCTCTTTTCTTGTGGAAAGAGATCTGTATGGAGGGCAGTTTTTTGATAGCTAATTCTAAGCCATGAGCACAGATCTTTGTAATGTGCTTTTCTGGAGGGAGGGAGCAGATGGTAGCCAAATTCATTAAGTCTACCTATATTTTCCCATCTCTAGATAGGAAGGTACTTTGTCATTCCCTCTAGTCCACTCTATCTTGTTTCTGGACTGGTTCATCGCATTAAGGCTGTGTCATAGGATCATGAGATTTGAAAACCCTTAGGACWTTTAAAAAAATACAGATTTTTAATGAAAAGAAAATTGGAAATATTAAATGTGTCATCAAAAAGAAATTCAGGGTTTTGGTTGTCCTAGACAGCACTTAGCTGTCTATGGTGCTTAAGGAAGTTTACAGTTATCTTCTTGAGCTGTAGGCCCACAGTGCTGTAGGTCTGTTTATGGTTTCCTGATTTGCCTCCTTTGCACAGGTGTATGAGGGATCCTCAGAAGACAACTTTGTGGGATTTTCCTGTGGTTAATTTTACCATCCCAGAAGATAAGGAATAGAAGAATGAGCAAAAAATTATGTTGTAAATTGCTTTGCATGGGAACCTCAAGCTAACTTACTTCCCAAAATTATTACCTAAGTTAGCACCAGGATGTCACTGGTTAGCAATGGAACAACATCCAAAAAGGTGGAGCATGGCCTGGGAACTAAAAAAATGTGTTTCATTTCACGGAATGAATACGAAAGGGAAAATACATTGTTGGTGAGGAGTGTATGTAAGAGTTTGAAAAGGAAGTTTGGTCTTGTGTTCTTCCTGGGGCGTCTAGGATTTCTTAYTCATGTAAGCTTAGAGAATGTTTGTCAGTCATCTTCTTTACTTAGAGCTGTTTATAGTTTCTCCTCGTATTTTCAAATATGTAAATGTGCTCCTCAGGTGAAGAGGAACAAGAGTTTGGTGGCAGGAGGAAAGTCTCCCTAGAATGAGCATTTTATGCTGAWTTTTTCCAGCTGGTTGAGCTATGCATATTCATAGACCACAAAGAATTTAGTTGAAATCTCCAAAAAATGTGCTACTCATTATTGTCAAATACTCTCTGGTAAGAAGATCCCCAAGTTATTATTTTCTCTCTTCTTTTATACATCTCATTTTTTTTTCTCTCTTCTCTATTAGTGTTTAAAAGATAATTTGGTGTCATATAAATGTGTTACTCAAAATAGCTACAAGTAATACTTAAAGAAGAGTAGAGGTCAAGTCTCATGCAATGAGCTCAATCTCAGTGCTCTGTTTTGAGATCTTTGTTCTTACAGGTCAATTTTCTCTCTCTCTTTTTTTTTTTTTTTACTATACCTGTTTAATAATATAGCACCATGTAATTTGGCCCAAACTTGGTAAAATCAACTTATAGTGGAAAACTTAAATAACTGGTTTCTTCACTTGGGACCAGAAAGTTTGTCAAAAGTGTGAAAGTGATTGCCACTGATATTGAAGGCTGAATTGAGACCTGATTTTCTTTGATTTGCCTCAAAACCAAGATAATACCCATAAGCAAATCCAGATTCCCATCTACTTATTACTTTTTTTTGGTTCATCCTTAACTGTAAGATYGTTATTGGAAAAGTGAAAGCACTGAACTGTTCTAGGCAGCAAAGGCAGTCAAACTGCGAACAGCAGTGTTCATTCGCTCTTGCTTCGTTGCAAGAATTTTTAATTTAAGGTAATTAACATTATGTAGCATTAGCCATTCTAGACTGTGGCAATTTATCTTCAGTCTGTCTCTCATTGCTGTACACCAGCCTTTGGAATAGCTTTAGTTGTAGCCCTCCGSAATGCCCTTTTATTTTGAGCTCCATGTTGATGTTATTAACAAAAGAGTTTTCTCTTTCCTGTGAATTAAAGCATCTAAAATGTTCTTTCTCAGATAGCAGCTATGTGGGAACACTTTCCGCATGCTGTGCTGTAGTTTGTCGGTTCCCCTAACTCACAAAGATAGGTCATTTACAGGGACCCCATACCAGAAACATGACACAAACTCTGAGGTTTACCTCCCAGCAGGGATGTAGGAAGCAATAAAAGTTTAATAATAATAGGAATAGCTTGGGACAGACTCTGAGAAATAATCCTGAGTTCTTGTAAGGGCTTTAGACCCTCTTAGGAGCCTGATCCAACTTCTGGTGAAATTAGCCCTCTGGCAATAGGTGCTTAGACTGGATCAGGTCCTCGTCCACGAGGCTCCCATGCCCGTGCTACTTCCCTAATCCTTTTGATTAGGATGCCTTGCTCTCCTCACTTGAGTGAGCTCATAGAGCACTTAGTGTCACATAATGAGAATCCTTCCATCAGTCTTGACAAAACAAAACCCAAAAGGCCATTCTGGACCTTAGCTGGCCCACAGACAGACTTACCCCAGTCTTTGTCTTTGATCCAGCTCCAAACTCTGTAGCATTTTGATCAAAACACTCACTGAGTCAGTATTCTTCCATTAGGTCAGTCCCAGGAACCCATCACTCTCCCACTCAAGTGTCCAGATGCCCTGTAAACAAAATGAAATATTCTCGCACACCAACAGGCAGTTTCTTTGCACCAGTTTTTCTCCCGTTTGTGACAAAAGGCAATTTGGAAACTGTTTAACATTTTTTTAAGCCTGCAAACACAAAAAAAGGATAGTCAATTCAAAAGACGGACTTGTCTGAAGTTGGCAAATTTACAATAAACATACTGACCTGGGCATGAGGACATGAATCAGAGCCAGGGGCACCGTGACTTGTTCTGCAGTTTTTCCTCTGAAAGTTTCCACACTTGTTCTTGTTTGCCTAGAGGTGGACTTGACTTTATTTTACCCCTCAGTGCCACAGAATAACTTAGTGCCTCTGTGTTATCACTGTCTCAAAAATAGCCTTTTTTGCTGTTTATCTTCCAATACACTACAAGTGGGCCAATGAACTGATCCATTTCAAAGCCAAAAAATGGCTTATTTTGCTTGTTCCTTCTTACAGAGCACTGCCTGCACTGGTTACGCATTTAGAGCTGTCGATACCGTAAGAGAAGAGAAGGGAAGAGAAGTCTGAGGGGGAGGATCTTATCAATGTGCATAAGTACCTGAAGGGAGGGTGTCAAGGGGATGGGGACAAACTCCTTTCAGTTGTCCTGTGTGACAGGACAAGAGGCAATGGGCAGAAATWGAAGCACAGGAAGTTCTGCCTGACCGTGAGGGGGAATTTCTTCCCTGTGAGAGTAACAGAGCACTGGCACAGGTTGCCCAGAGAGGTTGTGGAGTCTCCTTCTCTGGAGATCTTCAAGGCCTGCCTGGATGCAACCCTGTCTAACATGCTCTAGGTGACCCTGCTGARTGGGAAGGTTGGACTAGATGATCTCCAGAGGTCTCTTCCAACCTTTCTGATTCTATGATACAGATGCTATATGTAATATGGCAAGTCTTTATAAATGTGGTCTTGTGGAACAAGAATGACATAGAATAATAACCTGAGTGCTTGTCTCTTGCTGTCGATTCACAAGTTGCTGAGGGCTGGAGTGTTTGTCACTCCTTCAATCCCAGGCTTACTGGAGAAAACAAGCGGGCAAAGATGAGCCTAGGACTAAACAATAAAGTATTGATTATGCTTGGTCTCAGTCAAAAGGCTCATGAAAAGCTGCTTGTATGAGCAAAATAAAATATAAGTTTGCACTGACTGGCATCCTCTTTGGGTTGCAGAAAAAAGAATGAGGACCAAATCAGCTCAGACAACAGAAAGGACCTCTTTCCAGACCACTTTCTCCACCCCCCCCCCCAGCCCGGGTTCTTATTGGTACAGGGGAAAGGTGTGTTATGTCTGTGGATGAGCAAAGGGACTCATTGTGCAAAATCACCTCTCTGGCACTCCAGACTCCTGCTGCTAGACCGTGGCAATGCACAAAACAGATGCCTGATCCCAGATGATTAAGAAATTTGGCTGATGTGGGCCTTGACTTGCGGAGAGGAACAAGGAAACTGATGAGGTAATTGTTCCAGAAAGTAGAGGGGCAGTTCATTAACACCCTTCCCTGTTTCTCAGGGCTCAGATTAGGGCCTCAAGAAGGACTGCTGATGCCAGCACTGGGGACAGGATCCTCTACCTTTTCTTAAAGCTACAGAATTGCTTGGTGAAAAGGCTTCTATTGTCAGCCACCTCCATTAGGCTGCCAATCGCTCCCTAGCACAAAAAGACTTCTGTTCACTTCCACAGAGCTGAATTAGCAATTGCAGACAAACTGACTGACTGACGTGACATGAGCAGAGGCTTGCTGGGACACGGCTGCTGAACCAGCAAAGAAAATAGGAGCTTTTCTGCAGATAGGGCTGCCTTATAGGGTAGTGTCAGTTGATCTGTGATTTATCATGGTGAGCCCATCTATTGGGAATATCTTGGTYTTCCATATTAACAAAGATCAACATAGATCTTTGGAAACAACCATATGATGCTCCTTTCCTTAACATGCATGTAGAAGGCAATTACCTTTGAAAACAGTCGTGCCTCTGCTGTGAAGAGAGACAGTGACAGCCATCTGAGTCGAACTGACCAGTCATGCTCATACCAGAGATCAACCAAAGCTGCTAAGTTTTAGTCCAAATCCATAGGGATGATTAGTCTGAAAGATATGGTTTAACCCATCTCTGCTTCCTAGTGCTTTGTGTCACCACTGCATTGCAATCCCATGAGGGCCATATGCAGTGTGATGACCTTCAAAGTCACAAAAAGGGCAATGGAAAASCTCGGGTAGTTGGACACCAAGGAATCCTGTGTGCTTGAACATAATGTGATGCTTAGGGTCAGTATATGGAGCCTTTGTAAATCCTGCCATGGGTTTAGCTTATGTGAAAGAGGTTGGATAGAATGTCATGCATCCTTGTTTGCTTGGCTGTAGCATGTATAGGYAGAGCTAAGGCTTGTACTGATCCTAGAATGAGAACCAGAGAATGCATTTTTTTAAGTCAGTGTTTGTGTAGAATAGAATGATGGCTTGTGAAAGACTCTAGTAAGCTCAACCTTTCCCGCACTTGGGAGCTTACAGCATAGGAAGGGAAAACTATCACCAGTAATAGAGCTGGAGCTGAGCTCATTTCAGATTTCTTTGGTGTTTGCCTTTGGGATCTTTCAGTGAAACTCAATACTGCAGAGCATGAATCCAGCATGGATCTATTGTTCCTGAACTGCTCAGACTTTTGGAGGGATGTTTGAAAAATAATTCTACGTCACTGAACCACAAAGTCTTTGCCACTTACTTGTGTATTTACAATGCCTTGAGTGGATCACCATCTGGTGGCAGCAAAGAACATTCAAGATCAGTGCATTACATGTCAGAAAATCCTGAAACGGGTCGAYATCCATCGGCCYGGGAGGCAGAAYTCTCTTGTTCTTTCTCACTTTAGAGTTGAGACAAAAAAATTAGGATATGAGCATCAGCAACAGAAAATGATGGGCATTCTGCCATCCTTCTGGCGGCTTCCAGACTGCCTGGGGCAGGCCAACTCTTCCTGTCTGACCTGAGCCTGACTTTATGATTGGAAAAATGAATATTTAATTAATAAAGGAGAAAAATACAATTCAGCATCAGGACTAGCTTGTCTGCATGAAGAATTTGGTGTTATCCATCTGCCTGCCCACCACCCATCAGTATCAACCTAATATCTTAGTTTTCGTTTTACAAAGTCAGCAGTGTGGTCTGTGTAATGAGTGCCTGCCTTTGTGGGTGTTAAACAGGACTGAGCCTGCTTAATCCACATGAGAGGAGGAAATCAGAGCCTTGCGTAGTCCTGACTACCACCCACCAGCAGCAGAGCTATAGGAAGTTAGATATTTGGAGGCTCCCTAAAAATGCTGCTTGCCTGGAACAGGATATTAGTCTTCCCTATGTAGATTTTCAGTGCACTGGATATGTTTCTCCTTTTCCTTGTAACTTCATCTCGAGAAGATCTATCTATCTGTGTTTCTATCTCACGCATACAGTTCCTGTCTCCCTTGTAGATTTGCTAAGGACACTCAGCTTTGGCTCACTTAGTAGATCCTCATTCTTGAGGGAGATGGACTCCATACTTCAGGTGGACTTGCCAGAACTGCTCTTCTTAATGAAACAGAGGTGGACATCAGTTAAATGCTGGGAAGCGTCTTCCCCTCGTGGAGATATTGTCTATGTCCGTGTATTACGCTTAGCAGTCCCAGTGAAAAAAAATACCTTTGTAAATGTTTCAAGTTTCCATGGCAAGAAAGGGCTTTTGTAGATTCATTCACATGGCAGACCTGGAAATAAACTTCTGGTCTTCCCCTTTACAGCCAGTCACTGCCTACCTCTATTTCTATAATTCAGTTACTTTGCTGTGAACTTTAAAAAGTATATGATTCGAGGTTTCTTGGACAATTGAATGTAGGAAAAGTACAACAGGAACAGACAAGCCAAGCTTATCCAGGACACAGCTTGTTAACATCCTAACCAGCATTCAAGCATAATATTAATTTTTCACACTTGTGTAAAAAAATTCACCCCCCAAAATTAAAACCTCTGTGAAGAATGATTCCTGCTGATAAGAAAATCACTGTGTTTAATTTCATTAATAGAATAGCCTGTGGGATACATTTCAAAGCACAGGGTGAGAAATAAGCTCCCAAATCCCATTAAGAAATAACAGGATTTATGTGCATTCCTCCCATATATTAACTTTCCCCTCTGGAAACGTCTTGTGCTGAGTTGGTGCCATTTTTCAGGCAGGTGCAGTGTTTTGCCGTTCCCACAGAYCCTTCCAGATAATCTGCCAGCCTGAAAGCCATTCCCTTTTCTCACTCAAGAATGGGGATTTTCCAATGCACGGATGAATGACGAGTTTGGCTGACAACTGTCATAGCTCCATGTTCTCCCAGGTTTCAGTCACACGTTCTGCAGTGCTGCTGTAAGCAGTTTTGTGCTGCCCATATCAGCAGTTAAAATGTTTCTGATGCCAGCCAACAAAGATAGAAGAGATATCATTTTTCAATAACCCTCATCAAACAACCCTGTAACTGGGTCATTTTCTGAACACAATTTGACATACAGATTTACAGCTTAAGATGCTGAAGTCTTCAGGCAATTGTCTTGTATTATCAATGGGATCTGTTTTTATTAGCACTATCAGAGGTTTTTCTGCCTTTCAATGAAGGCAACTTTTCAATGATAAGCCAAATGTTTACATTCGACATGATTTAAAAGTTTTCATGACTTTTAAGGGCACAGATAAACAGAAATATTGATTCACGTAAAAATAGAGCTAAAAAGCAAGTTTGCCAAAGAAATGGGAAATGTATCCATTTCAAAATATGCAAAATGGAAACAGTTTCATGGGGTGGAAGGAGGCCACAAGGATCTCTAGGAACCTCTTTGTTATTGCAAGAAGCCGCACAAGAAATATTTACTCAGAAGAGTTGCAAGAGCATCCAGTTCATTGTGTGCTGCAGAAAAATTCCTAACCCCTATAGGGAAGTGCTGACTTTGCACTAAAGACCATTAATGACAGCTACTTGAAAGTATTTTTCTTATTTTTCTGTTCAGCTTGTGATCAGTTCTTATTTTTTCTGTAACAGCAGTGCCAGCAGGTCACAGTTGAAGACTGGGATCCCACTGTGCTAGCTACTCTTTATGAGTGTAATAAAAAGATCTACTTCAGGGGGTTCGGAATATATAGATGTGATACCATCACAGGATGCAAATATAAAAATCAAATATGGCAATGAGTGAATAGTGAAGCAAGGGTAAGTGAGTCTAGAAATGCCTCAGTGACTTTACTACCTTGTGTAATAATTCTATTGCTCRGAATTTGTAAATTATTGAAAGTTGGGTTTAGAATTTTTTATAATTATTATCTGAATATTCCTATCCATGGAAATTTGTAGTAGGGTTGGGTCCAGTTTTTACTTACTTTTTAGTTTTCTGGAAAAATATGCATTGTTTAAATGAACACTTGATTTAGAAAAGTGGATCAATCCTTAATGTCAGACATTGCATTTTTATATGTTGATTGATGACCAATCTTGTTGGTGCACTGCGAGATCCACATTTCTCAAATGCAGTCTCATAGAAACTAGGAAATGAGCTGATGGAATTCAGATTAAAGACCTGGCAGTTTTCCAAAAACAAATTCTAGTTTCAAGAGAGAGACTTGAACCTCAGAAAGAAAGGTGAAACATTTGGAGAGAAAGAGATGGCGTTGTGGGGGGAATCTTCATTTTATGAATGATCCTCCCCTTCTCTTGCCCTGCTTCATTTCATGTTTGCTTAAAAGCAGTTGCCAGTGTTTGCTGAATAGTGTTAGTGCAGAAGGGATGCAGCCACTGACCTAACTATAAGGCAACAGCGAAAGGTTAGAAGAATTAGTCTTGTATTGCAGACTTGTATTAATAGTTGTATTGTGGTGGTGTTGGCACAAAGTCTGCAATTAAATAAGTTGTTGGCGCACTTCCCTAGGTTAAATTACTACCACTGTTCTGCCTGCTTGCAAGTCAATGAGTACAACACTTTTGGGGAGGCAAGTTAAAAACATTTTTGTTCTTCTGGGATACTGCACATTGCTAATTTCAAGCTAAGAGGTTTCCACAGGCTTTCCAAGTAGACCTCCGTTGTTGTTCTGTCTGTATAAACAGCCCATGCAAACTAATGCTGGAATAAGTCAGGCTGGGAAGGAGGTGGGTGAGGGGGAAAGCTGCAACAAAAGACTGATGTAGAAACAAATACCCTGAGAAGGGTCCTCGCTTTTTCTCATGCCAGGAGCTATGGATGTTTTTTGCATTGGGCTATTGTTGGGGAGGATTAAGTTTCCATCACAGCTTCATCAGGAGCAACTTACCCTTTTTATTAGCCCAGAAAGTTAGCCACACATGTGAGAGGGGCGGGGGAGGGGGTGTCCTACCTAACCCTGCCCAAAAGTGCAAAGCAGCCTTTTTTTCAGACCAAGGCCCTCCTCCTGCCCTTGTTTTAAGTCAGTGGCAATTGGCTTTGGTCAATGGCCCCAGGCACCTCTTTCTGCTGTTCAGCCAGGTCCGCTCAGAGCAATAGACCTACCCAATCCTACTTGCTGGAAAATTTTGTATTTATAAATTATTTGATGGTTCCTTCTATTTTGGAAAAAGGAATCCTTGTATTTGCTCTCAAGTCTGTCTTTAATTTAGCAACAGAACTTGATCCACCAAACAGCAGCTTTTGCTGAAGGACGACTACAGGATAATACGAATTCATGCTATTGTAAAGGTAAATAGCATTTCTATATGAATATACTATGATACATTTGCATTTATTGTGCAAATAACAGGACAGTAAGTGAGAAGATGTTAGTGCTACACCTGCCTTTCTCTTTCTTTCTTCTGAGGACATAAAAGTTTTCTAAAGCTACCACCAATTTTGGGCAGCTTCATTTCTAGGGCCAACCTTTATGATAGCTTCAACTGTCTTGATTTTTAGAAGCCCTGTGCTCAGTTCTCCTTGAGAACTGGGCCCCTACTGAAGTCAATAGTTGAGAAAAGTGAGATCCCTGGGATAAAACTTTCTCATTCAAATGCAAATGAATCTTTTTGAATAGGAATTGAAATTATATCAAAATGAAACTGCCAACAGCAGGAGGGAAGGAAGAAGTAGCAGGGCCAACTCAAGGTTTCTCATCCATGCAGGTAAAACTGAATTATGCTTCCCAAGAAGAAGAGGCTGGGACTAGGCCAGACAGGGGCTGTGCCGGCCATTGGAGGAACGGAAGATGGCAGATAACTGGGGGAAGTGGCCTGGACAGTCAAACTTTTTGTAAAAGCATTTAACCATGTCAATTCCTTAAGGTAGGGCCCAGCATGAGGAGGCCTTCCTTTAGGCTCTGGGTCCTTGGCAGCTCTGACCTACATTGAAAGCTGAATCTCTGGGAAGCTACTGCCTATATGGCTCAACTGTTGTAGTACCTGGGCTTGATTTTGAGTGACTGGCTCCAAGTGCCAAGCAGAGTGCAGATCAGAAGGGGACACAAATCCTTTGCATGGCCTCCAGATGGGCAGAGGAACGTTGGTAACATTCCTGGCTGTTGYTACTTCTGTTGTCCTTGCCTACTCACTAATGAGCAGATCTAAAAATCACTCTTACCCTACATAGTAGCATATTCATAACATTTTTTTCTACATTGCTTTCAGTAAAGCTAGGGCATCAATGGCTGTCTGACATCCTTTCATGACCTTCATTTTCCATGCCATTAGCTGCCTCCTGCAGCAGGGAGTAGAAGAGTTTGTCATTTCAGCATGTAGCACCAGAGAAGCATGCAAAACAACCCTCCRTCGTACAAAAGAGACAAAACTGTTGCCCTTTTCATAACTTCATGGTGATGTTTTTTCTTTGCTTTCCCTGTTCATGTGCAGCATGACAGTCATCCCACCCTAGCGGTTAAGATATTCTGGCTGGCCATCATCTTTTAATCTTTGCAAACTGTATTAGTGAAGAACGTGTTTCTCTTCCTAATTTGGATTTCAGCAGGGATAAATTAGCGGGGATATGTACCACCCAGTGAGTCTGAGGACTTGGATTGTCACTCTACTTTCAGTAAAGATTCAAAGCTGAGTATTTTTCTGTTTTGTGACTATTGGTAGCAGGTGAAAGAAGAGGTAGGCCTCAGCTTGAGAAACTTTTGCCTATAATACAATGGTTTTCTGAGAGGGGAGGACTGGCTGTTTACAGAAACAGGATTACACAGTACCTTAATCTATGTTTTCCTGAAGACTGCATATGGGCCTTTTCTCTCAGTACAACTCATGCTTGCATACAACATTTCTCTTAAACAGTTTTCAATTTCATACTCAAGTGCAAAGAAGGATAGATAGTGTGTGTGGCTGACACTTGAAAGCTGAGACTTGTTGTGTGACGTTGGCCAGGTCAGTCTCTGCTTCAATTGGCTCAGTTTCTATCTAATAATGAGGCTAAAATCTCTTTCTTCTGTTCATATTTATTAAGTGTGTAAATGTCGTGAGCCAMATTCTGCACTGGTATAATTTGGAACAAGGGCCAGCCTCCCAGTTTGGAGCAGGATGTCGACTTTCTCTGACTGCATCTTTGTGCAGCCCTGACAGCAAAGGGACCCTGACTTTGGCTRAAGTCTTCATAGACTTCTGTAGTTGTAGAATATATCTATGATATATTTCTAGCCATGGGCTTTGAAAAGTTCAATCACCAATGGCTTTATCATGCTGAAACTTTGCTAAAAATTTTCTCATTCTTGTCCTGCAGATCCAATGCACARGGAGTGTTTCAGAAGACTGGTTCCTTACCTTGAGTTCTTTGAATCAAATGTTAATAGCTAAATACATTTAAAGGTTTCTCTGCCCACCAATTTCATATTCTTTCTGTGGCTTATATCAGGGTTTAATAGAGCGATACAAAGTGAGTCACTAGCACTAGTAGTTGGAGAGTTAGTAGAAAGAAGCAAGCAGAAACARAAGTCCGCTTGAGTGTCTCTGCATCTTTACAGCACCTTGTGTATCTCATCAGCTGCTTAAACAAAAGGTGTTCCTCTGCTGGTCAGAGCTGAGGAGAACCGAGGGTRAGCATCTGTTGTTCTGTACATTTTATTATTCTCGGGCTGTGATCTTCTCTGCTCTCATTAGCTCAACAGGTTGGACTGAGTCAGTCCTTAGATGGGAGACTTTGAAATGCTATGAGAAATGACAAGAAGGGGTTTGGTCCATGGCCCTACTCCCTCTGAGTCAATACTGAACCACTGACCCATCAGAGATGAGGTGGGGAGGGTACGGTAGTGCTGCGCTCTGGGACATGCTGGTTTTCTGTGATGAGAGGTAATACAAGGCCAGTCAGTGGCATATTTTACTAGAACAGAGGTGTGATCCCCTGAGCCAAATTCCTTCTAGGATAAATTGCATACCAACTCCAGGGCCATCCCATTATTTTTTCTGTGCTCTAGAGCTGTTAAGGGTGGTTGGTGATGGCTATAAGATAYTTTGGTTGCAGATGGCAGTGCCTGCAATGAAATGGTTATATTTATAGGGCCGTGTATGTGCAAATCTGAGTGCCAGTTGTGAGGCTCCCTGCAGCTGTGGGATATCATTGGTGATCTTTAATAGCAATACCTAGAAATAGGTGCTTCCAAAGGATAGAAGTTGATGTGTATCGGGATCAGGTTTGCATGTGACATTTTACCTTTGTATCCTGGTGGTTTCATCTGTTGTTTTCAGACAACACTGATAGTGACTGCCTAAGTAATTGTGGAGGAGCACATGATTAAAGAGCAGACAAATTGACTTGAAAACTTCAGGAACAGGCAATGACTATTTGCAGGCAGGTTTATTGTGCTAGTGTATATGTTTAGATTATTTCTAATTATGYGATTCAGGATCCAAAGACGGGAATGAATAAGTTGGTGATCTGGGAGTTAGGTAAGAAAGCCAGGTAAGGAAGACACCTCTTTGAA
>NW_028186406.1:580542-671611 GCF_003343005.1 Rhea americana | reverse complement strand
AAAAAAAGAAAAAAAGAAAAGAAAAAAAAGTAGACAAAAGAAAAATGTGGTTGTCTCATAGCTGCTCAACAGGCATCTCTGAGATCCTCCTGGCAAGATCAACTGAAGCTGAATTCATCATTGTTTGGCTTGTGTCACCCAGCTGGTCAGGTCAGAGAGCTTCTCTGACCTGAGCCTGAGAGTGATGGACAGGTCTGTAGAGGGCATTATCACAATATAATCAGAAGGAGTGAAAGGAAAACCATGTGCCTTTCTTAACTTTTTTYCCCCCGTTCCCCAAATCTTTAGGATAATACATCTTTTTTTCTTATCTTACCCTGAATTCATTAATGCTTCTGTTATGTAATAAGGTTTTCACAGCAAAACACAGCCCGTAGAGAAGTAATGGAGCTCTTCCAAAGCTCCACAAAAATTCTTTTGGGCTGTTAAAGAAGCATTAATCATGGTCAGAGATATTTCCTGCTGGGTTGCAGTGTACAGCATAGGAAATCTGTGGTGGTTTCCTCCAGCCCTTAAGCACTAGTGGAAATTCCAGCTGACAAGGAGGTGGTTTCTTTACTTGTTTAAGTTAGCTATATGGATTTTGAAGTAGAACAGAGGATCTGTAAGTTCTTAGTGCTATTACTGCTCTTGCCAGAACCAACAGCAGCCAGGGAAAAAGTGCTGGAAGCACAAAGAGCCTGATGGAAAATGAGAAGACCAGAGAAAGAATTATGTTGGCTTGGGGTCTTTGTAATTCCTTCATCATTTTGTATATCTGCATCTATGCRTGTTGCTGGGTGGCAGAAAGAAGAGGGAGATGTATCTGGAGCAGGTGGTGTCAAGAGTTYGGTTGTTCACTTGATTTACCATTTTTATTTACAATGTATTGATAATGGTGTGAGAGGTTTTTTTAAATGCATGTAAACTTGATGTGGAACTATGAAATCTTTTTAGTTTGTTGTCCTAACAAAGAAACTTGTAGACCTTGAACTAAAATTATGGGAAGACAAAAACAAYGGAAAAATGTTGAGGTCTGTGTTGATCAGAAAAGTTTTGTTTGACCCTTTACAACAAATGCAGGTGAACTTTGAAACAAAAATAACATTTCAAAACAAAACTGAAATACTCTGTTTCAAAAATGCCAAAGTTAAATGTCTCAACACTTTTAAAATATTTCTTCTTCCCTGCCATTCAGGGACCAACACRATTTACTGGATTTAATCTGTAAAGCAACCTTGCTCTCGCCACTCAAAAGCACATYGTAACAAAGTTATTGCTTGCTAAGTAATGCTGTTCAGCTCTTGTCAAAATCTGACTTTAAAAATAAAATTGTTCTTGAATGTGGAACAATTCAGTAGAGGGATAGGGTAGGTAGAATGCCTTTCTACTCTTAAGCRGTATCCATTTGGATACACATCCAAACGTAAATTTTGTAAAGTCTACAATCTGTGCAGACTTTCCCAATTAACTTTGTGGCTTGTTTTGACATTTTATCTTCTAGTGAAAAGAACTGGAAGGCTTGTTTTGACATTTTATCTTCTAGTGAAAAGAACTGGAACTTGCTGGATTCCACCTTCAAGACCCTCTTAGAGGTGGAGGTATATATTAAGTCCGTAGGAATGCTTAGGTAGTGATGCAGCACTGTCACAAAGATATGGATGTGTTAATATCCGTGGTTATTATTCCAGTTCTGATCTTATTTCTAGTGCACTTGTGAAGCTTCAGTACACGTCTTTTAAAAAGCATATAATGATATCCACCAGTTTGGGCTGTTACTCCTTTTTTTGTATCTGTAYTGTGCATAGGAGTGATAGTGATGGATTGGAATCACCCTGTACTGCAYGGACCAAGCTGAAAATAGTCATTGCTGGGAACTGCAGGAAGTGTGTCTCAGACTCACAGAGTTTTCAGGCATGTTCAAAAATTCATTAAGAGCTGGTGCAGCATTTCAGCCCCTACCCAGATTCTCACGATTAGCCCTATCTCCATGCACAGCATTGCGAAGAGGCCATAAAGAGTATTCAGATATTCTCTGGGGATAAGATACAGGGCCTGTAGCTAATGACTATATAAAATTTTAATAGAAAAGGGAGTGGCAGTCAGGAAAAGCAATACTGGCTGACAAATGCAGGCTTGGCTTTGCTGTGTGGCATTGCTAGTGTTGTTCCAGTGTGAGGGGTGTCGTGGGAGGATCCCAAACACAGAGTCATTCAGGACTGCAGAGGACTGCTTCCTGGTTTCATACAGAGGGCTTTTTTCTTTTTCTTTTTTTCTTCCTAAGAGCTTCATATTTCTGTTTGCAAGAAATACTGATTTGTTTCATCCTCGGCTACTGACAGTGTGTTACAATGGAAAACAAAAAATGTCCCATTGATCACTGTAGCCTATGGAAGAATATGAATCAAACTGAGATTATTCATCTGATCAAGGATACAGGTCATAATAATGATTATGAATAAATCCTTTGTTCTTCTTGCACAGGTGAAGTTATATTTATRAGGTACCACTCATATTAAGGAGGACTCAGTTTATAATATATATGAGTCATTGATTCTGAAAGGGCTGTTTAGACTCTGCCAGGTGGCATATTATTTGAAAGAAAAGGCATCTCCACATAAGTACTGGCCTCATGAACGTATGTTATTAGTAAATAATGATATTTACATGATAAATATTAATTTGCATTTTGGATGTGTATGCTACATGCTGCTTAAGAGTAGAAAGGCATTCTACCTACCCTRTCCCTCTACCTCATTTCCAGTAAGCTGCACTGCCAAAAATCTACAGGGGAGATTGGAGGGGAAGATACTTCTGTTTCCTTATTATTATAGTAACTGAAGCTGAGTGAAAAATGTTTTTTCAGTTCACTGGACTTAAAACAAATTTATATTTGATCCAGATGTTTGTTTCAATAATAGTTTCACTCTTGAGGATCCCTGAAAATAATTTCAACGTCTACAATAAAATCAAAGGAAATAATGGAGTYTGAATTTAAACTGGAAAATTGAAACTTTCCTTTTTAAAAATACTGAACTTCAAGACTCATTTTTTTTAAGAATGTCTTACCAAAATCAATGTATTTTTGGAAAATGTTCCTGCTACTAATGTGCAACCAGTTGGACTTAATCTTATAARTCACATAACCATTAGAAGAGCTTACTAGCTTTAGTCTTCAATGCACACTAGACAAGAAYTGGATTCACAGAAATACTTTGTATCCAGGGAGATTTCCCTGGTCCTTACTTGCAGAGCCTCTCTTRTCCTTTCTTGTAGACCCAAGCACTATCAGAAATGTGACTCCCTCACTCTGATTCCCTGCTAGCTTACTTACTAATTTTACTTACTTAATAACTTACTACTTGCTRTTACTAATACCTGGCAGCTCCCACTCTGAGCAGCTTTCCACGCRGAGAGGAGGTTGTGGCCCCACGACTATGTCAGTGGAGAGAGGCAGGGAGAGAAGTCCTATGAGGTTATCCTGGTTTGATGACCACTGCCTTGGGGACCAGGGAGGTGACCTCCGCAAGCAAACAGGAACTCCTGCTGCCTGTGCTAAAACACTAGGCTCTAAGCAGACCACTGTGAAGAAGCTCGATAAGGCCAAGAAGGAGACACTGTGTGCTGAATGCTGGTGCTTATCTTCCCCTCAATGCTCTGGCTGCCAAAACCTTGTTATTTCAACTATTCCAAAGAACTCCTAACATTTCTCTCTAAATCTAGGGGTTGCACTAATCCATGGAAAAGGATTTGAGTAGTTTTAGGCCTTGTGAGCAGAGCGGCTTGTGAGAATGAAGCAGCTTTTCTTAAAGCCAGTGTATCTATACCAGCCTAGTATTTCTGTGCCAGGGTAAGCTGTTGGCTTTGCACTACATTCACCCATTTAGCCTCCCTTTGCAGTGGCGCCATTTGTGTGCATTGGAGTAGTGCAGGCATCCCTAGCTGAATGGACCCGTAATTCTTCCATGGCCAAGACCGAGGGTGAGACAGCTGAGAACTCAAACTCAAAATTCCACAAATTTGTATTCCTTTGCTGTTCAGYGCTCAGTTTTGCATGACCCCATGTAGGGTACTTAGCTCTGTGTCTGACTGTGCTGGTCCCTTCATATTTGGCAGCTAAATGCGACTCCTTTTTGTGACTCTGGCTGAGCATACCACAGAAATGGAAACTACATGGGTGCTGGATGCTCAGTGTAACCCTTGAGCAGCCCACAGCCACGTCAACCTGAAAGTGCTGGAAGGACTCATTTCTGCTCAACCTCATTCTCAGTTAAGTATTGAGATGGCTGCAACTCCTGGCCYGCCAAGTGCTACTTGCCTCCCCAGGGCCTGCCTTGGCTGAGGAATCATCATTTTTAACTGACTCAACCAGCTCTAAGGTTAAGTGAGGACAGCTACCGTGTAGAGGATGCTGACTTGCTCCTCTTGCCCACATTTTTCTTCCCCTCATGAAACATGGGAGCAGTCAGCAGGGTATTTCAGAGGGGGATGGGAGCACCAGCCAGACGTCTCTGGGATCTGTGCGTGTGTGCGCTAATGAGGTCCAGAGGTGATGCCAGCCAGCTATCCCAAAGTGCAATTTGCACATGAGTGCACCAAGAATGCACTAGCTATTCAGTGATAATAAGTTTTTATGACCACACATTTCTGACCATGTCAAATTTTGTATCCATTCAGCTGCTAAAATCCATGGAATTTGACACTGGGGAAACAATCACATTTGAGAAGAGCTCATACAAAGGGGAACTCACATTGCTTCCCAGCGAGAGCTTGAGTGGCTGATTGGCTTTTCTAACAYAATAACACACATTTATTCCTAAAACAAGATTAAAATTTTAGAAGAAGAAAGATTAGTCAGCAAGATTAARATAGAAAACATTCTTAGAGAGTTACAGTGACCATAGAGAAATATCTGCTGTCCACAAATGTAGAAGAAAAAACAGAAAGAAAAACCAGATTTTTCTTCCATGGTTTTGGCTGGTAGAATTTTACAAATGCACAAATGGGAGCCTTGTCTGTCCTCAGCTCAGAAATCCCATTATTTTGTTTACCTACTAATGCAGGTAAAGTAAAACATGTTCTTAACGGTATCAATGAAATGAGCAAACAGAAAAGAATGATGTTCCTAGAGGCCTTGGTATCCAAATACTAAAAATCCTGATGTGCCCAAAGGGAATTCACTTTTAAGTGGGAGTGGAATGTGATTCCTTCTCCATTAGAAGCATATGCTGTAAGTTGAATTATTCCTACTATAGAAAACAGCTGATGAGAGAGCCTCAGAGCTGTAAAGGAGGGACAATGGAAAGAAATGGGGCTTGGGAATAAAGAGAAACTAGAGATCAGGACGGTGTAAAATCAGAGAAAAGAAAACACAAAACAAAAATGCTCAGATTTCCTCTTCATAGTGTAAGTTTTAATTTATTTGGCTAAAATACATATGCCCAAGGCATAAGGTTTCCCTGCTCAGGTGGGGTGAACAGGCAGTCTCAGGTCTCCACTGGTCTAAATCAGCAATGTTTCATTGACATCTGGAGGCTTGCCCTCACGTACATCGCTGGTCACCTCTTCCTACTGTTTAATACTAACCTCCAGTACTAGCTATTCCTTAGTTTAAACAAAAATGCTGCTGAAATTAAGTATCCCTCTCTTTCTGGGGAGGTCACCATTGCACCACGAACAAGGTGTCATCCTTCTCAAAGAGAAAAAAAGCTCTTAGACTGACCCCTTTTTTGTGTGTGTTACCTTCCTGAACAAAGTATTAAGTACAGGAGATGAATGCACTACAATCTCATTTCCCACACTGCTAGTCTGATATCAGTTTACCACAATAACCACTCTCTGGAAAAATAAACATTAGCTCAGAAGAAGGCAAACTGCAAAATACAAAGAGATGAAATATTAAGGAAATGGTGAGAAGTCACTTGAGCTTGTATAGTAGCACTTAACTTTCTCACCCCAAAGGCTCAAGAGGGGTTGATGGAGTTACTGAAACTCATTAACCATGAATCTATTGTTCACTTTAAGCTTTTTCTACATGGTGATCAATACTTCAAAAACTGCATGGGAACTGAAGGGAGATTAGGAACAAATAAAAGTGAAACTAGATTGCAGGCCTGATCCATTCTCCACTGTGGCTTTGTGCCCTGCTGGAGGACTAAGGAGCTTGTGCTCCAAATCTGATTCCATCTCTGGTCTCTGCTCCCCCGATCCTTTGTCTCACATGTGTTTTCAGGCTGGAAGAGACTCTAGCAGGCTRTTGAGGGTAAAACAGATTCTTTTTACTCGTCCCTGGAAAACTTTGTCTTTCACAACGGGAATGTACGATACCCACTGCACTAAGGAGTATAAATTTGCAGCTTGGGTTTTCCAATGAGCTTGGGCTTATATACAGTCATTTTTATGATCCAAAGCACTGCTGCACCCTCCAATATCACAACACCAGAGCAAGCTGTTATGGGAGAGCCTGTGGTTTTCAGTCTGAGAATTCAGATCAGCAATGAGTCTATTACCAGTTCGAGACAGAAACTCTMTGTAGGAAAATGCTCATGCTTGATCTCAATCCACTGACACATAGTGATGCAYGGTGACAGCAGCAGTTTTCAGCTAACAGATAGCAAGGTAATACTGATAACAGTTGCAGATGAGGCATGTTGAGGCTTAAATGGACAGAGGGCTTTTTGAACTGTTTCTTATGGGCATGGTGTAGTTGCCCAGTCCCATGTAGCTTTAATGTAGTAGCACGGGAGCAGTCCAAACAAGGCTGAAGAACAGTGATAATATTTTAATGGAACGTGAGAGGCAACCGCAACAGTAGCCTTTCCTCCCCATTTGACGTAGCAGTGCCCTATCTGGCTGTGAGACTCTTGCCACCACCTCTGCAGCTCCTTCCAGCCACAGTGGGGCTCTTCACACTCCCATGAACCGGCTCTTTGCAGATCTCTCAAAAGGTAGCTTTCCTCCTGTGCCGGGTCAAAGATCTGCATAACTCTGGGTATGTTAAGTCCTTACTCTAACCTAATCACCTTCGCTACATGCAGGATGCTAGGTTTTGCTGATTATTTGCGTTATAAATGACCTTCCCCTCCCATCCTCTGCCCTTAATTCTTTTCAGACTTTCAAGGCTTTTGCTGATTGTTGCTCCCCCTTGTGCAAAAGAGGCTATAAAACTAGGTTGGTTGAATGCATCTGCGAAGGGCTTGATGCATGCTGAGGATGGAAATCTGCTCTTGAAATTGTCCCTGATTGGTAAATCTAGAAAGAGTCAGCAAAGTGACATTAGTATTTCTTCTGCTCTGCACTGATGCAGCTGAAGCAGATTTTGGTTCTAGCTATTTGTGTGTGAAATGGAAGAGCTTTATTATCAGCTTGGAGAAACTGAGACACAGCAAAGTCATCTGAGGACAGGCCTTGGGAATTGGCCAAYGTCCCATGACTGTGCTATGGCAGCAAAAGCCAGCATTTTTTCCTCTGAGATGCTTCTCTCCAAGCAGCAGTGGAAATAACCCCTTTTCTATATGTTATACCTTTGCTTCAACAGGACTTTGAATTAGCTGGTGGTGAGAGAAGAAGCGGGAGCTGGGGCTGAGTTAGGAAAAAGGGAATTTCCATAGGATTCAGAGCCCAGGTCTCAGGCAAGGTCTGTCTCACTCTGGGGCAGGGTTTAAATGACTTTACTCCCTCTTTTGAGTTAAAAAAAAATAACTGATTTGAACTTATTTCAGCACACTCAGATTTCTCTTTCCCCGGATGGAGATACTGACTCAGAGCTCTGAGTGGGCTGATGGGAAGCAGAGTGAAGGGATATTGGGATGCAAACAGGGAAGATGACTGAGTACCACTGTCAGCCCGGCCGGGCTGGTTCAGAGGCAGTGAAAAGACAGGCTTGCTGGATAATCCCATCTGATCAAAAATTTTTTTAAAAAGAGAGAAATTGTATGGATAAAGTAGAATTCATTACTGCTCACAGAAATATGAYGGCATTTTCTTTTCATTTCAAAAGAAAAACACGTGTGATGCTGAATAACAATGTGACCTTATTCCTAGATCCTGGGTCAATTTTGCCTCATACCTCAACCCCATGAAAGCTACCTGATTCACCAAATACATCAGATATGATATATGTAGGAATAATTTCCGGAGGCAAACACATTGATTCTAGAACTGGAGCAACACCAGGTTCTCAACTAGAAATTGGCTGGTGTTTTTTTTCTTTCATTCTTTTTTTCTTTGCAGTGAATAATGTGTCCCTAAGGTACAAAACTAATTATAGCAAGTATATTGCTCTCTCACAAAGGAAAGACTCAGGAACACTGATAGTGGTACTACATATGAAGCTCAGGCATAATGTTCAGCAAGGTTTTGGGAGAAAATYTAATTCAAGTCATCTTTCAGGCTAGGTGCTTTGGAAAATTCACTTGCAAGGTTGTGGTGTAATTTTCCTGCCTTTGCCCTGCTCTTTGAGGAAAGATGCCAGCAAGACCAGAGTGGGGGGCTCTGTTATTTTTGTCCTTAGGAAGCAGGCTTATGTGGATAGAARTTCAGCAGAGGGAAAAGTGAACAGAAGTGACATCATTTTTTGACAGAATTTCATGTGTTACCTCGGCAGTGCATTCAACTTTGTGAGCTGACATTTCAAAGAGGAGGCAGTATGAAAAAAAATGCAAGGAAAGTAAAAAAAAAATGCATCAGGTCATTCAGTTTAGTGAGCTCTTTTGCTACACAAACAGTCACACAGGTTTTGTTCAGAGAGGAGCCTTTCCTTCGAAAAGGCAGGTTTGGCAAGGGCTGCTTCTCATCTTATCCCAAGTGAGAAGGAAGAAATATCYGTTGGCTGACATTTGCTTAAAGATCAACCACTTCCATCTATGCTCGTGTGAGTGGAAAGGATCACAAAAGGATTTGATTAAGCAACACCATGGCTATTTGCATGGTGGCAAGAATAGTTCCAAAACTAAAAGTTTAAAGACTGCTCAATGGATAGGGTGTCTGYCCCATACAACAAGCTGCTGTCATCACCACTATTAGACAACAATGTTTTGCAAGATGCAGGACTTATAATGGGCTTAAATTCTAGTGTATATATAAACAAATATGCTAATTAAACTAAAATCTGAGTTTGTACTTTTCAGATGAACATGTAAACCCCACATTTGCATGTGCTTGCATGTCTAAGTCATTTATCTCAGGGTTTGTGCATATGTAATCTTGAGGGATGCTTAAATGAATGTTTGAAACCGCATTATAATAATTGCCAGTGGTGTACTTTATTAGTAGATGGCATTCCTCTATGATTCTTTCTCCTCCTTGGGGGAAGGTGAACTTGCGGTGCAGAGTGTCAGTCTTGCCATTTATCGCATCTACCGTATATCTTAGCCTGACACTTCAGACAAAAAGATGTAATTGCCAAATGCGTCAGCCTTCTCCTGAGGCCTTTAAATGCTGGAAGGGCGGCCAGTAGAGAGACGCGTGGAGAGAGGCTAGTTGGGGACGAGAGTGGGTGTGGGGGTGAAATGGCAGTGACGCTGTGTTCCTCAGCACCTCCTCTTTATCCTCGAGCATTTATGGAAGCTACTGAGTAAATATCATCTTGGAGAAGCAGAATCCAGACTCCACAAAGATATTTGTAAGCCATGATTTCATGGGGCTCAGAGGGGAATGGTGGGAGAGCGAAACCAGTGGGAGCTTGTACTTTCTGATGAGAGATGGAGGAGGTTTGCTGGGTAACTAAGATGGCTGGAATTGGCAAGTTCTCTTCTGGTTCTTTTTCTCAGCTTTGTATCAATCTGCTTAGTATTGGATTTCTTTGCTAATCTCAAACTAAGGATGTAAAATATTCCTGTTCTGTCTTAGCCTTTGGTCTCTGTGAGCATGGAAAAATCTAATATGCTGAAAGCAMTAGCAATTTCTTGTTGTCTCTGATGCTGAGAACAATGGAATATTGAGAAGAGAGGCTGGCTGGTCACAAATGGATACATTTCCAGCCTAAGGATATCAGAATAGCTCCAATGACCTCAAAGTCTATTTTACACAAACTGGGGAGCTGGACTCTGTGAGACAGGGCTTTAGTTCTGTGATTGCAGTGAACTAGATGAATACAGTGAATTCTGTGGGCCGGTTTCTGAACCTTTATAAATTGGCTTCATTCTGCTGGGGTAATGGAGCAAGGCAATACGAGAACTGCTAGATTTTTGCATCTGGTTTGTGTACTTGTGTTGATAAATAACATGATGCATTAAGTAAGCTTAATGCATTTTCCTGTTGTACTGAGTGATATGGATGCATTTCTTGCTTCCTCATTGATCCAATAGTTAAATTGTGATTCTAGAAGTGTGTTTTGTCACAATTCATAAGGAATTATCTACATATAATATTTTCATGCCTATTTCCAAACTGATTTTACCTGTGCACTTTTGGGGAGCTGTGTCTTCATGCTACCTTCCTCTCTGTACTTCCTCAATTAAAGAAACATTTGTGGGAATATGAGAATGAGATATTGTAGTATCTTGAAATGAGCTTGGCATCTAAATGTATTGTTAGTATCTAGGCAAAAGCCACTGTTTTAAAAAGTAGATTTTAAACTAAAGCATTAGGTTTGCAGCTTTGCCCCAGACTCCTAATTTCTTACTGGTCCAGGGAAAAGCCATACTGACATTCCAATAAGCCTGCAGGTTATCTGGTTGTATTTCAGCCGGCCTTATCAGTCAAACTGGCATTTGCCTTCCAATTCCAGAAATGTTATTATGGTGATGATGTATGAAATAGAAAGAAGACAATCAGTGTTTCAGACATGCTGTTAGTTTTGCCAAGCTGGCACGTGRAACCACTTATTCCAACTCAAAGGAAAGAAATCTGACATGGAGACCGTTCAGTGTATACACCAGCTACAAAATAGCAATAAAYATTTATATCTGGATAACAGTAGGTTAATAACTGCTTGTTAGTCCCAAGGTGTTCTCTTCTTCCCCAAGTTAGTTACTTTGGAAATGAAATCAATTTTGCCCCTGTTACTGAAACTAGAGTTTTGAACATGAAACTCAGTAAGTGATGAAGCATGCATTATGAACAGTTAAAACTATATTGGTAAGTGATAGGGCAAAATAGCTTAGGGGATGTGAGGATACGAATTGGAAATAAGAGCCTTTTCAGTTATTAATCACTTTAGTTTACCTATGAAATTCAACCAGCTGAAAAATAATCAGCTCTGAAGAATGGGCACATAGAGYAGGCAGAACACAATCAGCTTATAACTTGATCCTGACACGTGCGTTTTACTACCTGGACTTTAGGCGGATATGCCAGGTTTAATGACTTTCTGGACAATGCTGAGAAATATTTTTATATGCGGAAGTTTATTAGATTAACTGACTAGGAGACATTTTGTGGAGCAACTTCAGTGGGACACTGCCAACTCTGATACTTCACGGTTTAAGCAGGATATGTGCAAAGCTTTTGTTAGTGGTGCTCTGATTTTGCAAATACACAGGACAAATGAAATGTACCCACAATTGAAGGAAGGCTAATCCTAATACTTACAATAGTCAGCTAAGGCTTAGATATTTGACCCTTGGATTTTACAGCGAGCTCTTTCATTCATCTTTTTATGGCTTTGAATAAACACTTTACTAGAGACCAATGAATCCACTATGAAATTAGTTCATGGATGTCTTCTGGGAGTCTTTTGAGACGTAAATGATCAGATGAAAAATTTCAAACTTTGCTCAACCTCTAATGTAAAATTGAAATTTTTATATATCTCTGTGTTCTCTTCTTTCACATTGGTTGGAGTGTTGTTTCTAGTTCTTGTTCCCACAGTTCAGAATGGGTTTYGGTATGTTTGAAGTACACTCATATGATACTGATTCCAAGGCCTTAGCCTCCAGATGATTCATTTTTCTTACAAATGGTATGCGTGGCTTCAGGGGTCTGGGCTAGACAAAGTTGGTGAAGGTTTAATAGCTAGACTTCACTTTTTGTTTGCAGATTCCTAAGAATAATTTATTTCTATGAGAGCCAATAGAAATAGCTGTCATTACTTTTTACAAGTTTTGAGATGCCAGAGTCTACCTGAGTTCTAGAAGAAGCCTTCAAGACTTAAATTCCCTGTGGACCCTGGAGATGGAGGCAGTAATATATACCCTTGATTGACTGACAGATTTGGCAGCCGATGCTGGGAACCATGCAGTCTCCCATGGCCTGCTAGGAGCATGTGCATCCAGGGAGAGGAGTCCCTTTGAAACTACATCCAAGGAAGCRATTGACAGATGCTAATCAGCCTGGGTACGGTTGTCCTGATACCAAGGTTACCCTTGCTGCTACATGAAATGGAGGGACAAGGAGAGTTTTTAAAACATTTTTGTTCATTAAAGTATGACAAAACACCTTATTCTGCCCAGGCATGCAGCCCACAAAACTGTTTAGGGACTGAAGGAACCAACTGAGGCGATCCAGCGGTAGCAGAACAAAAGGTCTAGGCCGGGGTAATTAGCTAAGTACTGCCTGCTACTCTTCCTACCCTCACTTAGTTGATGAATAAGTACACTGAGTGACATTACCTATTTCAGGCAGACGGCTGAGTGAAAAATGCCTCTTCCTCTGACAGGCAGACTGAGTTCATACACTGGGCAGAATCACTTGGGCTCTTCTAAAAGCCTCGTCTGGGCCATGGCATTTATGCAGTTTACATGCATACTTTTCTTCAAGAACTGAGATCTGCTTCCTGACAAGTGGATGTCTAAAGTTTCTGTGAACAAATGGTGACAGTACAAATGGTAAGTTTAGAAGACTTGTTCCGCAATAGCTATGTAGCTAAAAGAAGCCCTCTAAAGTGAGGGATGTCTTGCTGCTTTGTGCCTGCAGAGGTGCTGTCCTGAAAAAGCTAATGGCAATATGTTCAATGCTGAAATGTTGAAATGTTGAAAGGATCCTTGCAAAAGGATGAGAAAAAGGATCTCTTTCCCCAAATGATGAATTGGAGTGAGCTTTCAGGAACAGGTATGGTCCCTCTGGATGAAGCAAAAAGACTCAAACATGTTTACTACCTCAGTACCTAGACAGATCTCAGTGTCAAGCTGAGCACTGTGGGATACATCCTCGCATGCGTGGCATCCAGATAAGCATTGCGGTGTGACTGCACCAACTAKCTCATTACAGCATCTGTGAGGTCTTGGCAGTGGAGAGTAAGACCTCTGCAAGAGCCTTCAGTCCTTGTCCCTAGAGCTGGTAGTTGAGCAAGTCTGGCTTACTGACGTTGGTACAAGTCCTATTAAGATGCATCCTGTGTCTCTTCTGGGGAGAAACTCTAGAAAGAAGAGAGGAAAGCAGCTTTATTATCAGCTAGCTTCTGATTTACTGAGGCTGGGATTCATGACTGACTTCCTATGGCAAAAGAAAGATGAGTGGAAGGACAACCTGGAAATTAAWCATCAGGCTAGGACGGAGGGATATATTGGTTCAGTTTTGAGGTCAGTTCCAGGCTATTTTATGCAGTCAGCAAATCCCTTAATCTCCCTGTGTTTTCACCTGTGAAATGGAAATAATAACACTTCATCTCTCTGTATAACCTTTCAAGCTCTTYAGGGCAGGGAGGCATGGCACACACACCACTGCAGCTCTACTTTTGGTAGGGATCTCTAGGATCCTACCTGTTGTGCCAACAGGAATGGTCAAGAGTCCACCCCACCACTGTGCTATGTTCATACATCAGTGGGAAATGCCATATTTTGGGGCTTGCCATGTGATTAAGGCATTAACACACACACACCCACACCCAGTAATGGCCAGAACACAAGAGATAATCAAACTACTAAGCCTCTGTTCAAACCTGGGGGTCTGGCCTACCAGCAAAGGATAACAACCAAAAAAGAGTCTGCTGGCTCTGGTGCTCATTCAGCTTGAGGAGCAGCTATTGGAACATCTACTGTAACTGTTGCACCATGCAGCTTTTCAAAGAGCCAGCATTGTACATTTTTAATTATTATTTTGGCAAGGGTGAGTGAAAACAGCAGCACTTCAGCATTAGTGTTCACAAAAGTTTCYGCTGGGACAGTGAGACTTGCAGCCCTAAGGTTAATTTTAGTTTTGCTCTTCTCCTGCCAGGCTCTTTGTATACGATCTGAGCTCTTTAGAGCTCATCCGAGCTGTTCACATGTTCAGCAGTTTGCTTCGATACAATCTAGACACGACTTACTTTTAACTCACTGTGTCTCTGGGAGGCAGGATGCCTTTAAAAACGATCCTCACCATGAGACATGGTGCAGCTGACCGGGAGTTAGTCTTGTGAATTGCTCTTCACTGCTGCTTGGATTAAACCAGGCTTAGCACAGACAGGAGTTGTTTTCTGAGGTTGTGGATCAGTATTACAGAGAGTAGACTGGAAATTTCAAGCTCAAAATGTGAATTTGCTTTGGATTTGGAAGCCTGGAGGAAGGGCTAGTACTGGCCCATCTTTTAGTCATAGCAGAGTAAAACCCGTATCTCAAGCCCTTTCGGGGCGCTATAGTACAGATGATGCTTTCTTAGAGTGGAAGGAGTTGTTTTGTGAAAAATACCTCTTTACAGGCTTCATCCATATCCCATTTAAAAAGACATATACTGCCTTTCGCTGCCCTTGGTCTCATCCCCAGAAGGATATCAGTTACACTGATTTCAATCTGCCAAAGTAGTATTGGCCATACTTTTTCTGCCTAGAGTTTTGAGCATATTTTTTGTTTTTTCCTCTTAGAACATTTGTGCAACCTTAAAGTTTTCTGCAGCTTGGTTGACTCAGAGCTGTTGTTGCAAACTTGTTTGGCAGAAAGGATGTTTTCATCATTTAYAGGATCTATTTAAAATTCCTTAAAGATTCCTTAAGTGAGCATGACATCCCAGAGAGCTGTACAGGCAGCTATGGGTATGGCAGCCGGGAAGCAGCAGAGTGACTTGGAGCTGAAACAATTGACCATATTCATTGAAACTGCAGGAACACCACAGGAAAACAGAATGTAGTTACCTTCACCGGAATTTGGCCAGCGTCCCAGCTACCACTAATGCCTCTGCTCTTACAAGAATGTCCTGGGGTTTTCATTAATGTATGATTCAGCTTGTAAAAACATGTGCCTGCTGCCTTAGCCCCTAGAGCTATGACAATTAAAGAAATGTGATTTATCCAATGTTGTAACGACTGGCTTTAGAGGYGCATTTGCTTTCCTCTGGCTATTTCTCATCCCCTCCCCTTCGTTCTCCTCCTCATCCCCAAGATGCAAGAGTAGAGTTTCCAGTGCACTGCGTAAACAGACAGCGAGYCCCTGGGCCCCGTTCAGGTAGCGTTCTGAGCACAAGACAGTCTTTGCATAACTGCGCAGTCGCAAACGCGAAATTGATAGAGCGAATTTCAGAAAGGAACCATCTCTGCGAAGGCCTGATCCTTGCTGTCAGGCCTGCTAACCTTCTGCCAGGGAGTAAGGGTGCTACAGATGCGCTTGCCTGCTCTCATCATGCATGAGGCAGGAATATGGTTCCTCAGTGCTTGAGATTAAAGCTCAGGAAATGGAAAAGGCTCTACAGTATTCAGATATGAAGTGTTCCCTGTATTCAGTCAAGCTAAGCTTATATCCATGCATGTATCACCATGTGTCTGTAATCCTGGCACCTTAGGGAGCAAGCACTTCATGCAAGATGGATCAGATCAGCAAGCCCTTCTCACAGTAGAGGAGTTAGGGCACTTTTTCTGCGCTATCCTAATTCAGGTGTAAAACTTGACTAAGCCGAGCGGTACACATGAAGGACATGCTTTTGTAGTCAAAAAGTCTTTCCTAAGATAGAGGGCCTTCTGCTGCTGATGGCCAAACAGGTCATTTCACATTGCCCCCATTAATGGGAATCTCATACTTGTTTGGCCTGTCAGTTTATTTTCAGAGACATTTTTGGAAACAGAAAAAGCAGCAAAAGTATTGCGAGGCAGAACTGTGAGAAACTAGGAGAAGACAGGAAGCGGAGAAGCAGGAAGGGGATGWGCATTTTCAGTGTATATTAGAGAGGGTAGCCATGGACTTTTGCCTGAACTACATGGCAGAAATATAATTAGGGTTAGGGATTGAAATCATTATTCTCAAAGGCATTTAGGTGCTGAAAGATACTGGACTTAAGCCCTGCATTTTAGGCATAGGGCACATAGGGCAAGGTGCAAATATAGKCTCCCATGAAGTTAGCAGCCATCTGGACTGCACATTCTAGTTTGTTCTCCCACAGAAAACAGTTTCAAAATGGAGATCAGCAGCAAGGGCTTTCCAGCAGGCAGGAAGGAGGAGGAAAGAGAGCAACGGGCCTGGTGTTTTTAAAGGTATGTTTGCCTTGTCCATCTGCACGGTATCTGACAGTACCACTGGCAGTGAAAACTTGCACCTGCCTCAACCTGAACTGCAGCTATATTTGTTTATGTCTACTGTAAAAGTACCTTGGCCAAAAATTGTTTGATATAATAAATTTACAAACTTGGAAACTTGGCTATAAATCACCTCCYCTAAAAGGAAGTTCTTGATAAGATAATCCCAAGGAAGATCTGTTTCCTTCATGGGATTCAAACAGGCAGAGGGATGGGTGTTGTGCACATACCTGAACCAACTCCCATGCTGCTAGTACGACTGGGACAGGACAAAATAGAGCAGAGATTCACTGCCTGAGTTGCTAACTTGATTTTCTGSGGTATGTTTGGGAATCTGAGCTCCGTGCTCAGCTCTGCTGCTAGCAACCTCTGAACTAGCTGAGTTCGAAGTCCCCCAGTGCATACTTGTGAGCTGCAGCGGTTTGGGAAGCTTGTGTCTGTTGAGAGAACTGTTTAGAGCTGGAGTGAAAAATGCTGCCCTCTTGAGAAGGTAAAGGCTGGATCCACAGAAAGGCCCCTTTAGGACAACAGACTCCCTAGTCACAGGGACTAGGAGACTTTACCATGCATCATCCACGGGGATACCTGTAAGAGAAGCACRGAGGACGAGCACTAGTATCTTTTGTCTCTCTGTTGTGAGAGCAGCTTTAGAAAGCACCTTTCCTTGCCTCCCACAGCCCAGCTGGGCTAGTAGGCTGAAGAGGTGGGCACCCCTCCACCCCTCTTTTGTAATTAGGCTGAGGACTGCAACATTCACTTGTGAGTCTGACTACTGTTTCAAGATCTAAATTACGAAATAACCGGATGATATAATTTATTCATGCAGCTGCCATTGAATCTCTGAGATCTTCAGTCTGGCTTGAGAGTAGGAACCACTCTATTTTCATGACATGCAGCATTGATTAAATGGCCTTTCAAATGAATTTGTTTGCAGCTAGTGCACAATTCATGTTAACRAAAATGTAGGCTGGAAGGGTGAAATTTGGACCCGGGCCTGAATTTGAACTGACAAGGTTTCCTTCTGCTTGTAATGAACACTCCCTGAGCTGCTGTATTATTTAGCCTATCATTACAAAAGCATCCCTCCTGGGTCAAGACCCACCTGAGCATCTGAAACTGCACTCCCTATTCCAACTACAAATGCGATAGTAGCATGGAGAAAAGCAATTGAATTTGAATTTTGAACTGCCACAGGGTGGCAGCAAGGGACAAAGGATAGTGGCTGCAGAGTGAGGATTTTGGCCCGAGTGACCAAAGCTCTGGGTCTCCCCCACAGAGTTTATTCCTCCATCTCCCTGCTGCTCCCAGCAAGACCACAAAGCCCTGCAAGACACCCGCAATGCCTAAGCAAGGACAGGCTTTTCTGTTCAGAGCTACCTTTTCTCTCTGCCATTTGCATAGCCTGTTAGGACTCTGTTTTCAAAGAGTTTAGGAAAACACTCAGGAACAGCTAAGACTGCACACTTTTACAAGGGTTTATAGTGCATAACTTCACAAACACTCAGCCTGCCTGTCCTGGCACAAAGTCAAGGGATCATTTGCCTGTGCAAGAGGGCCAGCACAGGTGTAGGTGGATGGCTGTCAGAAGTACGTGGACAGTTTGATCTTTAAGGTATTCATTCTTCCTGTATGAAATTGAAGCTAGTTGTTCCATTCCCTCATTTGCTTTTGACCATTTCCAAGTATTTGATAGTGTTTTTTTATTATTTGGGGGTGCCACAGAAAACGCTACCTGTGAATCATTTTCATGAATCGATCTGAGCCAAGAGGGCTCTCCTCGATAGAGCAGTGAAGTGCTGCCTGCCTCTTCACATGGACACTCATCCTGTAGGCAGCTGTGTGTGTCTGATGTACTCCCATGCTTCAAGTATGGGGGACCAAAAGCAGTAAATTCTGCTTGAAATATGCCCCTTTAAAAAAAATAACTGCTACACTTGCATCTCTGGGGCTGGCTGTCTCAGCAGCAATGCTTAAGACCTCAGAGAAATGGACTTCCTTTTGTGTCCGGGAGGCTTTTCCTTCAGGAAAGAGCTGAAAYCTGCTGGAGAGGCAATGAGCAGAAGGGGGCAGGGAGGCAGGGTGACAGGCTGATCTGTAGGCAAGGAAAACGCATCTCCAGGGCTGTGAGCCTGGCATCTTTCATGGGCACTAAATTCACTTGAGAAGACTTTTTAATAATTATAGAAGGCAGAGGGACTAAAGAAAGGGTTTGCCAAGTGTGATGTGACGACAATGGCTTGGACCGTAAAATTCCTCTTTTGTATTGGCACCGTCATTTTAAGCCGCGCGCTGTTGCCATTATCTGGTCCGAGGGGAGTTCTCGCTGGGTTATTGTGGAGTGTGTGTGACCTGGCAGTGAGTCAAAACGCATCAAGCCGTCGTGCTGTGATGAACTCGCCTAGCTACTTTCAGAGAGTCCGTTAGCATTTCCTTCTTGCTGCCAAGGGATGCCAACAGTACTGTCTTGCCCCGAGAGACGCATGTCGCTTGATGCTGAGTTGTGTTTTAATTGCTGTCAGCTGCTCTAAGCTTTAGTGTGCAAAGCATCCCTAAAAATTTTGTTATCTGATTTGGGTTAAAAAGAATGAGAACTGAACACCTAAATCCCTTAAGCAGCTATCCAATGTCTTGCTATAGCTTCCATCAATTCATAAAGCATGGCTCTGCTACAGATTTTTTTTTCTTTTTTTCTCTCAGATGTAGATCATTCAGGGACTTTTTATATTAGTCAGTTGAGGGAGAAAGTGATGAAGAAGAGAATGTGGGGCAAAAGAGCAAAAAAAAAAAAAAAAAAAAAAAAAAAAAAAAAAAAAAAAAAAAAAAAAAAAAAAAAAAGCTAGCACAATGGGAGAGAGGACAACCAGAGCAAATAGAGAAGAATAAAAAATAAGGAGACAAGTAGGGACAGAAATGTGTAAGAAATGACATCCGAGAGCTGTTCCACTTTTGCTGTGAGGGAAACTGGCTCAAAGCTGGGAACATGGCGGTAATATTAAGAGGGAGAGTCTTATTCGGCCTCAATACAGCATGACCTGGCAGTCAGGGTAAAGAGCTGGAGATGGCAACTCCAGTGCTAATGTGCGACTCCTTCTGTGACCCTGAAAAAGTTACATAAACATTGCTTCTGTTTTTATTTCTCTCTAATTTAGGAACAGTACTTCCTGCTGTCTTCCCATGGTCCTGAAAGGTCAAATTAGCTAACAGAATGAAAGTTGCCTGAGAAGCATTATTACTATTCATGTGCTATTCACAGTAACAGRTATAATGGGGGTGTTAATATTGGGGAACGGAAATAAGGAAAGAAGTGGGAACCATCAAAAGCAGTTATGCTGGGATCTAGGAGCTGTCTCCAAGAGAGACTAGTACTACACATTCCAGTAGCCAGAAAATCCCTTAGTTTTAGGCTTACTTGATTTATGGAATTATCTCATCTCAGGGCAGATTCCCTCGGAGTCTCAGAGAGCAAGTGGCTGCCAGGTGCCAAAGGAGGAAGGTGGTATAGTTCTTACCTTTTTTACTCTAGTTAATACCATACCCTTCTCAGACATAATACTGTTACTATTCCTGGAGGGTTTTTTTTACACAGTAAGGCTCCTGCCGTCTAGACCCAGGCACTGTGCTAAGAGCCAGACAGGTAGAGACTACAAATAAACAAAGRGTTTGATGGTTCCACTTTTGAATCCGCATGCCACAGCAGGAAGGCCACAGYCTAATTACGTCATGAAAAAAAATCAGCAATTGCACTTTAAGGGCCTACCGGATGTTTACTTCTTCCTTTTCYGAGCAGACCACGAGTACTTCCTTTCAAGTTATCTACAAAGGATCTACATAAGCCCCCAAAAGTCCTGCGGCTGTTGGCTACCCTGTCCAGCTACAGCCTCTGGTGTTTACAGTGATATAGATCAGTACAGCAAGTACGGAAAATTAATACAAGAATCTGGGAAGAGATGTCCTGCAAAAAGGCACAAGGCAGTGCTAGATAACCAGGACTGAAAGGCCAGTTCCAAGTGTTATCTTTTGCTCCTTGTCTTTAGAACAGGCAGGAGGGAGGTTGAAGAAACAACCAGATTCCATGCTATGACAGTTCCCATGATGCTATGGTTCACTTTTCCAAAGCTTGAAAGATTGTCCTAGAAGTAGGTAACAGAAATAACTTTGCACATACATCTCTATCTGGTTTGTCTTCCTCGACAGCAAGGACAGGAGAAGGAGGAGTATGTAAGTTCATGGTGTGAGAAGAGAGTATGCAAAGCGTGAGAAATTGCAATCAGCAAAAAAAAAGCTCCTATTCCTGTCCATTTGTATTCAGTGCAGGTGAAATTTCTTGAGGTGGGCCAGTCCTTGCACATACTGCTTATCTTGGTTGGTGAGCTGATGTTGGCTCATGACATCCCACAGTTTGGGAGATGCACTGCAAGCACTGAGAAGGGCTGTTTGAAGACAGTATGGGGAATCTGTGGTCTGTAACTGGAGAAGCTGGAACATATGTATTCTCCTGTGCCCGAGAGCCACTGGGACCCTTGCTGATTTGTCTGCGGCTGAAGGACTAGCAGGGAGTGAGAGAAAAAGTCAAGTGAGGAATGGGCAAGCCTACTCAAAGAGCACCAAGGGAAGACACTGTCATACTCAAAGATAAGTACTTGAATATGCCTTTGTAACCTCCACGTGTTTTGGAAAGGTGCCCATCACTACGTTCAAACTGAAGCCAGGGAAAGGGTTCAGGAGAATTTGATGTCGTTAACTCAAAATACCAGTATTTATATGGTTCAGGCAGACTCTTAACATTATTTTACTTCAGTTTTAACAATCACAGCCATTACCGAAGACGCAGCTTTGGCCTTTCCTGGGGCAGTGCTCTGGGTGGGCAACATTAAGCACTAGGCTTAGTCCATCTCTGAGGGGAAAGCTGGTACACGACGTTTTGGCTCCCAACGTGGTGATGAGGGTGAATTACATGGTGGCCAGATGCCGACTGGCATCCTGCATGCTGGGAGCACAACCAGGAGAGGAGTGGTTGGGAAGTGGGCCCGTGGGAGTGGACACAGGTGCCCCTGCGTGGGATCCCCACCCGGTGCGCCCTTCAAGGCTGCACGCTACGGCAGACTCAGCAACCGCCCGGTTGCTCTGAGGCAGTGCCCTCTCAGGTGTTGGATGGGGCCATCCTTCACCGCACCCCCCTTACACTGCAACGGGCTYGATGTCTTAATGCCATATGAACTAGGGTTTTAATTATTGAAACCTTGTTAGGTTGGGAGAAACGTGAGAAAGGACTGCAAAGCTGGGGGCATGATAGCAAAGCAGGATGAGTAAAGGAGTCCCCACTGCAGAAACCTTGGGTGTACTTGGGGCAGAGCAGACTCTTGGACAAAGAGCTATTTTTAACTTTCCTATTGCAAGGCAAATGTTAACTCTGAGATATGTGCAATCACTGGCTTTGTATACTCTGGAGAGGGGTGTCTTGTGTCAAATACAACAGAGTGGCAGGCAGCGAGTTCTCGTAGCCCTTTCAGCTAATATCACCCTGATAATCGCTGCAGACCAAACAGGATCAAGTTAGTGCGCCCCAGGCCCCATTCTCTGCATCACCTGGTAATATGCCCTCTGTGGAATGCGCGGAATGGATTGTTTGCAAAAACCAACAGCGAACAAAGAAGTAAGGCTCCTCCGGCTCCCACGTGCACCGGCTGGGAGCGTGCGGCAGGCAGACCCTCGTGGGGTGAACGCTGGCCTCACCCCGGGAGCAGAGAAGGGGCAAGAGAAAGCGATCCCTGATGCCCAGCACAGGGATAGAAGGAGCACTGCTCTGCACCTGCACCGGYGTCGCTTTTCCGTGCTTGCTCTGTCTGGGACGCACACGTACGGCAGTACTATTTTCTGTGCTCTGCCCGGTTGCTGGGATGTGATGTCTTTGTGCTTAGGTCATTAAATAGCAACRCTGCTTCCTCTTTGTTTGTGCACGGCAAAGCCAACGGAGAGAAAAGCTGACTGTAGAACTGAGAACCCAGGCTGGGGTTTAGGAGATGCGTCACAGAGATGTTCCGTCCCCAGGCAAGCCGCTGAGTTACTTACTAGGCACCCCTCACCTTTCAATTAGGCACAAAAACCTCCTCTTTCCAACAGAGACTGACTGCTCCCTGCCAGAAAGATTGTCTTTCACAGGATGTCTGGGCAGCATGAGATACAGTAATAGTGAAAACCCCTGAGTTTACAGCCAGAATACTTTTGGGCATGAGCTCTCAATTAAGACAGTGATTCTGACACTTCTTTTACAYTTTCTTTGATTTCCAGGGAGCTATGCCTGGTRTGCACTGCTGTGAATTAGTCCTGARCTAGACTGCTCCATGGTCTCTCCCCAGTCYACACTGTACTGCAGCCCAGGCAGCAGGGTACACTGGTCACTGGAGTCACTCCAGATTTATGCAAAATCGCAGTTTCCAGTGTTGTTCTGTTCCCTGTCCGGGTGTTCATGAAGCTGAAGGCAAACAGACTTCCCCTTCCATAGTGTTAGCCTCACAAACCCAAGGTTTGTGAGCTGCATCTTCTTACACTCATGACGTGGAGCTGCATGAAATCTCCTCCTGCCCTCTCTCCATGGGGAAGTCGCTCCCTGGGCCTGCCAAGTACTCACATCTGATGCTTTTCACTAGTCACAGGCACATCTTGAAATGTTTTGGACAATTTTGCTAACAGTTCATTTATCTCATCTGAATGTTTCATGTTCCGAGACTAACTTTGCTCACTGTCCCTTGGCCTAGCTGAATTCTCATTACTCGCCTCTGCAGACAAGTAGGGCTGTTCCCTTGCTCAGAGAATTTGCAGGTTCAGGGAAAGAGTCACTGGTGGCGAGGCACAGAGGGGCAATTCACATGAGGTGTGGTGGGGATGGCAGCACGGAGTGARCAGCAGGTTCCGTGGCGAATTAGGGAGAAAACTTCTGGAGAGCAGGACAGAAAAGGGACAGAAAGCTACTGCCAGCCAAAACAGCCTGGGATGAAGCATGAGTAAAAGGAGGGAGAGGTAGGAAGAAGCATTACAGAGGTTTGAGGTGTCGGCTCTCCAGACACCCTGACATGGAGCAGCAGGCAGACAAGTGCTGGGAGAGCCAGAAGAGAAGCCTTGCCTCTAAGTTTGGTCCAAATGTCCACATGCAGCTGAGAGCAGACTTTGCCGCTGTCTCTGTTTGCTGTTGACTCAGCTTTTCCCAATCTCTGTTTCCATTCTCTCTGTTTGTTTAACCCGTCCATTTATACCGTAAGCCTTGGGGCAGCAACTGTCTRTGGTAATGTGTTTGTACCATACCTTCTAAAAGAGGGATCTGATCTGGCTCTAGGTGTTACCGTAGAGCAAACACAGATTAGTTCCTTGTCTTATATATATGAAGAAGGGTGGAGAAAATTTATTTTTAGTTGCTCTTGTTATGAAAAAAATCCTGGAGGCTTTTAGGATGCCTGAAGTCAAAGCTGTAGCATAGTTCCATCTCTCTTTGTGCATTAGCTTGAAAGAAGACTTGATTCTCCCCGGCCTTCCACTTTTAAATGAAAAACTCTCTGTGGCAGCCTAACAGTTTTGTGCTTAAGAAGTGGAAAATTATCTTAAGAGCTAAGCCTTCTTTCCTCTGCTGGCTTAGGAATTTAGAGTCACCAACAGGAGTCAGACACAAACTCTTCCAAGCATGTTTTCTTATCTCTTGTAGCTGAAGCCAGCAATCTGTTTTCCATTCACTTCTTGCCACTTTTTGCTGAGGGTCTGACTGCTGAGATTAACCTTGCTCCCAGGACAGGAAACAATCATGCAGGAAATGGAAAGGTGTGGAAGTGTTAGAGCCTGCAGGGTATTCCTAGGAATGACCTTGAATCCTGGCCTCTTGTCAGTAACTTGCATCCATCCTGCATGGATCACATATTGGCAGTTCTGCCTCTGGATCACTGACTGCTRGTGCTCACTGGGCTGGTGCCCTCAGCAAACTGTACTGGAAAAAGTYTCAGCCCCTCATGGAGGCTTTGTCTGCCCTGGTGCAGGGGCACTCCGGTATTTTCCCTGCAGTCCTCATCTCCAGATCATCCAGGATTCAGAGAGCTATGGAAAAGCAGCCTGGGTGCTGCTTGTTCCTGGGTTTTCTTCTAAGGTGAGGACAGGCAGGTGTGCAGCCAGGTGCCCAAAGTGGCATGGGAGTGCAGGTGCAGGCCAGCTGCAGCAGGGAAGGGGAGCTGTTGAATCATCAGAGGGGAGCAGGTTTCTGTCTAGATCTGTAGTGCTTGGAGGGGAACTAGCAAACTTTGCTGCCGCTGTACGTGTGTCAATTTGGCTTTTAGGAATACCCATAAAGGCTGAGGTCCTGGTGCCCTTTGTATTAGAGTCTGTACCATTTTCAGGCAGCATCCTGGACAGATTCCAGTTTGGGTAAATACAACCCGCTTACCTGAAATTCCTCCTCTTAAGCAAACCCGAGTAGTTGCTGCTCATGGCCGCTTTCATCAGGGCCAGGTTTGGGCAAGCACAGATGAAACAGCAACTTCCTCAGGCAACAGAGTAGAAGGGCAGGAAAGGAGTAAAGCCACAGGGACCAGGAGTGATTCCTCCAAGCATTTTCTCTCTAGGGAAGCTCTTCTGCCTTGGTGAGTGGTAGATGGCCTTGCTTGCTGCACTGTGCCTGCCTCTGCCTAGCTGGCAGGGGAAAAAGTGGTTTTGAAGGCAGAAACTTAGGGACTACTATTTAGGGAGAGCACAGCACAAGAGAGACTCTCTGCCACCGCCTTGATGTTTAATTTTGCTACTCTCAAGAGTGAAGACAGATACTATATATGTTCTTAGAGCCTGAACTGATGAATTCAGTGGAATGGCAGGTGAAATTGATTTTGTTCAAAATCCTGACAGATAGGGAAAAAATGAATCTTTTCCTAGACACACACACACACACACACACACACACACACACACTATAAGAAGTCTTGAACTCACTGTGAGAGTCTGGTGCAGTGCTAAGCAGTGATTCTCCTATATATGGGGTCAAATACTGCTGAGTTTCTCTGATGTCAGTCACATTGCTAAAATCAGAGCTGATGACTGTTATTGTGAACATGGCGAGTAGGAGTAGAGGTCCCAATAAGTTTACAGTTGTGCATGTTTGATAAAGTGTCTGGAAAAAAACAAACACACACAAAAAAATCTTGAGGATGCCAGAAGGGTTGGAGTTGCGAGGCATGGAGTTCTCCTTGCTATGTATCTTGCTCCAAGCCAATTAAGTATATTCATTAACATAGTTGAGGCTGAGGGTAGGAGAAAATAAGTTGTTCTACCTGTGTTAAATAACAGAAAGTGCCAAAAAGGTGTCATAGGACTGTTAACCCTTGAAAACTGTAACTTGTTCTTTCTTTAAATGAAGTTCAGGCTGTCAAGGTGAATTCATTCTGCATGAGCCTAGTACAACTATGTGGAATARATTAATATCTCTACCACAATAGCATATATATGTGAGCAGAAATGTTACTGGGGAACAGTCTGGAGCACTAAGAAAAAAATCCCTGTCTTGTTTCCTGCAGAATAAAATAGTAACTAATTTAGAAACATTTTCTTTGACTTAGAGTAAACGTCAGTAGCTAAATTCTCTTTAGATGCATGTCTGCAGCAGGGACATATCCAGCAGTGATACGGCTCCAGGGGGAGACCTTTGACTTAACTGGTTTTGTGATGGAATTGTCTTAACTGCCCCATCGTGCTGACACAGAGGCTGTGGACAATGGGGAGGAATGTCTGCTGCATGGGAAACCCTCCCTGCCCCCAAACTGCGACTCGGCATTAAGTTTAAATGAGGAAAGCAGTGTATTCTTGGGAGCCATTTGGCAGGTCCACAACTTTGCTTGTAGTTTTGAGAACCATCTCTGCACTCTCTGGGGCCCTAAAAAGTTCCAGCTGCAGCTTAAAGCCTGTATCAATCAGCAGCTGAATGTGTTTGCTGCGCCAGCAGAATTTGGCCCAGTGGGCCTCTGTGTGCATTGCTCTGGACTGGGTGCAACAAATGGCTGGTCTGGTGTGGCTGTGGAGAGGTAAATAAAAGACCTCGTCTCGCCTGTTGGGTGCTCCAGGCTGGATAATGAAAAGTGATTAAAACCTGGACTGCTGAATTTGGAAATGGATACAGYTGGTTTTCCTGTGTTTGCACACAAATGCTCAGCAACCAAATGCTTTAACCCCTCCACCAATATTTCACAGGTGTAAGTGACCTAGTGAGGGACACGACAGAGATGAGCCCCAGATTCACTAGAAATGCCTCTTTCTACTGGAAAGAACGAAACCGGTTGCAGTAAAATCTTTGGAACCATCACAAATGCTTTAGCAGTATAGAGGAGGGGATGAAAATGGATCAGTGACAGGCACCATCTGAGAGGAAACACAGACAAGGGGTCTGAAGCAGGGAACATCTTTCTGTTACACTGCCAGAATCACAAACTCCTCACACCAGAGAAAGCGGCATCTCTCCATTCCTGTATGGAAGAAGATTTCTTCCTCTCTCACCCTGTTGGTTTCTATAAAACTATTTTCTGCTGTCCAAGAATTCTGGACAGCCATCTCCAGCAGTTCGTTTGTGATGCTTCCCTTCCCACCATTAGAATATCTGACACAGAAAGGGCAATAGTTTGTCACTACAATTGCTGCTGCTTCGGTCAACACCCAGCTAAGCTAGCTTACTGTTTTCTTTTTTTCCAGAGCATCTCCCAGTGTCACTCAGCCGTTGTACTAACCTGCTGCGTGGCACAGCTCTCACTTGCGTAACTGCATACAGTCTGCATACGTATTTGCTTGCTTTCTTCTTTTCTCTTTCTTTTATGAAGAAACTTCAGCAAGTAAGTAAGTTTACAGTTTAGGAATCACAGGCACCATTCATAATATAAAGGACACAAAGCTGGAATGATCCATCTTAAAAGGTACAGAGATTTTGTTGTTACAAAAGCTCCTCAAAGAAAGGGAAGAGAAAAGAGGAATAAAAAAAGAAAACCTCTTTAAAATAATCAAGAAAAGATCTCAGTGAGACAGCATTCTCTGAACCTACAGTAACCATAGCGAACCAAACAAAAGACAGAAGTAGTAAGTCTTATGTATCCTTGGTGATCTGCTTAAGCAACTTCTTGCTTTTACAGTAAGCCAAAAAGGAGAAGAACAGATGGGTTCAAAGTCTGCTGCATGATCTATTGAATGACAAGAACCCTCCTCTACTGCAAGAAAATGGACTAGAGTGTTAATGCAAAGCAGGCCCAAGGTGGCCTTTGGGCTTCTCTGGAAAGGGCAGTAGGCATGGTAAGCTGTGCTGCAGTAAGGACCTCAGTTTGCATCAGTCTGGGGAGACTTCAAGGTGTTCTGAAGTGAGTATATTTCAGGAAAGATTTTTTTCTCTCCTTTTGAAAGAACCTGAATTAACTGTCTAGATATATTTGAGGAAAGCAGAAGAAAGAAGTGTGTGAGTGGGGGATATTGGAATCACAGCCTTTACAGAGAAGTTTGTTGGGTTCTCACAGGAAGTAGAAACTCTCATAAATGGTTGGTGGGAGATCCTCTAGAAGGAGATACGTCTCTGTTGCATGATTCAGAAAGCAGAGAGAGACTCCCCAAGGCCAAGGCCTGTGAGCAAGGGCTTTGAAGAGACAACTCCTGGAATGAGAATCAAGATTTGCATCCCTACTACCCACAGAGAACTCACACTAAATTGAGAGGACAGACAAAGGCAATAATAACTGACTGAACTTTACAGGCAGGAAACTGAGGCACAGAAACCAAGTGTCTTTCTCCTTTTGTTGATTGTTTTGCTGTGCAGATACTCCAACTGATTTCAAGGATCATGAGGGATTCTGCTCATCATGTGGAAGCACCTGGGCAGCTGGCTCTGTTCGCATTGCCTGCACTAGTGTCCTTCATTGCATCCACCCCACTAAGCTTTAGCCACCACATGGAGGGCAAAACCAACCTGTTTCTTAGTTATTCCTTCCCCTTGTGCTCATCGTAACTTGACTTGGCAGAGCAGCTGACTCGATCTGACCAAAAGGAGAAAATTATCAGTCCCTGGCTGGCTTCTGCTGGCTCCTCCTGCCTCTGATGGATTGAGTGACAATTCCTTGCCCAGAAAGTTTGCTGGCTCCACGTCACCTGTTTTTTCTCAGCTTAAATAAACCGTAAGAGGTCTTACTGCCTATTGATTGACATCTTATGGTAGGTCATGTAGCTCACAGCAATTACATTGCTGGCATGAGTGACTGTGGAGAGTCATGCAATGCTGTGGCTGCTCAAACTACTTCGACCCAGCTACCACACTTAAAACAATAGACGGYACTATTCGCTCTGCTCTTGTTGACTGACAGCGTTTGGAGCAACCTGAAATTTAGGGGACAGTTGAAGACCTATATTCTCATTCCTACTTGGGGCCTGATCACCAGAATGAGACTGGTTGTGCAGAGAAGGAACCAGATGCAGAAATGGCCTGTGTGTGTATTTATTTATCTGCTTATGCATACACAGTTTTGCAAGCATCTTTGATCATATGGTCCTTAATCACAGATCCAGCAGGGTCCCATCTTTGTCTTTGCTCATCCTTGTCCAGTGAAGCAGGTGTTCGTTTGAGTAGGTTATGTTCACACTGAGGTCTGTTTGCTTTCGTTGATAATTGTTGTATTTACTAGAAATAAAATGGTGTGTTTATGGTGCAGCTTGCTTTTTTTGAATTATTCAGTCCCTTCCTTGAAATCCTAATACTCCTGAAACAYAAATACTTTCAGAGGCATTCAGGGAGAGGAAGTGGCCTTTTTAAAACATGGAGCATCTGAACATTGCTTTAGGAGAAAGTGTCTCATCTTTAGACTTTTGATGGAAATCCAGGAATCTTTTTGCCTCTTCTGCCTCTCCATGTGGTAATGCCAGATTACAGGGCTATTGTGAATGTTTCCTCCGGGAACTTGAGGAAACTCACATCCTGGGAACCCCAGCCAAAAAGATGAAGTGACTGTACCTATGCAATAGGCAGATGGGAAGATTAACAGATTACTAATAGACAAGACAAGTATACCTAAACAACGGAAGATCAATGCATATCTCCATTCAGATTCTGTCTACGTACACAGGTAATCCAGTTTGACGCTGCCATGAAAAGCTTCTAATCAAAAATGCAGGCTGTGTTCTGGATCTTGTTTGTGGATGCGAATTTCTTGCAGATCACTCTGTACTCATGCTAACTAACTTTCCTCAAAGACATTATTTAACACAGTTCTGTAGCCAACTACATGGCCTTGCAAGCCTCAGTGTAAGCACTCCAGCATACACAGTCTGTCCTAGGGTATATAGTAACGCGTTCCACTGCAGATCTGCTATTGCTTTTTAAAAGTAACTTCCAAATTTGAAGTAGTCTTTTGCCTCTTTTTAAAGCCATGTTGCTTTTGCATTCCTGCTTTCAGCTTCTGGTGCAGTTTCTGGATGGAAGACCAGGTTTTGAAAGATCCAGTTATTATGTTGACATCAGGTTTTTAATCTGTAAGAAATCACTCACGATGTGCTCGTTAATACCGTGTGAATGCTCAGTATTACATTTGTGAAAAACGGAATGAATTGACTGGTGTCCCATTTCCTCCTCGTAGCTGCAGTTTTTGTTCTTTAGAGAAAGTGGTTAGAAATGTTTTTTGCTTAAAGAGAGGGAAAAGCAGGTGGAAAGGACTTTCATTTGTCAGTCTGTTAGGAGAGGTTGTATGTCAGGGTGAAGTGATTTAGCAGTCCTACGATCACAAAACATTAGTCTGAAACTCTGCACAGTCTTGTGGTGCCCAAGAGTTTCAAGAAGAACTTTCTTAAAGTCATCTCTAAAGAAATCACAAGAGCCTGAAGATCTGGTTTACTAAGGAAAGGCACTGTATCTGCAGACCTTGGAATGAGGACAACCACATAGTTATGCTGGTGCTGTTAGCTCTAATTTGCAGATGTTTTCCCTCCACTTTGCAGAAAGGGGAGCCTGGGCATGTTAAACATCTATTCAGCAAAGCATTCAAGTATTAGTTTGTGCAAGCATTTGCTTAAGTGCTTTATTGATTACAGTCAGATTGTAGCACATATTTTAAACAAAGCACCTTTTAAAGTGTTTTAGTAAATCAAAGACTAAAAAATGTGTAACTTTACAGACATGATCAATGCCAAGGAGAAAAGTTACTGTGATTTGAATTCTGACTCTGATCACCAGAGCTGGGCACACAGTCAATCACTAGACCTTCAGGAGTTGCAATAAGCTGTATCGTTGCTTCTGCTCCAGCATTTGAGCTCTGGTTAGCCYAGAGGTAGCAGCTAAGGTGACTGACTACTCCGGAGAGATGGGCTAGCAGGGGAAACCATGTGGCTGCTCCTTACTTGCCAGGACACACAGTGTCAGGGCTGAGCCAGGGCCAGCTGCTCCTGAAGGGAGCCAAGCACAATAACACAGCCGGCAGGACAGGGACTTCTCAAGGCAAGCAGGACACACCTGGAAGCGGCAGCTAGGTTCAGCCAAGAGTCCAGACCATCGAGGTCAAGCCACGGATGTAAGTCAGCATCAGGTCCAGTGATGGTGACAYAGTCCAGTGATCACCAGGCTGGATCAGAGTGACAAGGCAGGTCTGATGTCAAACTGTGGAGTCAGCCAGCAAGTCAGAGCCCAGATCAACAGGACTCTATGGCCAGGCATGGCTGTGGTTGAGATGGAGACCAGCACAYCTATGATGCAGCTCAGGCAGGGGCTGAAACCCCATGGCTGAGCTTAAATGGAGGTTCTCGGTGAGGCTGGTCAGACCCATCATGGTCTGTTAGTGCCCTCAAGGCCTGACACACACCTTAGTGAGTTCATTAAACCTTGCTGGTTACTGCCGGCCCTTATGGGGTTCTTCCTGTGCTGTGCTGCCTGGCAGCACTTGCTTGTTTGCCAAGTGATGCAGCCATAGCTGTAGAGATGCGCAGCCCCCCTTCCCTTGCTTCCCCTCTCCTCCTCTTTGCCTGGGACTGTAGTCTGCCTGAGTGGTGGTCTGAACACCCCGGACAAGAACAGCAGTTGAAGGGTATCATTTATAGGATCMCATTGCTGCAAGAACGGATCATCCTGCCTTTCTTTGCCCTCTGCCCATGGTCAGCAYGTCTGTTTTCCTTATCTTGCATCCGCTGTAGCGAATGCACAGCCCCTATGCCTATAGAGCCAGCTTGCCAAGTCAAACAAAACTTGAGATGTGTACACACACCAACTTATATATTCTGCAGGCTAGATTTCGTTCAGGTCACTAAGCTCAGRTGTAGAGTGATAAGAGAGAGGGAAAGAGTCTCATAAGCGGGACCAGGTAAGACGGCAGGGTGGTTTCTTTGTCGCTCTGTTTACCTGTGCAAAGCACAGATTCTCATAAACCACTAGATGCAYAACATGCATTAAATTCAATGTTTATTTTAAAGTAAATACTGAAAATTAAGTGAGTGCTTGGAAAGAAGGCATAAGTGGGAACATATAAGGAAGAAAGATTTTTCTTAGAGCTGTTCACAGTGTTACCACCACTAGCAGTCTTATCAGAAGCATTGAGGTATTTAATGTTTCCTTAAAGTCTCAGATTTCAGATTATTTATGACTATGATTATGGATGAATCCAACCTCCCATATTCATTAAGAAAAGGGCAGAAAAACAARTGTCTAGCCCATGTGGTTACAGGGAGAACCTTAAAAAAGTGACCCTGTGGAATGAAAAAAAATAAAATACGTAAATAAAATTTGGGATTCTTAAAGGTTAAAATGCAGATCATGATTTGGGGATATAACAGTGGTTTTTAAAGCTGAKTTTTTTTCAAGGCAGATGTTAATACTGCTTCTGATGAGTATTTCTTCCTTTTGAAGTAATTGGTATTTGTTACAAGTAGATACTGGTCCAAGAATGCCTTTTCTCAATTATATGTGATCTAACATAACAAAACAAGAATAAAACCAAAAATCCTTTGACTATATCACAGGTTAATCTAGCCTAGAGTATYCCACTGTATTGTATTTAGTTTAAATGGTACCCACCTGTTTTTCTTTATAACAGCAACAAACTGGAGCAATACCGCATTTTTAGTTTGTTATTTATTTATGTTGGCAGCAAGGTCTAATGTTTCATCTCCAACCCTTCCTGGTAATTGTGATCAAGGCTCTTTATATGAAGTCTCATTCCTGTGGTTTCATCCAGTTCTTAAGAAGAAAAGAAAAAACTCATTCATCAGTGGAATGACTTCCTGGTAGAATGAACGACACAATGATTTTTACCTGCCTTTGTAGGGGGCCAAGACAATTGATTAGCTAATGTTTATCAAAGTCATATTTTAAGAGCTGTACGATGCATGAGCTTGAATATTATTGTTCGGAAGAACAGAGTACCTTTGCCTATGAGTAATTGCCATTCAATATTGAAACTAATGTACTAGTAAACAATCTGAGTAATATTTCTACATGTGCTGAATTATATGTCTGAATTATGGCTCAATTACACTTTACCTGGCATGATTTGAAATAAGAATAACTTCTGAAAGTGTGTACGCAATTTCACTWCTCAGAAAATGGCAACCCTACAAATACTCAGCCCTTCCACTGRCTGAATCAGTCTTAATCCAAAGCAGCTGCATTTTTTTTTTTCAGTGTAATGCTTGGGAAAGCGAAAGACTGAAGTGAGAGATCATAGTTCTAATGTGCCACATGATRTTATACTTAGGTGTGGGCAACATGATGATTGCTAGCACAGGTTGCAGCTTCCATTGAGCCTGGAATGCCAAGTGCTTTGAATATCAGATTTTTGTAGTGGCAGGTTTTATAATAAGAGCCATTTCGGTTTCACTTCAGTCTCCAGAAATTCAGGATTCACGGTGCATTAACCCGTGTATTACCTACTTTCTGCTAGTATTCAGTATTACTATGCTTATATGCCTTTCTGAGGGGTAGTGCACTAGTGCACACAGGTGGGAGTCAGAATCTCAGGGCCTAATTTTCTTGTCCTCTGCTTTGTCACTTGGCACTTGGCACACCATTGCTGGCATGCTGATAGGGAATCGATGTGCATGAAGGACCACACAATGGGCACGATGGACCATTCCAAAGARAGAAGAAAATGCCCTGAGATTCTCTTACTTGCTTTGCCACTGCATAGCCTTGGGCAAGCTGCTTACCTTCTCATAAAATTAAAATAATTTTCTACTTTCTTTTACACCGTGCTCTGATATCCTTAGCTGAAAAACACTACAGAGCTGCTGCATGCCATTAACTACATGCACCTGTGTGCATTTACTCTTCTGCTGGCCTGTAAGCAGCAAGTTGTTGTTAATGAGCCACCTAGATCAACTAGAAGAGCCTGAATAGAAAATCATACTGAGCTCTTCTAAGTCAGGCTTTGTACTTGGGCTTGTGCCTGGGTGCTCTTATCAAGAGATGTTCCATGACTGTTTTGCTGGCGTTTACTGCTTCCAAATACCAAAGACTTTTTAGGCTTATTCAAAGCAAAACTCCCTGGCAGAACTCACTTTGCTGCCAAGCCCCAGCTTCTATCCATGTGAAATGTAGGGAGAGGTAAGCATAAACCTTTTGGGAAGCTGGCTAGAAAAGACAGATGATGTTTCTTATTTGGAGAGCTGATTTTTGGTCTGGTAGACCTAGTTCCTTCAACAGAAATGCATATTCAGCTCTACAGATGACAGCAGGAGTGCCTCACCATTTCTTTCTCCTCTCTTTCCTGCGTAGATTGAAGAGGGAGGTAAAGCGGACTCTCTGCCTTCCAAGCTGCAGGCTGGTGATGAGGTGGTGAACATCAATGAAGTGGAACTGAGCAGCTCCAGGAGAGAGGCCATCTCCCTGGTTAAAGGGTCCTACAAGAAACTGAAGTTAGTTGTCCGCAGGTAGGCAAGACACACTTCCTTGCTCCCTCTTACCCTGTAGAGCRTCACAGCCAGCCCCCTCACATATCCTTCTGAAAGCCTATGACTTGGCCTCCTCTAATGGTGGCAAGTAGCCTTGTTTTAAGCACACAAGCACGAGCCCCAAGGGCAAATGTTTGTTCCTTTCAACCAACATTTCAATGATTCTTTTGTACTGCAAAGTCCAAGCATGTGAAATATTTATCTGACACTCTTCCACTGCTCCTCTGCCACATGACAATCCAGGATTCTTATTTAGTAATTTACAAGCAGCCCTTTCTTCCTTGAAAGTGTTTGAGGCTCCCTGTGAGAGTGTGGCAGTTCTGTGCATAGCTCCTACCTCACTGCTGGGTTTTATCACTGTCGCTCTGACAGCAGAAGGATTCCCACTGACCTCGGCAGGATTTGGAGCCATTTAATGCTCTGCAGTTGAGGGACAGAGCGGCCATACGGACAGGGAGTAGTCTGATCCATACTGGCCTTTGAGCGCAATCTTGGGGAAGAACAGCCACTTCACATGCATCTCTTGAGCAACAGCCTCTGCACTCGCACTGAGAGTGTGACCTATGCTGCGTTCTGTGCATCCTCTCGCCAAGGTGCTTGAAGCCCTTTGTGCACATTTAAAGCTCAGCAGAAATGCACCTTGTAAATGGTAATGAGTAATGAGGCCAGCATGCTGGGTCTCAGACAGCGTATTGAGCTTAACTCAGCTATGCAAATTGTGGYGGTCTCCTTTGGAGACATGTATGATAAAAAAAAATACGTTTGTCTTTGGGTCGGGCCACAGAACTTCAATCTTAATGTGCATTTGGAATCAGAGATGTCTGCACTTGGAATTTCAAGGTTTTTGTAAGACCTTAATAGAGAGCCTTCTCGTATATTTTCTACTGTGGGTATGTCCAAACAGTTTTTTCTGTGCCAGTTAGATGATAGCTAGTATCACCTTATGGAGTGCCCTGTCCTGAATTTCCACACTGAGCCAGAGAGGAATCTGGGTCAAGATCAGCATAGCTGAGGAGCTGTTGTTAGCCAAGCAAAAGGCACCAGCTTGAGTCATTAAGTTGGAACAACTGGCTGACATCTGAGCGATGATGTCCAAGTTGGACAGGCATGAACTGAGCAGGCACCATCCTGCTTTCTGAATTATATTTCATGCTCCTGCTGGTTACGTTGTGTTGTGTACTTAAACTATCATTAGGTACTGCAATGCCCTTATGATAAATTCTGGATATTCATATAATGGACTGGTAGATGGTTTGCATAGCCAGTAGGAGGATATTTACAAAAGTAATTTTGAGTGTTTTCAAAAAGTAAAWTGCTTCTATTTAAGGCCCATGTAAATTATAGCCTAACTGTACTGATGGAAAAAAATGTTSAATTCAAACTAAAAGAGCAAAATTGTGAAAATAGACTCCTTCATCACATTTTAATTCCATTTTGCTGAGATGAACCAGTAAAATATCTGGTTTTGCTTGGCCTAAAGTGAAAAATGTGTTCAGGGTTTGTCAGAAAAGAAAAGGAAAAAGAAATGGAAAAGCAAGAAAAATTAAGTATGCAAAGCCTGGAATCCTACTGCAATCATTTCATCCCCAGATTTTTCTTTCTGTCCACTCCACTTAGGTATTTTCATTAGCAGCATTTCTCTGGTGGAGTTTAAAAATTCTGCTTGTGTTGTGGAAAGCCCTTTAACATCTTACAGACTAGAACAAGTACACTGGGCAAATCTGGCCCTGTGGGTCTCAGACTGAATACCAGAAGTGGATGAGCRCTCTCTCTACATATATATTTATACATACACACATATATAAATATATGTGTGTATTTATATACACACATATGTGTAAATACACACATGTGCACATATATGTATATATGTGTATACATACACATCTGTTTACATGCAGAAGTGATTTACTCAAGGTCAGCAGTGTCAGAGCCAGGCCAAAACTCAGCAGTTTCTAGTATTTCCCTGAGAGATGCCTGAATTGCTGGGCCACATCTCTCATGAAGCTTTGAGRTCTCTTTTTTTTCAAGTTAAAAGAGAAAAATGAGGCACTTTCTCATTTTCTTGGCTAGTTTTTCACATACAGTAGGAATCAAGCAGAGTGATCTAAATGCACATTGATCACATCGTTATTATGAAAGCTGATGAGCTATTGAAAGTGGAGGTGATCCAGTTCTGAAAAAATTAACTGTTAGCCAGCAGTGTCCTGTATTCCAAAATTACACTTCAGAGTGTAACATAATAGTTTCTCTCTCCATTATTTTTAAGTTCCCAAGACCTTTTCACATTTTCTTCTCATTTTTAATGGTCATGGAAGGGTATTTCRTGTTTTCCTGGGGGGAGCGCCTTGGTGAGCTTGAAGGAAATTGTTTTAGAGCCTGTCATGATCTCATTTCATCACCACTAGATCAAGCACGCTAACTTTAAGAGGTATTTTATTCACATAATATCTCTTTGCCAAGGTACTTCAAGCTCTTCATGTACATTTAAAGCTCTGTGATGATCCATATACTTACAGCTGAAACATTACAATTAAGAGCTGAGAGCCCAACCCTCAGTTCAGGTAATTTGACACAGTCCCAGCTGACCTTGCAGTGCTGGCATGGACTGAGGAAGTAGCAAAAGAACAGAAATGTGAGGTCCTGGCTGCTTGGTGGGCAGTGGRTCAGAAGTTGTCCGAATTCTTCCAGTCCCCAGAGGTGGCACGACTCAGCTATCTGGCGAGCTGGCAGCAAGGTAGAAAACAAAGATTTTTGTCTCCAGTTGAATGGGGAAAGAGAGTAGGAGGGGATAAAAGAAGGATCTCGGGGGAGAATGGTGGGAAAGAGGAAAGCATTGAAAGAAAAATGAGTTTCTACATAAAAAAGCCTTCCAACAATATGAACTGAAATGCAGGAAGACAGGGAAAAAAAAAAAGACTAATTAAGGAAACATCTCAATACACAGCCTGAACTATGGGGAGCCTTCTTCTCAGGTAAGGGGATGCTGCTGGGGAGGCCAGTATCTGTGTGATGAAATACAAACAAACATCTGCAAGCCAAATTCTGAAATAAAGCTACAGTACCAAGGGTATGCAGATTGTCTTTACCTCAGACCTAATGAGTTTAGCCATTAAGCCTGGCAAAGAAAGCACTAGTGTGCTTCCCAGCTGGGGGTGTTCTTTATGTTACATAGAGGAGAAGATGATGTTTTGCAGTACTCTATCAGCTGAAAGTCAAATGTTTCTGGAATGCCTAAAAAGTTGATTTTTGTAAATTATTAATAACGAGTTAATTCAAGTGGATCAGGGTTACTTGCTACAAACACCAGCTGTCTGAAAACTCACTAAACAGTCATTTATATTTTAGCATGAATTTTTAGTGATTTCCGTGTTTATGAAAGCTTTTGCCTGGGAAGTGACAAAAACTCACACTGCCATGGACTTTACCCCTTAAAAATCATGTGCAAATGATAGCAAAGTCTGCTTGATGGCTGTGTTTTTGTTTGTTCCAATGCATATTCAAGGTCAGCATGTTTTTGAGGGTTTGTTTTTTGATTTTTAGATTAAAAGCTTAGGTGTGACATAAATATAGGCTGTGTAAAGGGTGGCTAAAATCTGCCACTCAACTACAGAAAATAAGCCTGTAATCTCACTATTGACTGTTTGATTTCTTTCTTATGGGGATAGTAACAAAACACAATTCTGCTGCAGTTATGTGATCTGGAAAATCAGTTGTGGCAAAACCCTATTGATTAGGCTCCCTTAAACRTCCTCGTGTCAGTATGTGTTAGTGGGAGAAGACTCAGCTAGYCTGTCTCTAAAATGATAGGCTGTGTAGCCAGCCCTGCCAGCTGTAGTTTTCCCAGGAGTATAAAACTGCTTGTTTTAATTTTTCAGAACATCAATTGTTTACGTTTCACCGTGCATTATACAGTCATCAGATGTATTGGCTGCCTGAGCCGGGCTGCTTTTGATTCCTCTTTGAGCACATCCAGCTTCCTGGAATGTTACAGAAATTATTATTTTTGTTTTTATACAATTTTGCAATGTAAAGGTCAAAGACTGGGCAGGCATGGATTGGCGTACGTGGAGCTGTCACATACTGGAGGAAACTTAAGCAATCAGAATAACATTTCAGATGAGCTGCGTCACTTCCTACAAGCTGGGAAAGAGCCTTTTGTGCTAGTCTCTTTGCAAAGTGGTAGTTTCTCATCTGCAGAATTAACAACTTTGAACAGCGAGAGAAAGTATAGTTAGTCCCATTTACGGATAAGAAACTGAGGCAGAGAATGACCAAACGATTTGCTTGAGACTGACAGGTCTCTCTGGGAGTGAGAGGTGAATCTTTCTGTCAAATCCTAATCCCTAAAGACTATCCTTATTTGGGAGACGTCTGTTAATAAGTGATTTTTCAAGGATGCTTCCTCGCTGCATTTGCTTTGTCTCACCCTCAGCTCGGGAGTCCTCTGTGGCAGTTTGCAAGGGTGTTCAGCTTGCTGCACTTCCCTAACAGGGCTGAACATATCTAATCTATCTAAAAGTCTTTTTCTGAGGCCTATTCCTTTCTTTCAGCCCTTTTCTTGTTTCCTCCCTATATCTATTAGGCCCATTTATTTTGAGGTCAGTGGACTCAGATATCCATGTATTTGCTTATTCCTTTATACCTCAGGCCTACAACCAGTATGCCAAGGGGAAGTCTGCTGATACTTCAYACCTCAATGTGCTGAAGCCAGAGTAAGAACTACTTCAATGTGTCAGGGAATTACAGAGCCTTATCACGTGCATCGTAGGTGCTCTCTGCACTCTCTGCTAAATTGAGTTACTATTTCCTGCCTCACATACTCAGCTGCTTGTGTGCTTGTGCCTGGCAATGGAAGATTCAGTTTGGTGGTCTAGTCCTTGTCCTTTTCTTGATATCTGTTTCTTAACATGCTTAGCATTGCACAACAAAATCACTTTCTTTCTCCTTCCCCTTCCTCCCTTTTTAAYGCAGGGCTTTGCAGGGCTTTTAAATTTTGTAGAAGGAGGCTTGCCTACTGTCTGCAGCAAGCTATGTTAGAAACATTTTTTTCGATACACAGTTGATCTTTAACTAGATGGAGAAGGCTGAGTGTTTGATAGCTAAAGCTACAATCCCTAGAAATAAGGCTCAGTTGTTTTAACTGTGAAAGATGAATTTCACTGCTGTGCAAGGAAGAGGATTCCTGTTATTTTTTCCAGCTTTGTTTCTTCCACCACTACTTCTCCAGCTGCAGTATCTGAGTAGGGCACAGTTAAAAAAAGACCCAGACCTTTTTTCTCATTTCAGTTGAATCCGATTGTGTTGCCCATGCTTACATCGGCTGAAGAGAAGGCTTAAAATGTGTGCATTGCCTTGTCTGCGTTACAACGACCACAGTGGCCTACAGCAGTTGCCAAAAATAGACTTTTCTACAGGTCACTAAACAAGAATGGCTGTCAGAGCGTCACACTGTTTACATAGTTTTACATTCAACATGTTCATAACAGCAGCAATTAGATCACTGAGGCATGATGGCAAATGTAGCCATTCTGCGAATATCATGCTGAAGGCAACCAGAGTCACAGGGACAACAGCTCCCAGGCACCCTTTCTGACACAACCACCGTTTGAACTAAGGCCTCTTACAAGCCATTCCTGGGAGTTGCTGTGGTGTTCACTGTTGCCTGGCACAGGAAGGGCAGAGGTGAAAACATGAGGTCGGTGTTGGTGAGACGTCCGAACAAAGTGAAACGAGCTTTCCACGGGCAGTTCGGTCCACATTCTTGSTGTGGGTGTTAAGCAGCACAACTCCGTTGACTTGAATGGACTTCAGATGATTACCTCAGGTCAGAATTTGGCCCTTGGAGTTGTATCTAGCATCAGTCTTGGTTACTGAGTGCAAAACTCTACTAAAAGTTTACTGGTGGAGCAGCAAGTAAGACTTTTCTGGGGAGAATTACCCATGTTTTAGCCCCTTACTCTGTACGCTCTGACATGCAGGAGTCCTGCGACCTCTTTGAGGGTTTTGCTCTTAGTGTGCAGGCCAGCACATAGGCTCTGACCTGTGATGTGAGGGGCTTTGATGGTGACACTTGCATTTGCATAGCTGAGTCTGCATGAAACATAAATCTTGGAAGAGCAGTGTCCCTAAGCAAAGTCTAGTCATCATTTCCAACATGTGTCTCTTCACATGTAACCTATCACAGGGATATGAGCTACCATAGGAAGCCCGTTTGGGTGTTATTGATGCTTATCAAAGATGAAACACATTGAGGTCCTATAGCATATAGTTGTCCTAACATCTTGTTGCACTCTCMAGGCTGACTGTAGGACCCAGTGGCACACAAACGTAGTGTTACTGAGATGGCTGCAGTAAAAGCAACCTATTAGCGTTGTTCTTCTCCATGACAGTCCATGAGTGACTCCTCTGCTAATACAAATCAGCAACAGCTTGAATGGGGAGTTGGTGCCATGGGATTGGTGCTAGCTTTCACTTCTGAGATAGATCCTGCAATTAAAGTGCTTGGCTGCCACTGCTCCTGATGCCTCCCAACAGCTTTACCTTCCCCAAGGGCTTGCGTTTGCCCAGTTCTCAYAGTACGCTTTATGCAGAGTGAAAAACATTTGACTGCATCATCTCTCGCCTTCTGGGGCAGCTCTCCAGCAAGATCTAAGTAAACACAGAGATTTTCAGTGTTAATGGTAAGTAGCTTGTGTCTGTCCCAAACTTAGTGGTGCCTGCAGTTACGCTGAGAGTGGCTCCATCAACATATGATTGACTGAAGTGAGCAAAAGTTGTGCTTAGCTGGCCCAAGAGATAGTTTTCTGAAGCTCCTGTGTGTTTACAGTGTCTGCCATGAGCTTGTTGATAGCTGATGGCTTTTTCACAAATTATACTAGAATTCCAATCCCTCCTCTCTCTAGAAGAACGTGTTTTTTATAGACTGATTCAGATCTTACTCAGCTGTCTATTTAGCTTATCTTTCAGCTGTTCAGGGCTGGAAGATAAACTGGAAGGCTGAAGTGAATGAAAAACAAATTTCTGGACAATTTTAAATATAGAAATAGGCAATCTGAGAAATTTCACACTTCTCAGTTGAGGCAGATTATCCTTTAACTTCAGCCAAGTGATGATAGTTTACCCCAGCTGAAAATCCATCTTCGTGAAGCTAGTAGAAGGTTAACACAGGAACAGCAGAATGCCAGTGTAATACAATGGGTATGGCATATTGTTATAATATGAATCGTGTGTGCCATGCCATAAATATATGTATGATATCTAGAACACATGCTAGTTCAGCATGCACAGTTAGTGTTACTACAGTTAATACTATTTCACTGTGTCACRGCAGTACACATAGGTCAGGGTAACATTGTACTTGGCACTGCACATTCATAGAGCCAAAAGATGCTCTAAACCTGAAGGATTTAAACATGACTCTGTAATTAAAACCATACTCAGAAGTAATTTGTCACAGCAAGCTGGTTTTCCTGAATACTCTCAGGTAAAACCACTTTGCCACTTCTACTATTGTCAGTTCAGTGTACCACCAAAAGCTATTTTTTGAATTCTTCAGATTATTTTTAAATTATCTGTTAAAGATTTCTTTCTACATTTTTCCTGAGTAGATCCAGGTACCATAGCAGTTCTGAGTGAATGGTATTGTTTAGTGCCTATAGAAGTGATGTACGGAAAAAAATCACTGTTAAAGTTGGAGGTCTCAGGTCTTACTCAGAAGCAAACAACACATAAGGCAGGTGGAAAATTCTGTAATTAGCAGAGGAAGGAAAAATTTTAGGTGAATTGATTTGTAAAGGGAAAAGCAGATCTGTGATTCTGAGGATGCCTAAAACTGTGGAATAAGTGCTAGTGAAAGAGATGAGGGGGCAAGTGACGTGGAGAAAGATACGATAAATCCCTTTGTTAAGTAGCTTGGTCCGTGAGTTGTGTGGAATGTACCTGAGCAGTGAAATCCAAAWTTTTTTTTTTACTGTTGTATACTACCCGGCATTTCCTTCCTCGAACACTTGCACAGAYAAAAGTTAGTAGTTATTTGGGGAATGGAACTAAATGTTTTGATTTCTTGTCTGAGGCCTAATCTGCTCGATTGTGCCGTCACTAGAAAAAAACATTGTTCCGGGCAGAAGATAGTTTTATGTGACTGAGAATTAGGTCATGGAGATTGGATCTGTAATATTTGTACTTTTTTTCCTTGTATGATTTTAAAGAATTGCCATTATGAAGTGTTTCATGTTTTAGTTTCAAGTGGTCTTAGATACTAGAAGGTAAAGTAATCCTGGTTTTTATTCTGGTTTTTAAAGCAAATATGTCTTTGTGATGCAGGGGGAATATATATATATATTTATTTATATAAAAAATATATATGTATAGACATGTATGTGGGTATGTGTGTGTCTACCTGTATAATTTTATTACCATATGTTTTTCTACATCTTTTTCTTTTATATTTAGCTGTGAGGCTGTATTGTAGAACTTTAAGTTCATATTCTCATTTTTCCTGTCCAGTTACTTTGTTTTCAGTCCTGTAGAGTCAATTACTCTGCTTTTTCTTAGCTTATAAGGCTCAAYGTGTTTCTTTTTATGGCTGAATGGGAGGAATTGAACTCTAGCTTATGAAGTTCAGCTTATGAAGTCTAATATGAGGGCTGTGGTGCTTGCCTGATTGCTTGTTTAGTAGCAGTGGCAATCAGCTCATTTGTTCTCCTCTTCTGGCATATCATAAATGTGAACACAGTTCATCTCCTTTAGTTAATAAGTGCTGAGAAAGGTAATTGTCAATGAATGACGTGCTAAGACGGGTGGAATGCAGGGACAGAAATACTCTTCTTCTCCCAAAAGTGACATTTCATATTTTTGCAATTAAACATATTACCTGTAGGTAAAAGCAGATTCCTCTTCCATATTTCTTTCTCAATTACTGTTGATGTTACAGTAATACCCCAGTGTTACAATAGACCCCAACGGGAACTGAGATCATGCTGGGAGAGGCACTGAACATGTATATTATGTATATGTTCAGTGAGAAGCTGTTCCTGTCTCCAAGATCCTTGAAGCTAACAATACAAATCAGATAAAAGAGGGGTGGGGACAGAAAACATTATTCTTATTTTTCTATTGTGCTGAAAACTGTACAAAAGGAAAGGATTCAGTTTATCCTTGGCTATAACTTTAATGTGCATGTTCATTGTTGTACTTCACTACAGATTCCCTATGCAATATGGGTCACATATTTTATTCTCTTCCCACATCCATGTCCCCATCCCCCTGCCGAGCAGTGATGCTCTGGGGAGACGCTGGGAGGAGAAGCATTTTATAGCACTCAGATGTGGTGACAACCAGGCGTGTCAGTGGGAAGCTGCCTAATGCAAGCTGGGGATGGACTGAAAGCCCAGGCAGAGGTGCACCCCTGCAAACGCCAGCCCCGTGGCAGACACCGGCCTGCTGCTGAGTGCCAGGATCGCCTCATGCTTACGCAGTCCCTGAGCTGCAAGCTGCTGGGAGCAGGGAGGGTATCTGGCATAAGGATATATTTGTGCTGTTCTCCTCCTCCTTTCAAGGTGTCTGCTGTTGGTCGCTGGCTGGGAGAAGATGCTGGGCTGCGTGGGCCTTCGCTCTGCCCCAGCAAAGGCCAGTCACGTGTTCTCAGACAAAGCTGGTCCTAAGTACCTCACTCAAAGATTGCTGTGGCAGAATCAGGACTTAAAACTCAGCCATCCTTAATATCTGTGCCATAGTTACAAAGTTGTTCTTCTTTCAGCAGCCAATTGCTATAGCTCAGGATTTAAAAAAAAAAAAAAAAAAAAAAAAAAGGCAGTGGGAAGAGTCTTCCATTCTGCCTGATAAATGACCACATTGAAATATTGAAGTATGTGAGGAAGATGTCAGTAAGGCTCCTCCTAAGAGCTGATTTAAGCCCACGGAAATCAGTGGAAAGATTCCCATGGACTCAAAAAGACTTTGGCTCAGAGCCTCACTGTGCAGTGATTTCCCTCATTGACTGGGAGAAAATGAACTGTTCCTAGAGAGAGGGGAAGCTGCTGGCATTTTTACAAAAAGCCAAGTGCCAGTACAATTCTTCAAAGAACTCTTTGGTCTAATCCTTTCCTCTTATGACATTAATGTAATTTTGTGTCGTATCTGACAGAGTGCCAAAAAATTACCTCAAATAATTCCAAGTTTTGTGAATGAAATTAATTAGAATAGGGATTGCCTCACTGCCCACTCTTTAGCAATGCAGCAGCGTGTTTCCAGAGACCTGCTATCCAGTATGGTTATTTTTTCTTCAGTGATGATGACTGAGGAACTGTAGAAAGGAAGAGCTGGTGCACATGGAAGTTTTAAGACTGACAGCTTGAGAGACCAAAGCTGGCATTAACAGGGTTAGGACTGAGGGTGGTCTTGTGACTAGCACCGTTGTAGGTTTGTGGACTCCATAGCTTTCCAGTGCGCCCTTGGTAAGGTCTTCTTCTTGTCTCTTGGCTCCATCTGCCAGATATCACAGATGCTTTGCTTGCTGCCCCACCTGCTCCGTTGTGTAAGGTCTTCGAGCAGGGGATTTTCTTTTAATGTGCATATTTCTAACATCCTAATAAAATGAGTCTTGATTTGGATTCTTAAGTGATTACTAGAAATAATGAGACAGGTCCTCAGTGGATGTAAATGAGTCTGACTGTGCCAAAATCCATCAGGGTCCTGACACGTTTGTGCAGCTTCTCTGAGATCTGTACAGCATGTTCCTTAGTAAGTAGATGCTTTAAGATTTTTTTTATGTGTAGGATCAAACTGATAAGTCTCTAACTATCTCAAGTGTCAGTATTTTCATTAGAGCTGTTTGCTATGTAATAATCAAAATGGTTGCAATTCCTGCCTTGTTAGGAAAGACCAGTAATAAACATGGAGCAGACAGCTAAGGGRAGAACAGAATGCAATTTTTAAATCATTGGCAACAGGCTTCCTGTCTAGGATTTAAATAGCTATAACTTAGGGCTGTTGGGCTTTTAAGGAATTTCTCATGGTGACTGGAAAATGTGGGGAAGTAGATCTAGATATGTTTTCCGAAAAAAAATTTAGACCACAGCATGGACAACGTGAAAATGCCTTTGCTTTCTAAAAACAGATGCCAGCCACCACAATCTGTTATCCTGCACAGGGTATGAAAGACTGCCCCCTCATCCAAGGCTGTATTAGAAACACAGCGATTTCTAGCCACTGCCACTCTGCATTAGCTGCGTAGTGCCACCAAGTGCTTCTGGATTAGTTTGCCTTCTTCAGGCAATAATCAAACTGTCAGGAAGTTAACACTGGAGAAGCTGGGAAATCTCTGCAAGTGCTGTACAAAGTGCCCTTTAGGGTGTCAACCTCCCTCTCTTGGAATTTCCTGAGGATTAAATTGGAGCTGGGTCAGAACATGATAGTATGAACATCTGAACAAACAAGCCTGTGTTCGTGGGCTGGTCTGTGCCTCACATCTATACCTGTGGCTGTGTCTGGGCTGACCCTGAGTCCCAAGGGCAAATACCTGGACTCGAGTGAGGTGCTGGTTACCTGTACAGGTGCAAAGGGCTGCAGGTTGACAGCTTCAAGGCGCAGCTGCAGGGGGAGCACTGGGAATAGCTGGATTTCATCATCTTTATTGTAACGATGCTTCAATTGAGTTGCTTTATTTTCAAGAGTTGACTATAAATACGATTTTTTGCAAGGGGTTTTCAGTTGCATGACATTTATGTGTGCTGACGTATACATACCCTTAGCTTGGTTAACTATTTTGCTCAGCTATCCTAATTACCCTTGAATATAAAACAATTTCTCAAATACTTTTCCATCACTTCCTGCTTGAGCCAAGGTTTCCTTTGGAAGGGAGACAAGGTCAGAAAAGGCTAATGAAAGCTAACATAATCCTAGATTTACTTCAGCAAAACAGGTGTTGGTGTGAAGTGATCGCTATATCTACTTTCCTTTTTTTAATGAATGGGCTTGTATGGGTCACCCATATCCCATTGTTTCTCCCTTGTGGCTGCATAAATGGAATATCTCTGTCAAAAGAATAATGAAGAACAGAAACTGCACAGACAGTATCAAATGATCTTTTATATGCACAGGTCTTCTTGCCTGTAGCCAAAATGCAGCCTAACTCACTCGCACAAATGCAGGTGGACAAAGGGTAGTCATGTGTAATAGCATGGACAAAACATTAATAGCTCTGGAATACAGAACAATTTTTTCAAAAACTTCTCAGCTTTCTGCCTGCTTTCACTCTGGGGAGACAGGATTGATCTTTGTTACATGTACGTAAATCATTTTCATGGAGGTTATACTTGCGTAAATAGACCATAACTCACTTTTTTCTATTATAAAGTATGCCTAAGCTAATCAAAATCAGTAATTTTGGTTTTAAAAAAATCATGTTTCAAAAGCTGAAAAGAGCCCAGCAACTCAGCTCACAGTTACCTCTCTAGTCTTCTGTTTATCAGGCTTTTAAAAAAGATTGCTACTCTGAGGTGAACTCATGAGAGGAGAGGAGAGTGGAGGCAGAGAGTGCAGTCCTCCCTCTCTGGGAGATGGGAAGCTCCTCCAGCATGCCGGTATTTTGCCTGGAGAACTGGATTCAATGTCTCAGGGCTCAGGAGCTGGTGCTTTGGTGCAGGAGAAGAGGCAGTGAGAGCCACAGAGCTGCCGGGTAGGCAGAAGGGAATGATCACAAGGGTCATTTGCAACCTGTAAACCTGTGGTTAAATTACTATGCCCCAAGCGATGGGCTAGTGAGCAACTGAGACCAGTGGTCCTGCTACGCCTCTGCTCCATCATGAGTCTTTATCCCCAGTCCTCCCAGTTATTTTTTCCAGATGAAATCTGGGTGGTGAATTTCAAAAGAATCAGTAAATAAATTTTGGGTGACTGAAAACACTTCTATATTAAATACAATTTCTTTTTTCCTCTCTCTCCCAAAAGCCTAATATTAATTATAACAGAGGGCCAGTCATCCATCCACTGGAGCAGGAATACATGAGGGCCATGACAGAGCTGACTGGCACTTTCATTCAGCAGATTTCCCCTTTCCTCACGGTCTCTGCCCCTGTCTGTCAGGCCTGCTGACGACTGCTTGGTAGGAGGGCAGTAATCTGAGCTGCCTCCAGTGAACAAACCTCCTGCTTTTTACTGCCAGATTAGTCCTGAGGTGCCTCCGTGCACAGCACCTGTATCTGCAGCTTGTTATCTTAATCGCTGTGCTCCTCCTTCTCTGCTTCCCGAGGCAGTGCTGTCATTCCCTCCTCTGAGGACCACACTCGCCAAATGGCAGTCTGTCCCCACCACAAGGATGGGAATACCTGAGACTCGCTCTGGTATCTCGTAAGGTAAGCAGCCTCTCGAGGGCTACAGCAAAGCAAGCCGGGCACGGCTTTGTGCCTGCAGCAACAATTGGAACTCATGGCAGGGCTTTGGGAGAGGGGGAACAAGCGTCATATGGAGCCTCTTGGTCCTACGTGGTGTAGGTCCTTCAGAGCAAGTGGGTGTCTGGGCGATGCCATGGGAGATTATTCAGCCGCTGTTGTGAGTGAGCTCACGGCAAACGGGGAGCTGGTGCAGCGCTGCTTAGGTCCTGTTGCTGGGGAAGGTCTTGAGTTAATATAAGAAAATCTAGTTATTGGGCTTTAGGCTCAAAGTGTACCGGAAGCCCATGGGGCAACCTGAACTTCTGAGAGCCTCCAGAGTTGTACAGGATGTTTACAGCATTTCCTCCCTTGATGTCAACGGGTATAAATAATACCATACACTTAGGATGCTGAATCTCATGAGCAAAGAGTCTGACTTACATGCACACAGTGATGTGTAGGGTACATTTTACAATTTTACAATCTGGAATATATAAGTGCTGCTTTTTTTTTTTTTTAATTTAATCTTTCATTAGTTGATTGAGAGTTGTTTAAGTTAAATGTCAAACCAGGCCAATACTTTGCAACCATGCTTAATGCAGGTGGGCTAGCCATACAGACCAGGATATATTCTTACTGTTTGYTTAATACAGTAACAGTGCAGACAGTAGAAAGAGAATGTGAAGGAGACTGAYTCTTAAGAGACGGCAATCAGTGTAGGTCTTGTACGGACGTGCACCAATTTACATTCATTGGAGACCTGTCATATTATACACACCTATACACCCTATTAGATTGTTTGTGAAATCATAAAACTAAGTTCATTGAACTTTGATTTTGATTATTTCCTGAGATATTAGCTCCTTTAGTAAACCAATTAAATAGTCTTTAAACTCATTACTTGCTTTATTACTGCTCGCGTATCTTTACCTTTGGGTTTGTTTGTTTGTTTTGGTAAATGTGGGCCAAAYCTATTGCTGAGCACTTCCATTGTCGTCATTCCTGTGCTGGGTTTCACAAGGTGATGATCCAGTCCATCTGGTGAAGTTTAGCAGCGTGGGTAAGAGCAAGGTCAAGCGGTGCTAGCGAAACACCAGGGTCTGTTTCMATGCCAGTGTAAGATGGGATGTTTTCTGCTGTAGGTTATCTACTAAATAAAACTGCCTTGAAACACTCTGTCCTGAAATCAGAGAAATGGCCATGGCTTATGAGTACAGTGTGCTCTGCCTTGTCTGATACACACTCATTATTGCAAATTTTAAAGGGCAAGGAGATTTTGACAATAAAACTGGAAATCCTTGCAGTAGCAAATGCCCATTACTCTGGATAAGAGATTGCCCCAAATTTTCTCCTTTTGCCTTGCCAGCTTTTCATAACCAAAGCTTTAAAAGCCAGCTTTTTATAACCAAATTCAAAGAAACATCTGATCAGGTGAAAGACTGAACACGCGCTGTCGACTGCAGTGCTGGGAGCCCTCCACTGCCCTCTCCCAAGCCAGCCACCCAACCTGAGGAAGACACGCCTGGTGAGAGCCTGCGTGTGTTTCCTGCTCTCAAGAGCACATTGACTTAAGTACCTGCCTTCAAGAGCAAGCCTAGTGCGTAAGTCAGCAGCCCTAGAGATTCCCAAGGCCAGGGTTTTGGCAGAGATCCACAGCAGATAGAAAAGAGATTGTTTTACAGGACAGATGCCATCACCCTGAGACATGCCCACGAGCCAGTGCTGGTGCGCGAGGACCCTCTGTCCTGCAGGACCCATGTACAGTAACCGCGAGGCTGCAGGAAGCTTGGCGAAGGACGGGGGGTCACATCTTCCTGGCTGGTGTCTCTCCAGTGCGGTGCTTCTCTCCAGAGAGGGGCTGCAGGCTTGCAGTATTGCTTGTGTAAATTGCTGTGGACAATCYTGTATGAGCAAGGGATTAGTTAGGGTCCTAATCTACTGCCCATGTGAGTCACTTGAAATCTCCTGTGGCCTTCCTATGCAGTCCTAGATGAACCAGCCGTGTATTTCTGCTCTGTTCCCGGGAATGATTTGAGTGGTGCGATCCATTATGTACATTGTACTTGAAATTTGAAGAGATCTGAGTGACCTAAGYGACCTAAATTACAGAGACTTGGTGGTCACTTCCTTCAAGTAAATGGAAAAAAAAGTCTAGGAGTGATACTACTGTTTTATGTGATACATTTTGTAGTGTCTTAAAGCTTAAGCCTCTCCGAAGCCTTCAAAGGGTTAAAAGCAATACTTCATAGAAACAGCAGTGGCTGAGCAAATACCAGATATTAACATTTACTTCAGTTGCCAAAGCTGGACATTTCTTTCTGTTTTCTTTTAGAAATTACAGCCTGCAGGGACCATTTAACAATAAATCGTAGCAAYTTGGCTGTTATAGGGCAACCCCTGTGCATAGGCACTCGCAGGCTGTGCCAGCATCTCCTTTGTTCAATAAAAGTAACAGCGGGAATTTGATTAAAGACTGATAGAAAAGAGAGGGAGAGAGAGAGAAACATAGGAAAGATTAAAGAAAGAAAGAGCCACCTGGAAACTTCATTCCGCCTTTATTTCTAACTTAAGCTCATAAATACCAAATCTAAACCATTGTGTGTGAGAGAGAGGGAAAATCTCCCGCATGCCTGCACAGAAAAGCCTGCGCACGCAGTCCCACAAACCGACTTCTAGCGAAAGTCACAAATACTCTTTTTGCAAACTTCATGTCTGTTCCTTGTCTGCATCAGAAAAAAAAAAGAAAAGAAAGAGTGAGAAAAAAACGTTACCCCTGGTACCTGGGCCTGGCATGCAATGGCCTGGCAGCATTGAGGAGGGTCAGGCACGGCACAGCATGGCACGGCATGGCACGGCACGGCACGGCACGGCACGGCACGGCCCGGCGGCCGATTTTGGCTGGACATGCCGACGAGCGGGGCGAGCGCATTTCGCTGGCTGCCCAGGAGCGGCCGCGCCGCTCGGCACAACGCACGTGCCCGGAGCCGACAGCATCTGCCGCTTCGTCTCCTTCCAAAAAGCAGGGGGGGGGGGGGAAGTGACTCCAGCAGCCAAATGCAGAAGAGCCCCGAAGAGCCCCGTTACGTGTGGCCGGCAAGCGGCAGGCAAACCACGCTCAGACGCCTCAGGGCCGAGCCCGCGCGCCCGCGGCTCGCGCTCCGGCGACCGGAGCAGTACGAGCGGGCGTCAAATGCGCGCGCGGGAGCGACAGCGGCTGACCCGCTCGCTGGCCTCGCCGGGCCGGCCGCCGGGGAGGCTTGGCCGCCCGCTCGGGGGCACGCTTCCCTCGGGCTGCAGGCTCGGGCGGGGGGCAGAGGGGTGGGCTGAGGCCCCGAGGCCTCCAGSAGCCGAGATGGCAGCAAGTTTCGGGTGCTCTTGCAGATAACCTTGCCCGAGCCCGGGCTAGATGGAGCAGCCAGCGCAACGCTGTGTCGGGGGTTCAGTGCCGCTCGGGGTCTCTGCCTCGCGCCTGCCTTCCCCTCTGCGGCAGCCTGGAGGCCTGGGCCGCCGCTTAACARGTCGGAGGAGTAAATCACTCTCTCCCAGCAACTCAAACCCTCAAAAGAAAGCGTCGGCTCTGCAGTTGGGTATGGCAACCCGGTCGGTCGTTAGCTGCGCTGGGAAAGCGCGGGGCAGGGGGAGGGCCGGCGAAAGGCAGAGGGGGGCGGAAGGGGCGTCCGCCCCGGCGCTGAAGTTGGGTCCCGCGGCGGGGCGGCGCGGGCGCCTCGGGGAGAGGCGCCGGCGGAGCGTCGAGGGGGCCGGGGCCGGAGGTATGCGAGGAATGCGAGCGGTATGCTTGAGTGGACAGCTTCAGAGCGGGGCGCGCGGTCGCCCTCGCCGCCATCTGCTGCGAGCCCTGCGGGCCCATGGCAACAGCGTCCCAGGAATGGGTTGGGGCTTCTCGTGCGTGCGCGCGTCTGCGGGGACGGGGGTTATGAAGAAATTCCTCCCGGCCCTCTTCCCCGCTCCTGCACGCGCATACTCGTGAATAAGCRGGGCCGGGGCTTGGATTGCTGCGACGGCAACGTGCCTTAAAGGAGGAAAGCGCCTTTTGGGGCTCAGCTCGCGTTTAGTTCGGTTTTGCGGTTTTCTTTCYGAGCCACGACGGTCAAGGAGCTTGAACTGATGTGTGTGACCTACTGGTGACTGCCAAAATGTYGTTTTTACCCTCCTCTACAACCTAGTTCAAACTAGTGGCAGGTCCACGTTTGCCACGAGGTATTTTCAGGAAAGTCTCCAGTGGATGTATACCACCCAGTTTTCTGTATTGGTCGAGTGGAGACTTCTGCCTTATTACACATGCCRAGGTTATAGCTTCCGTATCTAACTCCTGTTTATTTATTTATTGTACCTGTCATTTTCCTCTGGCCTCACAAAAGTCATGTTGTACCTGAGGGCTTTGCTGCAAAGTCTAGTGATGGGGCCAGGTCCTCAGAGGGGGTCGTGCGGAAAGGGCCCTACATGAACAGGCAGCAGGGGCACGAACAGGCTTCTCCGGCTGAGTGAATGGTTTTACCTCTTCCCTTCCCCTGCAAATTCGCTTCTCAAATGCAGCCTTTTYTTCCTTCTCCCTAACTTTTTTCCTGCTGTCAAGTAACTGTGGCCTCATTCCTGTAAACTGCTCAACCTCCTGCCCTGACTCAGCAAAGTGGATTGTTTTTAAGCAAGTGTTTTAATTCCTGTAAGGCAAGGAATTATGTGTTGTAATTTTATGTAAGAGTTTCAAGAGATGTGAGGTGAGACTTATCTTGAGGGCTACTTAACTTTTCCAAACAGCAGTATATTGATTTCTTTAGTGGATCCTACCTCTACATTTCTGTGCCTAACAGCCTGTAATAAATACAGAAATCTGTAAAAAAAAAAAAAAAAACTAGATCAAGCAGTGTTAGAGAACTGGCAGACTGAAAGAAAGCTCTCAGACATGTCATCCCACTCCGGAAGATCTCTTGCATGGGGAGAGGGAGGAAAAACATCAGAAAAAAACCCCTCYGCATGCTAGGCTGTTTGAAGTCGGGCACGCAGCTGTAGTGGCTTGATCATGGGGAGGAGAGTATAATTTCAGTGAAAGCTGATAGGTACATGGTGGGGGGGTGAGTGTTTTCTACAGGTATTTATTATYACTTGACAGCTGTCATTTTCCAGTAGGTGATTTGCCTTCTGTCAGCTCTCTGAAAAGTAGGTGTATTTGCCTAAGGTTGTAGAGAAGGGTAAAAATCCTGCTTTCAASCATGGGTATCATTTAACCATGATAAGAAGGCAAGTAAAGCATTTCTGCTGCAAGACRGCTTTGGAGAACAGGGAAGTAAAGTCTTTCGGGGCCTACTGAGATGGGAAAAACAAGTCATTAAAATCTGATACCTACCTRCCTTTAATGAGAGAAAGGTTGCTCCAAGAAATAATCCCAGCCCTATCACTGCAGAACTATCTTCAGAAGCCATTAGCCTTTCACCTACTCATGTTTTTCTTTTACTTTTGATCTCACTCAGACAAAATGTCTGTGGTTCTGCAATAGGAGATTTAGCTGTTATCAGGAACTCACTCAGTGAGAACCACACTCTTGCATCCCTTCCTTTCAAGTAGAGGATCTGTCAAAGAGCTAGGGGAGTAAGACTGGAAAAACAGCAATAGCAGGAGGTGAAAACTGTGCAAACTTCCCTTCTTGGGTATTCCTGGCTGAGCAGTGAGATGTGGATGATCTCTGTGCTGGCCAAAGGATCAGTAGAAAAACTTCCTTTATCCATGTTTTCTTGAATATGGAGTACTGTAGGCCAGATCCAAGGCCCTTGGTGGCAATGAGAAAGGAAGCACCGACTCCAGGGAGCTACCTGTCCCCCTACCAATACAGCTAGTGTGCAGCTAGTGTWGCTCCTTTCTGCTAATTGTCCTTGCACAGAAGGGAACTGACTTAGAAATCAATACTTAAAATTAAGCATTTGGTATCCTTCGTCATGCCTATTTCTGCTGTGAACCAATATGGATTTTTAATGGGTTCTACAACGCTCACTTCATCTTTAGTCTCTCCCCACAAACTTTTTTTTTTTTCAGCAGTTGGGGACCTTGGTCTCTTAAATGCAAGCTTGAACTGTAAGCAGAGTTGTTGAACAAGCATAAGGCTGTTAATATTTCTGGCTAGCCAGAAAAAGTGAGGAACAAGAGCAAGCTACAAATGGATGTTATAGCTGCCTTGAGCAGAAACAAAATCCAGCTTAATTTAGAATAAACTGCCAATCTTAACCTTAGCATCTAGTTATTCCTTTCATCTCTTTGGTTTTCTGCATTCTCTGTTTGAAGGCTGTTGTAAGGTGAAATCAGATCCTTCATCCATGCATGGACACTCCCATAATCCCTGCTGAAAGCAGAAGTGGTGTTGACATGTTTTATTTTTTGACAGTGGGATCAGTAACAGAAGTGGAAAGATGATTAAGCTCTGTTAAGGTTCAGTCTTGTCTCTCTCTCTAGTGTTTATTGCAGAGTTTTTTGCACTTTGCTCCATCTTGAGGAACATTTTAAAATCCAGCCAGAAATGCAGACTTTCTTTACTGAGACAGAACACTGCTGCCTGCCCACGTGGCACATAATACTTGTTTTARAGCTCCATCTCCTGAGTCATCAGAATTGTGAATTTATTGACTTTTATCAGCTTGAAGTTTCTAGCCCTCRTGATTCAAACCCCACAAGACAAGTCAAACTCTCCTGTATACTACTTGTGAGAAGGAGGYGGCTTTTAATGTACACATCTGCTTTGGTAAAGATAATTTGCTCCCATCACTGCTTCTGGAGCCATGGTACCCCTGAAAATCCAGCCCATGGCATAAAGAGAGCATYCATCCATCTCAGTTTCACTTGAGGCTGCTCCTGCTGAAATCTGTCTCTTTGCAATAGTACAGCATCATTTATCATTACATTATAACTCCTTTGGGGATGAGGGAGGAAGGCAAATGAATTGCTTCCTTTGGCATCATTTCAGTACACTCCTCCATCCTGAAAAACATCAAAGTTTAGGAGTGGTGGAAGTGTCTGCAACAGAATAACTGTCTAATGAAGCCTCCTGCTGAAGGGGTGGTTCTCCCTCGCCGTCAGTCTGTCTTTGTTCATGCCACAAGGAGCTGGCCAGAAGTAAATGAATCCTGAGAAAAATTAAAGCCTCCTCTCTGCTCATTTCTAAGAACAACTATTGATAGGTTTGCACAGAAGTTGCATCTTCCTCACATGTGACCCACTAGAAATGTTTCCCAATGTCTAAGGGATTGGGAGGCACCATGTAATACAGGACTATCCTAACAGTTCACCTGATTTGCAGTCTGGTTTTGGCTRCTGCTCACCACAGGAGGTTCAGGAAATAACGCCTGCATATACCTCCTTGGACAAAACTATTGTGATGGGAAATGTCATGGCAGGACTGCAAGTGGAGTCTGGYTCCAGGGCAGGAGAACTGCTAGTGCAAACCACCACATCTGTCCTAGCTGGTGCAGCTGGAGATGCTGGGGACAGGGACGATCAGCAGTTCTGCCTCGCTGTTGCTGCTGAGGGCATCAGAGACTGTAAAGCTCACTCAGTCACCTCTAGTCTTCGTTTCTGGCACTTTAGATAGTCCTCCTCTAGCAGCAGTCGTCCTCCCATCCAAGAGTCTACCTACCATCTGTAACTAAATGCAATCCTGTGCCTTGCGACAGGAAGCCCAGCTGCCAGAATCCTCTTCCTCATATTGCTCCATAGTCCATTTCTCTACCTGCCATTTTGCTGTGTTGCTGCTGTTCCTGCACTGCAATAGGACTCCAAGACTCCTCTTCTTGTGTATTTTCCACCTCAAYCCCTGCATGCAACATTAGATGATCTTTGATGGTGATTCCTTTATGCATTCGTTTAACTGAGMCTGAGTTCTGTTTCAAATCCAGTCCAGTTTTATTTCAAAAGTCCTCCATCCTCCAACTGTGGGGAGATTTCTTTGCTAAAGGCAAAGGAGTGAGAAAGGATGTGAGAAATAAAGTAAAAGTGACATAAACTAGCATATTTATTTCAGTATGCCAGTTGTTCATCTCTCTTTCTTTCTCTTCCTTCCTTTTGTCTATGGATATCAAAAAGCAAAAAATGCCAGGAATGTCATGTCCTATTGAAGTTATACTGATACTATATTCAAAGCAATCCACAGCAACAGCTGTATTGCCCATATATCTTCAAGCAGAAAATTGTACACGGTCTAGGACAATGCATCACATCACAGACTGACACAAGGGCCACATTGCAGTCTCGGTGGGAACCATCACTCGAGTCCCCTGGTTTGTTTGTGCGCGCAAGAATCATGCTTATAATATTGCTGTAACATAGCACTTTGCATCTAATTTAAGCAATACTGTGGCTTTTGTTTGTCTTACAAGCTCTAATGTAAAGACAAAAGACATGGTCCAGCCTGAAGTTTATGAGACATTACCAGACATTCATGTTCACACATACACGCTCCGTCAGAGGAATTTATGGCCATTACGATGTTCTCTAATGAGCACAAAATGAGACCGTTACATCTTCACTTAATTAGTTTGACAGATTTTCATTTAAATATAAAAAGACTTCTAGTCTTTAGAGAACAAAAGGAGGGCTTTGTTTCCAGTGCAGTTTTTGACTCTGCTTTGCTGGAGCAGGAGGTTGGGGGTGACAACTGAAGGGAGACAATTTAGTGTGAATAATTCTCATCTTTTGATTTCACATTGCCATTTCATTGCTGCTTTTCTCATTCCCCTGGAGAACATTGAGGAGAGCAGAGGGATGTGGATTTTTCAGTTGCAGCCAGGAAAGCCCAAGTGAGCACTCTGCTTTCTCAAAGCATGATGGATGCTTTGAGATTTGGGGGAGGAAGGTGGCTCTAAGAATATCGGAGAGCTGGTGTGAGCCCCAAGTGACCTTTTGTCTCCAAACCGATCAGCTCACTCTCTCTATCTGTCTARTCCTTTGGCCTAACTTACATCGTGCAGTATCAATGTAGAAGACTCCTGCTTTTATAAAAGTTGGGGACTGGCATTATAAGCATGCTTGCAATTTTATTTTGGCCATTTCACAGCTCCATGAGTGACAAAGAGTTCAGGGTGCAGCGTGAGCCCTGATGCACAGTGCACAGGTAATGCTGGAACTTGGTTGGTGTGGGAGCCTGTTTACTTCTGCTCTTTAATTGAAAATGTTGTCTCTAATGCCTGCTTTTTAAAGTTAACGCTGATCCGTGTCTCATAGGAGATACACCTCCTGTAAATTTAGTGCTCTAGAGTAGCCTCTAACATCTTTAGCCATGTGTCTGGGCATTTCTTAGGCAGGAGCAGACAACGTATTGGCAAAATATGTCACATCTGAGGGCATGCTAGTAATACAGTGTCACATCTGGAGTTACCCACATGCTACAGGAACAGGAAACATCTCTAGAAAATGGGCTGCAAATGTAGCTGCTTTCCATGTGAAGAAATTTTTATGTCTCAGCAGAAATCTCATTTTTAACCTGCTTTGGAAAGAGTCGTGTGTTTTATTTATGGTTATTACTAAAATGAGGGCTAGATTATAGGAGTCATACATTTTCTTCTCCCTCTCTGTCTGTCTTTTCTATTCATTGCTTCYATTTCACTCCACGGAGCCTGATCACACCCAGGCTGCAGTATTGCAATTCTGAGCATTCAGCAGCAGTGGGTATCTCCAGGCACCTGTTTCTTCTGATGCAGAAGAAAATTGCCTCTGAACTTAGCATAGAAAGTGTCTAACCCTTGCGTTACGGACTTGCGGATTTCCCCCTTGTCTCTTATTTACATACAGGCATGAGGGCTAAAAGAAAGAYAGATAACTGCTCAGTCATGCCCTGCTTTCTGCTTTTTCTGGTGTTTCTTTAATAGGGCAGCTCTGAGGGTTCAGATTCTTCTGGGAGAAGAACCCCTCTGATCGTATGACTCTGCAGATTTCCATAGGCTGAGTAAGCAGTTCTGGCCAGCTCACAGAAACTGCTCACAWAAATGTCTGATTGAATTTCAGAGATAGGGGAGGTGCGCAGAAGCATTTTAAGCCTCTCCTAGTACAGTTGCACTCTACGTTATTTTTTTAATAAAGGTCAGCTGGACTACGTTCAAGTTAGGAGCAGACAGTGGGGTAAGGAACACACTTGGGTCTCTTCTAGCAGCCTGTCTCCTGCAGAGGARGCATGTTTGGGGCAGAGGGAAAAGGACATGGTGTGGGCATGCTGATGTGTGAGTGAGAACAGCCYGAGGGACAGAGCGAGCCCAAAGGTGACTCACAGAGGCTGCTGCCCTGGCAGCCTCATGTTTCCAAAAGAGTGAGGAAAATACCAGCAGGGGAAGTTATTCTCACAGCTCCAAGGAATCATTTGACCTTGGGGTAGACTAGGAGCAAACGGTCCCTTTTCAGTGTTGTCACATTTCTGTGGGGGGCCAGATTTGTGGGGTCACTTCATTAAAGAGGTGAGACTAGCCTCAGGAGATGACATAGTTCATGTATGCTTTTGCAGCATGTCGCTTAGCAAAAATATAGAATAGATGACCCTTGGTACCACTTTCTCATTGTCAGGAGGGGAGTTGAATGTATCCTTACTGCTAATGTTGTCAGCCAGTGCCGGATACTTGCAGTAGTTGCTGATGACATTGCTTACAGATTTTTTTCACCCTGTTAACTTTAACCACCAGGAACAACAGAAGCTGAGCCACTGAAGCCACGAGCAGGGTGTGAGTATGAGCAGGGTTCCTCAGAGCATGTACCACAGTAATGCCTGCCCCACGCAGCCCCTTGGTGTGCTCTGTGTAGGCAGAAGTACCCTAAGGCACCTTCTCCACCAACACTTCCTAGGTGAGCCCAGAGATACACTATCACACCAAACCAGATGACGAATAGCAGGTTTTCTGATACCTTGGGTGTTATCATGGAGTGCTTTAAGATAGCACTTAGTACCTCCTTTCCCAGGTCCCTTACTGCCTTTGTTTCTTCCCAGCATTGCAACTGGTTAATGTTAAACAATTTAGGGTTGGGCCTGGCTTCTGAAAAGTGTCTTCATTGAATTTGCATAACAGAGACAGTCTAAAACACAAACTATTTTGAAGGTTAATAGTATTTTAGCAACATAGGAGCGACCCTTTTTAAAAAGATCAGTGTTCCTTTTAACCTAGTATTTTGTCTGTAGCATCAGTTAGCAAAGGGAGCTTCAGAGTATGTGTAATTGCTTCTTTTCAGTAAGGTACCTGGCAGACAATGCATTCGGCAAACTGACTCTCTGAGCTTTATTTCAGTCTCACATTTTTTAAGACTTTTTCCTGATAACTTCTTGCTGCAGCAAGTTCTGTTTCTCAGATACTTCAAGATCAGAGGAAAAGAGGTTTGTTTGTTTGTTTGTTTTTAATTTTAGTGTTTCCTCTCAGAAAGGTTAATAGAAGCTGTATCAGGCTGCTCTCTTCCGTTTTACACACCTTTGTCACATCTCCTCCATCTCCAGTTATTTGTGCTTTGGTTTATTCATCTTTTCTATTCTATGTGCTCTATTGTTATCACTTTAGCTGTATTTTTTTGTTCTAAATTGTTTGGTGTATGCATTTTTTTCTGTGACTTATAATGTGCTTAATTTTGCTCATGCTTTTAGAGGCTACGTGTTGGCTTGGTCATTTCTGCATGAGGAACACTAAACATGACAACTTCCAAGGACATTCCTGTAGTGACTAGCAGCAATACTTAGAGGTCAACGTGAGGTCTCCTCCAAAGACCCATGTGTACATCCCGAGTATCCAAAGCAAAACTCCTTGGATTACAGTAGATTTGGATTACTTTAGGCTTGCATTATGCAACTCAGGTCTGCCATTTAGCACAATGGGTTAGTGCTGTTGGATGATCAGTTTATAAGTAAACAGGTTTTTTTGTTCATAACATACCATCTATGGGGCCACAAAACACTCACCTTTGTGTAACCACTCTATATCCTTATCAGTGCTGACAAGGTTTGTTCCTGCACAGGGTTTATATGCTGGGAGCCAGGGCTACGCAAAGAGCTAGTTTATTTTCATGTCTAGGTGCCTCTTGTAACTTGGACAGTGCTGGAGATCTGTTGACACTTCAGGTTTCCTGTGATGCTTAAAAAACAGCTTTCATGCTAGAAGATCTTGCACAAAATACCTGCTGGCTCAGCCACTGGGATGCTTCCCACACTTCCCTGTAACCATTTAGAGCTTATGGCCTAGTTGTTGTCTTTTGGCTTATTACGAATGTCCCACCCTAGAATGTCCACGTCCAGCTGTGAACTGAGAGTAGAAAAAACTTTATTCCTGGRTCATGCTGCACACACTCTGGAGATAGAGCTGCTTTCTTGCCATCACAGACAAACATGCAGAGAGCATAAGGCATTTTGCCCTTTTCGTGTGTGCAAACTCTGCTAAAAGCTCAGCAGTGCCTGGTGTTTATCCTCAGCTGCTGGTGCACCTGAGAGCTCCYCCGCCTTGTTCTTCCTCGAGATTGCCAGGTTGGCTGCTACATCTTAGCAAATGTCAGGTAAGAGCTGACCTTTTCCCTGAGTGAACACAAACCTTTGGACAGATGCAGCGCTTTTCAGAGTCCGTTCAGGATCCAAGTGCTTTTATTCTATGTTGCTTAGCTCTATCTCCCTTGCATGGCAAAGGCTTTTCAAATGATCTAATTAGAAGACGTTTTGGCCTCTTGGTGAGTTAGTACCAGTGGAATTTGAACAATTCTTGTTTTTTCAAGTTATTCTTATCAGACTGTCCATGCTTCTGGAAGATGAACAGAGGCTGTTCCTTTTAGTAAAGCTGACAAGGCAGGAAGTGTTCAGCCAGCTCTTGACAAAATACCATAACCGAACACTTATTTTGAGCCACAGTGGGAGAGATCCAGACTCATATTTCAACCCATTAAGCTTTCAGACATACTTTTTTAGAACTTTCTCAGCATTTTTTTTTTCTTCTGCTGATAAGTCTTTTAAGGGCACAAGCTCCTTGATACTATTAAGGACAGGAGCATGTRATACTGCTCCAGGCCTGAGGTCAAGGGAGGGAGTAACCTTCTCCCCATCCATTCCTCTTCCCTGTAACAACATGGAAGGAGACACTGCTATTTCATAAAATTATCTCTTCTTCAAGAGATCTAACCTTCCTCAGAAAATGRCTATTTTCTAGGAGCAGCTGGCAGAAGTACTTTGCAAGGAGATGGCAACTCTTTATGTGAATGTGCAGGGGCAAGCAAAAATATAGACCATCAGCACGTAGCACCATTTAAACCTGGAAGTAAGACAGCTAGTATTTATTATTCTTCAGTGTTTATCAAACTCTAATCCCCTTGGAAGCTTAAGGAAAAAATAATTAACTGGTATCAACTTTTAAAAAAATGAGCAGTATATCTCTTTCCCAATATAAATCGTTAAAATAAAAGCCCATAGTTACACTGTGTAAGGTCTGATTACTAGGTATACAATTTCAGGCTCTTGTTAGATTGCTGTAATGATGGGTAACTGCTTCTTCTTGGGGCAATTCTGTGCAACTGGGTGTTACGCTTAGTGCAGGCATTGGCTAGGAGCAAAGAGACCAGGCAGAGATGGCTTAACAATGCAAAGATGTGCCTCTGGGCAGGTCTGCCTAAAGCAAAGGGGGTGGAAATCTTATGACCTTGACAAAGTGACGTCCATTTACCCCAGAGGAAAATACTGGTTGGCATTCTTCCTTTCTCCCACATTTTTAATTGAAATATTATAGGAACACAGAGCTCAGAGAAAGCATTAACCTATTTCGTATTTGTAAGAATGTAAGAAACTGCCAAGGGAGAAATATAAATGCTGGTTCCTCAAGAAAAAGGGGAGTAAAAATACCATCACTCCCCAGTCAACTTCCTTTGCTCTAAAAAGAAATCCATTGCTCAAAGAAGCACTTGCTTAGCCCACAAACAAGCTTGTGATGATAAGTGGGCCCTTGAGTTGCAGAGAAACCTGTATAATACAAGAAACCGAGAGTCTCTTTCTCCCCACTGAACAGGTCTTGTGTATCAGTCTGCATTTTTTAGCATGTGCTCCCGATCCCTCTCTGCTCGGGCTGGAGCAGCTGTGGAGCTGAGGGGACAGCCAGGTGTCTGTGCCTCCTGCCCTCGGCCTCCCTGCTTGCCGGCTGCCAGTTGGGAGAGCAGCCGAGTAGGCACTAGGTTGTAACCCCTGAGCAGAAAAGAGTTTTCTCCTTTTCTTCAAAGGTGTCACGGAGAGATGAGCTCAAACGTTAGGGTGCAGGATACCTTGGTTTCATTTCTGACTGTGCCACATATTCACTATGAGATGCGAGGCAAGGTGTTTACTTATGTGTATTTGCATTTCTCCATCTGTGCTGTGCCTATGACTGTCCTTGCTACAGGTAAGTGATGTTATGAGGCTTAATTACTGTTTGCGAAGCACCTAGCAAAACATACTGCACTGCTGAAGGTATGAAATGGAAATTAAAAGGAAAAAAATAAGGCCTTTCTCTGGAAAACCAAGCTCTATACCTCCCTGTTTCAGCTCAGCTAGTTTGAAGATGAAGAAAAATCTTAATCCACAGGGCTAGAAGCTATTTTACAGCTCATGGTGTGGGAATGGGTGTGTGTGGGTGTGTGCATGTGCATTGCTTCAGAGTAAACCCAAAGCAAGCTGTATTTGTTTTGCATGCTTGTTTGGGAAAACTCTGCTGAGCAAAGAAGCTGGCAGGAGCAGCAGGGAGTTTTTTCTAGCTCTGCAAAGATGTCCAAATGTCCTTTGGGGGGGTTTGTACATTTTACCTGGTTTACATGTGAAAGGACAGCCAGTGACTAAAAGCAGGTTGCAGTGAAGCAAGAGCCTCTTCTAGTGCAGCACRTTGTTAAAGGGGGCAGCAGTAAGTCTGGACTCACTCAGCGAGAGTTGTGTAGGCTGAACAGGACCAGACAGCCTGAGCAGCACATGGGTCTGTAGCTCGGAGGTGTGACAGCTCATAAAAASAGACTTTCCTGTAGTACAGTTGTTACTCCCAGTCTCTCCTAAGGGTGTTTCTGTGTCTTTACAACGCCTGTGTGCACAAGCGTGGTGCCAGGCCACGTGATGATGTYGCTACGTAGCACATCCAGCCTGCACTGCGGGGGGACCAACAGGAAATGTCAGCCGTTCTTTCCAAGGGCTTTTGTGTCACAGACAAGGGAAAATCCTAGAGGAGAAAAAAGAGGAAAAACAAGGGTAGATTGGGAAGTGTGAAAAAGTCACAACAGAAGAAGGGGCTGCAGAAATCCCCTCATGTATTTCTCAGAATAGTTTCCACTGCTAAGGCCTCTTCTCCTCCTGCAGGTTTAYACGGGCACCCCTCCCTTCATGACTGCAGTGGGACTAAGCAGAGAATAAGGATTGCTCACGGGAGTAAAGCTCACAGGCCGCAGCTGGCGAGTGTGGCCATGCGCATTGCTTCCCAGCCTTGACGGTGCCCTGCGAGATGGGAGCGCTCTTGCAGAGACCTGAAATTTTCAGTTGCAGTCCCAATTTCTAATTTGAGCTTTGAGGCTAATGGTCTTCTGACCTGCTGACTGCCAACGTGCTCTTGGGTGAAAGGTGCTTTCTCTTTTGTCCCCATTTGGTGTGAGCCTCTGAGGAATGGGCAGTCTGAGGAGCTAACATGTGCCGAGCAGACAGTGGGGAAAGGTCCAGCAGTGTCAGCTCTSCTTGACCTCACGGACTGATCCTCAACTTGTGTTTTAGCAACTAGTAGGGTGGAGCAGCTCCTTTGCAGTTTCCTGTTTCTCTTTGATATACCTCTGCATCAGCTTTGTGACCTGGTTCTTACTCAGTGGATGCTTTGGATCAAGTCTAGTCCTGCAGTGTTTTGTTCAAAATGGRTACCCAAAATGAGGGCACTAAGACAAAAGTTTTTCGAATAGCCACACAATCCCTTACACATAAGCTAGAGGCAGTAAGGTTTTCTGGAGGCAGCATTGGCCTTGGCATCAGGGCACTGCCTTKTAATTACTGTCAGTCACTAGGTACGCTGTTGTATCTGCTACGAGCCCTGCTCGTGGGTTAGGAACCTGCAGCCCTTGCGGCTGTAAAAGCAGAGCAAAAGGCAATCTCTGGCCCTAAGGCAGTGGAAATCTCCAGGCAAGCCCTGTGGTGTAGAGTGGTCCTCATGAACCTGAAGGGCATTATGGCCATCATTGCGGCCCCACGACTTTCAGATCTGGTTCAGCTGGTCACGTTCATTTGTGGTAGAAGTGTGTTGCCCRTGAAGTTACAGTGTGGAATTATTTGACCCAAATACATTTGTTTTACTATTGGCATTTGGTGTGAAGTGTTTGTGTTTGGAATTTGAAAAGCCTCGACTGGCATAGCAGCGTTAATGATCCCAGGGCTGTTTTGAAAGAGGCCATTGCAGTCATGAACAGTTCAAGAGATTTGTCTTGTGAAATAAATGAGCTAAACCAAATGTTTTCCATTCTCTCTAAGACTCTTTTCTTGCTGTTTCTTTTTTTGTAAGAAGGGGCAAATGTGATATTCTAATGTTTTTTGTCCCCATCACACTTTTCATGTTATCATTGCTAAAGAACTATTCACAAATAAAGATACAACATTTTAACAACCTCATTAAATAAAACTATATTGCTGCAGCTCTTTTTTGAATGTATGATATCCTTTGTGCCTATTACATATGTGAGGTTTGTTCTTAAAGCAACACACAATAGTAGAAAGTCATGTGGATTCTTGTGCATTTATGCACTGAGCTATACTCTCTTAATCCCAACTACATCAGTCAATTGGTGTTGTGGTGAAACAGTAATTTCTTTTGAGAAAGCATTCCCAGCAACAAAAAACGAAACAACAGAAGCTCTTAGTGAGAACAGTTCTGAAAACTGAAATTTTGAGATATGTGTTGTTGAGTAACAAACATTGGTAGCTATAATTCTGTAATATCTTAGGTAGTATAACTAATCATTGCAGCTTTCCTCTGMTATGAAGTGATTTTTCACCTTTCCATTAGGCCAGGATATGTGCGACCCCACTCTACTCCCAGCTCTGCCACTCTTCTCCTGGGCAGCACCTGATGCGTCATTTTGCCCCTGCGTCTCAGCTGCTCCATCTGCAAAATTGGATTATCCATGCTTTACCTTTTTGTAACAAAAGGACCAATCCAAGAGCTAGGCATTATTTTTTTCATAGTTAAAGTGTAAGAGGATCTCATTTTAATTTTCAAAGTCATTAAAATATCTTCTGTCACAGAACTTACAGGCACGTATGTTTCATCTGATTTGCTCCTATACTCTGCTGTGTGTGTGCTTATGAAAAAGTTGTGCTTATGAAAGTTTGTTACAAGCTGCTTTTTTAAAAAAAATCACCATGGGGTCATAGTTACCATTAGCTGCATAAGAATTCTGAAGATTCTTATCTTTTAAATGAAAATTACTCCACTGTAAACCTTCTGCCAGTTTGGGGTTCATGCTGTCATGTTTCAGGTTCCTTACTCACATTTGCAGTCAGGGACCAGCTTTCCAAGATGGAGTCACCAGGGAAAAATATTTGCTTGATGAGAAGATTTTTATTTTTCAGTGTCGTTGCCATTAGGCTTCCCCCCAGGGAAACTACAGAGCTCAGAATAATAGCTGTTGTGATTGCTTGCTGGAGGAACAAAGCAGGCTTCGTCCGTGCTGGAGGGAGATGGTACCTCACTTCATGTTTCTGTAAGGCAGGAATGAGTGAAGTTTACAGGAGTATTTGAGGAAAGCCAGTCACCGGTTACCTGTGGGGAGATTTCACTGTGATGATGTGCAACTGTGCAGCCCTTCGTAGTTCCTGAGCTGTGCCAATGTCTCCAGTGACTTTCCCTTCTCCTTTGGGCAGATACCCCATTTCCTGATGGTTCCTCTACTGGAGAAATCAAGGGGAATGTGGTAGGGGCTGGAAAGAGGGCCCTTGAGAATTGTTGCCACATGCTATACCTCAGAAAGGGCTGTCACTTGATTGTGAGCCTCTGTGTTTTGAGGCAAAGCCAAGCAGGACTCCTGAAGTCGCAGGGACGCATCGTGGAGAGCAGTATGTGTCGATCACCCGCCTTTCTCACCTGATAGTTTGGCAGGACCAGAAGGACGAATGGTGATGTCAGTTCCATGAAAGCAGGGTCAGGATCTGTTTCTGAGGTTGGAAGCACAACCTTTCCAACCAGTTTGTCAGCTCAATTATTGAGCAACCTGCTTTGTTTGTGCCACAAAACTTGGCCCCTGTATTGCATGTGGCTTGCCAGAGGGCGCAGGAACAACAGGGCGAGTTGCTTTAAGTCCTGTGCATAAACTACATCAAACCTTAGAGATGCAAAGAGAAGACTTCTCTAGCTGAGAGATTTATTCTCAGTCACATTCCTATGACCCTGGTGCAGGAAACAGGCAAAGCAAATGGGGCAGAAGACAGCTCATGTGATTTGGTTAGAATAGCTGGAGCTCCAGAGTGGAGACCAGCACACACTGCACTGCTTGGGATTAAAGTTGTGCTGACAAACAGTAGGGGCTTTAATTTCCTGCAGATCTTTCCCCTGACATTATCTTTAAACCCATTTGGACTCTAAAAGAAATGGAGGAGAAATAGAGCATTTCCCTGAAGCTCAGGCTCAAGACTCTTGGGGTGTTGATACTCACCTTGGGCTCAAACCTACACAATGCTTTCCATGGCAGGTCCCGGGAAGTTCAATGTGAGCTGATGCAGGCCTGGAGGTCATGCAGTTTCTTTATTTTTTAATAAATAAAAACTGACATCATTTTTAATAAAGTAAATTATATTACATTTATTTAATAAATAAACACTGACATAGAGGCAGGCCAAAAAGGCATGGTTTACAGCTCAGTCTGGATTTAACCTGTCCCAGGATTTGGAAATTACTCCACTCATAACTCCCTTGCCTTTGTTGCTTACTGTAGGCTGAGGACATTTGTTGGACTGCTCAAATGAAAGGGCAYGTTGCTTGCAATGAGGAGTTTCTGATGCAGTGCAAAGTGCAAGCAGATTAGTGCAGAAATGCCGTTTGCCTGCAGTGGTACTGTGAACATGATCAGGAGACCTGATAACCAGGCTCACTAAAATAAATGGTTCCTGACTGGCTCAGTCCCATGCAGTGCCAAATACTCTGGTTTGATCCAGCAAAGCTTTTAAGATCATGATCAGCTTTAAGAATGTGAGTAGTTGCACTGAAATGATCTGGATTACCYGCATGCTGGCTTGGGGACAGCGTGTACAGCCCCACGGGATCGAGCCCTCAGACAGAGAGGCCGTGTCCTGGTGGAAATGAGAGAGGCAGCTGCTGGCACTCCAGTCACAGAGTAGCACCCTGGAATTCAGGGCAAAAACGCGTTGCACTTCTTTGTTTAATGCCAGTCCATCTGAAGTCCCCCAACTGTGCAAACTGAGATCAACAAAGGAGGCTAAAAACCTTTAACACTGGTTTCTCGTATTTGCTGACAACGGCGTCAGTCACCAAACCAAATCCTTTGTAAGCGTCAGGTAAGTCAAAGACGGCAGAGTGCCCCAGAAGGGAATTCTTGAGGATTTATGTTCCGTCAACAAGACGAGTGATAATTAAAGCTTGAACATTTCTGCTAAGCTGGGAAACAAAAAAAAAGCCTCTCTTAATTCCTTAAATTCCTCATACCAGCCTGTAAAGAATATTCCATTCATGCCTGTGTCTTGCTGCTTGTTCTCTCTGTGTCTCTTTCTTTAGCACTCAGCCACCTGTTTGTAACCAGTGGTGTGCAGCATCTCAGGGAGGCTTTCTTCTCTGCTCCCTCTGCCCTTGGTCTTGTTGCTTTGACACTGAGGCCTTGTTGTCTGCGAGAGACAGTACATTAGAGCTCCCCGGCTTGCCCGGCTGCCTGCTTCGCTCCCATAACTTCATTCTTGGAAAGTTTCTGAGTTTCCCGGGTGATAAAACATGAGCAACATTTGCTCCGACCTGAATCATTTCTGAAGGCATTCAGCCCTGTTTTGTTATGAAGGTTACTCAGGGTGGGTGGTGGGGCATGAGAATTCCTTGTGATGACGATTCCTGAAAAGTGTCGGAAAGTCGCTGCCTGCATCTTTTGCGTTGTGGGATTGTTTCAGTTAGTTTTTTAGGGTATGCTGAAAAATAAGTCCAACAGGCTGGAGGGTAAGAGACAGTAGCAGAACAAATCAGCATGTTACAAGATTGTCTGTCTCTGCCTTCCCCCAGCTCTCACCAAAAGAACCCCCCCCCCCAAAAAAAAAGAAAAACGGGAGAAAATCCAAGCCCCAGCTCTGCATATATAACAGCTATCAACATGTCACTACTGTTATTTATCAGGTTAGAATGATATAATAGCGGAGTGTTTGCTAGACTTGTAAAAAATTCAAGTTACTCCCTGGAGAAAAGGCTAATGAATCAAGCAGGACAGTGTTTAGAACGGTTAAAAAAAACATAAAATGACTAAAAAATACAGTAAATAACTCTGGAATGTTGTGGGCTGATTGCGTAGTTCTTTTTCCTACACTCTGTATTATTTATCCGTTTAAAATAAATATCATATGCGTGATGGGTGGCTTGGGGCTTTACAGTGACCTACATAGAAAGTTTACTAACAACTCTCAAGCAGTAACTTTGGAGTTTGATTCTGGTGGCATTTATTCTGAAGTAAGTAGGAAATATGTTGTATGCACTGCATGTGTATTTTCCTTAAAATAGTATACATGAGAAAAGAGAAAGACCTTGAATATCTATCCTTTGAAAAGGCCTCAAATTTGGTTCCAGAGATCACCAAATATTATTCCTGTTGATTTTTGTGKTTTTTTTAATTGAATTTCTGCCCTCAACTGCAGCTCATAAGTCCATCATCATTTCCAACAGAAATGAGTAAGATTCACATAGCAACTTCAGTTTTGAACTTTGGAAATAATCCAGTCAGGGCCCAAACTTTGCAACCAACTTACTTCTTTCATGACCTGAACCAGAACTCTAGTTCGGAGAACCCTCAGACTTGGAAGTGGGCTGTTTTACTTGATGAGGCTCTGAGAACTTATATTTTCACACATTTTTACTCATTTATACATTATATACCTGGAACAAACAATACATCCACAGAAACCAGCAAAACCTGATATTAGTGGATCAGGTAGTGCAGAACCTGGCCAGCAAAACAGGGTACAACATGTGGATCTCTGTGGCAGACCTAATGAAAACTGTCCCTTCAAACATTTTGGTAAAACATTTTGGGGGAAAAAGAAAAAGTTTAAAAAGACATGGAATTTTGAAGGCTAAAAAAGGAAAATACATCCATTATGAGTAACTCACCATCCTACTCTCTTTTGAAGCCTGGGTTTCATGATAGGATGATTTGTCACTTGTTCACCACAGTTTGTCTGTCCGGAGAGGAAAGGCAGGGCATCAGGAGAGACGCCAGCTCGTACAGGAGTCTGGATAGTGAGGGTGACTGAATAGCAATCTTCACAAGGCAATGAGTGTTATTTCCCAGCCCCAAAAGCATGGCTGAAAGGCGCTGGCTTTTTACATGAAAATAATGAACATTTTCTGTTCAATGAACATTTTCTGTTCAAAACAAAATGTTTATTTTTTAGCTGGAGACTTCATTTCCTGTGAAAAATATGTGGAAACTTTGGACCAGGGTCTTTTAGCAGCTATGCCCTTGTCCTACACATTGCCTTTGCCTTTCATGAACCTTAGCAGCACATTGACCGCTCCTGCCAGCATGGCTGAAGGTGATTCTGCAGCAGCTCTGCCATTAAGAAACAAGAAGATTTATTGCTATTGTGCCAAKATAATAGACAGGGTTTTCGTGTGAAATCCCTTCTGTGTGAATACTTGCAGATGGAATCATCCTGTTTTAAGCAAAGCTCTTGAGCTTGTAGTTCAGAAAAAGCATAAATGCTTTCTTGAGTTGAATCTTAGAAGTGCTGAATGCCAAGTTGCCTCCTTTTTTACCCAAGCTTGTTTCAAAAATAATAAAAAAAAAAGCATCTATGGCTGTGGAAGGTAAGATAGCTTTTCCTACACTTGCTGAAATGGCAGTAAGGGAGAAACAAGAAACCCACCAAAGGAAGCTTAGTGGGAATGATTATTCACCATTTTAAAGTCATAGCTTGTGTTTCTGAATGCCATTGTTTTGATACCAATATGATACAGTATAATTCTTACTCCTGTCACAGAGGCAAACCTGACTTCAGTGCTGTACCAACATATCCTGTTCCTTGTCTGTGTACCCATCTCTTGTATCTGTACTGGAAAGGCTTGACAAGGGCTGAGCGCAAATGATAGGAAGAAGAGTAAATGACTGTGTTTGAACTAGTGAAGGGCAGAAGAAGAGAGAATGAAAGGAAATTCAAAGGCAGGAGCTCTGTTAGCAAAGCTTCACATTTTGTTACTAAAATTTTCCAAGAGGAGAAGGAACTTGCAGAGATATGTCAGTATTGTTCTTTGAAAAAATACATCATCCAGGTAGAGAATTCTGCAGAAGAAAGATTTGTGTGAGGTCTAGTGACTAGAGAAAACTCTGGGTTTGGTCTTCTGAAGGAACAAGTTGCTGGCCACTGATGAAATTACTTCAGAAATCATTTTGCCTCCAAAGAATCAGGATTTTATTGTGCCACTGATGGAAGGAGAGGGAATGTTAGGTGGGAACCTTTGTACCCTCTCAGCAAACATTTGTTTTTCTTCTAGAAGGCAATATATGATTTTCTGGCTGGTTATGATTTGTGAAGCTGCCAAAAYGAGTTTGCTGAGCAGATTCCTGCTTTGCAGTTTGTACAAGTAGCTTTGGGCCATGGTCTTGTTCAGGGTCTCAGCAGAGAGACTCGTCAGCCGCCTGCGTTCAGGGAAGCACGTAAGCTTTCCGCCACTCTGAGCCTGCCTGTGCATCTCCTTATAGTGGACTTCCGATCATGATGCAAACTAAGCACATGCACAAAATGCAGGGATGTACTTAACAGGGCTTCAAGTACTCTCCAGAATTAGGGTTCAAAAGTAGGCGCTGATAATACTTTCCATGTTCAGGGTGACAGSGTGTAGGAGCAAGCTGGTGAGAAAGATCCTATTCTGTGCTGCAGCAGTGTTAGAAATGGGACTTATCTGCACAAGGCGCCTGAGAGCTGGCACGAAAGTAAACTATGCTGCAGGTAGGATAACTGAGTGAAAAATTGTGATTGAAGTATGTCACCATGTGAAACAGTCTTTAGAAATCTTTWTTTCTTTGGAAATACAGGTATTCTTCACTGTCACAAGGCGCATAATTAGAGTTTCCCTCTAAGTTCCCTGTTTCTTGAGCCATCAAGTTAGTATGTTAGGTGAAATCCTCCAAGACAAACTGTTTCTATAGTGAATCCTGTSGATATGCAAATCCAGAGATCAAGGTGAAGAGCATTTCTGAGGGATTTATGCCCAGCTGGAGAAGCTGATGTCCCAAAATCTGTTTATTCCAGCTAGCTCTCAGTCTGATCTGCCCTGTACCAAGTATGCTTTTGCTTTACAGCTAGAAGTACAGCTAGTAGCTGAAAGTAATGCAGCTTTATTTGATAGCTAGCCGGAGTTTATAGATACTTTGTGTCTTCTGGCCAGTCAGATAAGTCAAACACTGTCTGTATTTATAATAATCCATGCTTTTTCTGTAGAGCAATGGAACAGTTTCAGCTAGATGTAAAAATCTAATAAAGGTGTTCACTGATTTGTGTGCCTGAATAAGATATATTTTCTAAAAAAATAAATGTCACAGCATTTATAATAGATTGTAGTCTTTTTTTCTTATCGTGGGAAGTTTTTTCAGAGCAGAATAATTAAGAAGCTAAGCACAACTTTTATGTGGTGATAAAGTGAAGTTCACATTGTCTTAAAATATTCTGCTGACTTCCCTCTATTATTGGAGTGCTTTTGCCTCATTCATTGTTAACTGGCTTTATTTAATTCCTTGGAGTCACACAATGCATTTCCTTGTCACGTTATGTGTACTGAGATTCAAACCTCATTTTCAAAATCATGATTAGCTTTACAACTGCTTCTTACTTGATATTCTAAGGATTTTTCTACAATAATAGAAATGATGGTTCATTGACTTTGAAGAACAGCATGTGCTCAGAAATGCCCACTATTAGCGTCACCTTACCCACTTACCTGAACTGAAGCCAGTTGCAGAGGCAGGTCCTGTCTTTCTGCCCCCACTTTATTTGAGCGTGCAAACTCTGGGCCATGGAGCAGCAATTAGAGCACATTTCACTTCTCTTTCTGGAGACTTGCTGACAAGGTTTGTGCACAAGATATGAGGTGTGAACAAATACCCCATCATTTCTGCCCTGTCATGTTTTATTTTTGAATTGGAGTGTGATATAGAGCCCCTCAATGGGTCTAGCAACTGTGGATGGATGATATTAATCCAATTTAGGCAAATCCTAAGGCAAAATCTGTAATTCTCCCAGAGTTTGAGGAAAACCAAGCCATCAAGCTATYTTGTTGTGAAATATTAGCACAGCCACAGTGGGCATCCACAGTGGTCTTTAATCCATGAATAGTTGCTCTTAGCATTAATAGCTTCAGAGATATAAGTGATCAAAAAGGAGGAACCAYACCTGGATAATTCGACAGAGCATTAGGGTATGTGGCAGTCTAGTGACCAAATGTGATTAAAAACATTCCTGTCTCCAACATGAGGCTTGTGAATCTGTCCTGACTGTCTGTAATTAGAGCTGTCAAGTGGGTTTATTATTTTTGGAGTGGGATTATTGGTACCTTGCTTGCATCTGGTCCTCCTGTCTTATGGTAGCTTGTTTTTATGATGTGCAGAGGAGTTCAGTATCAGAAGTGAGCTGGGAAGGAGCAGAGYCGGAAGCAGTGCGGGCAGGTTGAGGATCAAAGGAGGGCACTGCCCTGCTGGCTAGTATACTCTTTAAGGAAAGTGTCTTGAATTTCAACACCTCATTAATTAAGCTCAGGCTGGGCTGATCTCCTGTTGCTGATACAGTGAGAAGATATAGTCCACTTGCTCGAGGAGGGGCAAAAAAGAGTCATAAATTCAGCAAATCCACAGTGTAGCAGGACAGCGAGTGGGCCAGGCAGAGCTCACTTGGGAAAATGAKCACCCTTCCCCCCAAGCACTCCCCGAGTGAGCACAGGTCTGGTGGATTAGGGYGAGCTGCTGCGCGGACTGCTCTGTGCCGAAATGTGCTTGCACCTTCATTTTGCTCAGCCTGGTCTCCCATCCCAACGCTGACCTACAGGCCAAGCTTGCAATAAAAAGCCATCCTTGTCTTCCCCCCCTGCCCAAACTCCTAAATGCCTGAGCAGATCTCTTTGAAGTCAGCGGGGTCCGCCAGAGTGCTCTACACTTTCGAAACTCAGACGATGAATTTAGGCRTCTGGGTTTTTTTAAGATCTTTATCTTAATTGGGCAATAGTTCAGCTTYCCTATCTATAAGATAGGTCCCATAATTTGTACTTTCTTCAGGATCAGGAACAGGAGGAATAGGTTGAAAACATCCTGTAACCCTGACTACTTTACGGGAAAGTCTTATGTAACTTAATGAGGATAGGTACATGATGGACCTATCTGAGCCAGTAACCTTCAGAATATAATAAAGAATTAAATCATTTCCATAAATGTTTTATAGTATTCGCTATGAGAAAATTCTTAATTAAATTTGACAGGATAGCACAAAATAGGCACAGAAAGGTTATTCAATAAGGTGACCTTTCCTCATAAGGATTCTCTTGTCTGCCTTTCTCTGGGTTTCTTATTCTCTGTGGTTTCTCTGGTATTCCTTTCTGKTTTCCCTTATTAATTTCGTTATCCAACATACAACATGCTCTYGGTGACCCTGCTTGAGCAGGGTGGGGTAGACTAGGTGATCTGCAGCCTCAACCATTCTGTGATTCTCTGATCCTGCTCGCTGCCTTTTTCATCTCTTTTTCTTCCCTTCCTGGGCAGGTTGGAAGCAGCAGCTGAGGAGGAGGACAGGGAACTGTGTTACAACAGTCCTTGTCCAGTAGTCCGCACTATACTGTCTTTGCATACAAGGAGGCAAGGATTTCAGGTCTGGTTCTAATTGCTGGATGAGAAAAGGCAGTGTCTAAGAAGGAAGGAGTAAGTCCTGGCTATTACCCAACCACGGCCTTTAGTTCCCGACCCAAGGGTTGGGTTGAGAGCACCCATAGGTGTGGTTGTGAAACTGGCAGTAAAAATTGCTTCCAGTCTCTCTTTGTGAGTGTTAGAGATCACAGGGGGTGACTGATCAAAACCAGAAAATATGTGAGAACTGCTGGTCTTGCCCCTCTGTCTTTTTGTTATCATTTCCTAAGGAGCCCTGACTCCACTATGAAGCTGAAATAGGAGCTTTTAAAAATGAGCTACTTTTAAAACAAGAAAGTTGTAGGCCTAGCAGAAAGTGTGAGTCTGGGGCTGGGATAAGCCACCGTTCCCTTGTGCAGGTCAGCAGAGCTGTACTGATCTGTTTGAGTACCGGACACCTCAGGATCACTCGAACACGGGAGTTTGCCGTTAGCTTCACAGAGGAGGGCAGTGCTTTTTCAAGGGGTAGTACGTGAGCGAACTTGTCACTCTTACCTCCCTTCTGCTTTTCCTTCCCTGTTTTAGTCACCTCGTTCTTCCTTGCGTTTATCTCATCAGCTCAGTGCCTGCAGCGGTGGCAGTGACGGCAATGTGAGTGTACAACAAGCTCTGGCTGGCCGGCTGCGAGCGACCGAGCTCTGTCATTAACAGCGATTGCCTGTTGACAGGGCGCACGAGACTGGCTCCTGCTCTCTCGCTGCCCCTGGCCTGCCTTCCCCTCCACAGCCCTCCGGGCTGATGGTGCCCGTGCTTCACCCTCCTTACAGAGCGCACCATGCTGTCGAATCTGCAGGCGGTTAAGAAGATCCTGGCCTTCTGGAGCACATCGCGACGGTGCGTACCTCAGCTCCGCGGGTCCGATGAGCGATGTTTGCAGCCTGTTTGGAATTTGATGCCCCACTTGGGAATGCGGGTTCTTGCGCGAAGCGCTCCCTGGCAGGCCCTTAGGTTGCAGCTTCCTCATCTATCCCAAAAAGCTTTTGCTCCCTTTGGTGTCCGGCATACTTTCTCCTTTCCTCTCTCTTTCTCTTGTTTTGTGGGGGATCAGACACTCAGAGGCATGGTGGGCTGAGCCTCTGAAATTTGCTGTCACCTTTCCTACTGCTTCTTGTTTTTTACTTCTTCTTTTAAACGTGAACCTGTACCGATCAATGAATTCTACTCTGAGACAACTGACTGTGCGTGGGRAAGGTATTTTTCCATTCCAGCCTCCGCCAGGTCCACTACCAGCAACCTGTAAATAGTCCTGCCATTGTGCTAGTTTGCTTTCTTTCATATCACCTACACAGTCCCTTCGAAGACTGTATAGGGTCTCCATAATTTGACTACGTGTGTTTCTATCGTTAGGTTTATTCTCAGGGTTTTTAAGATGATCAGAATAGCATCATATCACATTGGGAGTTTAATCTCAGGTTAACATTGTATCATTCAGACGAGTCCTGCGTTCACTTGTTTTAAATGTTTGATCAGCTGTCATACAGAGTGCATAATATTTGCTCCTTTTCTGTTGGTTTATTTATTCATCGGCTGGGTATGAGATTCAATAGTGTGCTGAAGTACTGGAAACAGCGGAGAAATCTGTTTTCCAGACTTAGCACTGTATTTGCAGTCTTTTGGATCAATTCTAGAAAAAAATCTGCTTTACCTTTTCAAAGGYGGAGAAATGTCAGAGGGGGCACTGAATATTTCTGCTCAAAAGGAGTTAGGACTTAATCCTACCAGGTTGAGGGRCAGTCTGGCTTTATGGCAACAACATAGCTTATAATTTAATCTTGACTATTCACCTTATAAAATGACAGGGCACCTACTGTTTCTGCCAGGGCAGTTTGCCAGTGTCACCATGCTTAGTGCAAATTGCATTGTGGTATTTTGCAGAGTGGACACATTTTTCTGAGGAGTGAATTGAGGGCATGGGCTCATTTTCAGTGGATACTGAGCAGCCATTAAATGGTCATTCTTTGGATACTGTATTGTCACGTAATCTTGAATTACTATGTTATTCCCAAAGGCATATGACATTTTAGACAACTCTGTTCAAGTACATTACTTTCCTGTGCTCCAAGTATTTAGGAATTAAATTGCAACTGGCCTAGCTTTTCAGAAATGCTAAGCATCTATGGCAGCAGTCCCAAGGAAATCATCCGGAGTTACAGTTTAGGCATACTTAAAAGTGAGCATTATTTAGATGTCTAAGGTTTTAGGTATTTCACCTGACTCTGGATCAAGTTATTCTCTACCACTTATAGATCCAAGTGTTTCTGTTTTGCTGTTTACCTTAATGTTAAGTGTGAATTCCTCYGCTTGGCCCATTCCAATGCAAATAAACCACACTTTCTTTCAGCATTGGAAGCTGAGGAGTTTAATTGCATGACAGCACTCRGCAACTGTCATCACAGTGGCTTGTGGCATCAGTGTTGCCATGCCAAGCTGCTCCCCAAGCTTTCCCRCTGTCAGGCTGCAGGGCTGAGTAATGAGGATACAACACAGCAAGAGAGGTTCTCACTATGGCATTGGAAAATATCTGGCAAAATCAATCAGCCCAAAGTGGCGAGACTTCTGAATATCTCCTAGAGACTGATGTTAAAGGAAACCAGTTTCCTTCCACAGAACTGAGCATTTTGTGCAGGTTGTTAGCAATTTTGAGCTCGCATCTCCCAGTACCACCTGTGGACAAAACAGCAGAGGAAGGAGAGTTGCTCAGTGGAAACCATGTAATGCAGCACACCTGGACAGTGCTCAGAGCAGTGGGCCACCTCTTCTACRTGACATCAGGGAAGAGGAGGAGGAAGAACAGAAGGAAATCGTTTTCAGCCATGACCTCTTGCACCACCTGGGACAGTGCTGGTAGGAAGAAAGGGTCCAAGRCAGACTTCACAAAGTCATGCTGACCTAATTAGGAGCAGAAACARATCCTTAAATATCGGTGTGGCAGGTGACACAGTTGGCACAGGTGTGGCAGTTTGGCACAGCAGGAGRTCCCTCCATCTGGAGATGGAGCTGGGCAAATTCTGTTCTCTCTAMTCTCAGCAACAGTGAAATCCATGCTATTCCAGTATGTAACCACAAGGAGATTTACACATGTGGCTGCATTCATAAGCACRAGGAAGGTTTTTTAAACCTGTTAGCTTGCAAATAGTGACCTGGTTCAAGCAGGAGGTTAAAAGGGAAGACAGGGACTAGAAATTTTAGTCTAGAGGTTTCGAGACTTTAAAAATACAGGTTAACTTAAGTGTGCRTTTACAGATATGGCAAGTGTAGTTCTCTTCTCAGGAAGTAATTGGTAAGATGTSTCACAGAGGACTAATAGCAGGGTAGAGAAGAGAGTCATCATTCATGAAATAGCTTTGTGTCCTCGGAGCGTGCATAAAGAGTAACTAGCAGCAGTGGATGACACAGATGTTACCAACGGCTTTTCCTGTTTATTAGAGACAGGACAGCCCACAGTATTCCTGTTTTGGGGAGAGAGTAAAAAGAGCTCAACCTATTCTGAGACAGAGCAAGAAGACTTTCCTATGGGATCTCATAAGATCACAGAGCACTATCATCTCCAAGGTTGTAATCTGTAGCCATCCACAACACTGCGCCACTCAGCGTCTCCAGCCGTGGCTCCCTAGCCAAATTAGTGGGGTGTTTGGCCCATGTTGCTGAAAGTAGCTGTCTGCCTGGATGCGCTGTCCCCTCTTGTAGGCTGGCTATAATGTGTGTACAGGCATGTGGTGAGCTGAATCAGAGGACTGACCTCCTTTTTCCCTTCCAAATACTGTTATTTTTCCTTTTGGAGTCTCTGTACAATGGCATGAATGYTTGAGCGCAAGGGAAGAAGTGGGAATGAGCCACTGGAGGCAGGGAGAGATGGTGGGATGCCTCTTTCAGCAACAGCCCAGGTTTATTAGAGATTAAAGTATTCATGAAAGTGCAGCCTCAGTTTCTTCACCTGTAAATTGGAGATAATTATAATACTGATCACTGTAAAGAACATTAACAGCTTTGGTTAAAAAATGCTGTATAAATTTAAAGAGCTGTTGCAAGCTTACATCAGAGTTGTGCAAGCTTTATTTAATTACAAATTACATGGTGATAAGGGTCAGCGCTTCTCACTTGGTCCTAAGTTAGATGTTTGCTAGTGTGTCTGATGGAGAGAGTGTGAGAGAGCAGCAGGCAAAAACATGCTTATAAAGTAGAAAGTAGAACAGCTCTCAGGTTGAAGCCTCACAGGTTTTGGTCTGCAGGACACAAGCCTCAGGCTTGCAGAGGGGGTGTAAGAGGCAGCTTTCCTTGTGGGTAGCTCGTTCTGCAGTTGCCCCAAACAAGCAGCAGCTACTGAAAGCAGTTGGAGGCAGGTACTGCGTTAGATGGGGCCATTCTTGGACCATATCTTCCCTCGCCCTACAGATATAAAAGTACCACCAAGTATYGCTGCTGGCCTGCAGGTGCACAGTGCCACCCCGATCAGTCAAGAGGGACCAGGACTTGTACACGGAGATAGGCTTCCCAGAGCCTTGTCAGTAATTCAGTGTAAATTACCCCTCATTGAGACAGTGAGAATCAACGGAAAGCCACCTCTCATTAAAYGTTAGACTACTGGCTTGCACATGGGAATGGCAGCAAAAACTCCATTTGTTTCTTAAACCTTTGTAAAACCGTTTAAGTAGAAGTGACCACTGACCTAGAAATACGGCAGCTGCATCTCTGGCAATCACGAAAATAGCCTCTTGGTGACCTAGTTTCTTCCAGCAGTGAGCATCGCGCTGCGCAAGCGTGAATCCTCCCTAGTAAACTAATCAACAAATGCTTCTTGCACTGAGTTTTCGGAGAGGTTGCRAATGAAGTGGTAAAATGGGAGCAACACTGATGCTTATAACTGGAAAAAGCTGGCTTCAGATAGGCCTCAAAGGCGAGAATTGTTCCGTTGCAAGCAAAGCTTTTCAAAAGCATCTGAGCAGCCACTTTAGGTCAGAGTGAGCAAGCCCCAGTTTTCAGACACAGCCCAAATCACACCGGAGCCCTTAAAACTGTGAACACCTGAGCTGCTGGATATTTTAGGAAGCGACTTTGTGTCCGCAGAGCTCTGCCAGCCATACAAAAGTTGCAAGGGAGTATGTACTGTAGGTGTTCGAGATGCAGAATCCAAATACAAAACTAATCTAAATTTCAGCCTCCAGGGCAATTTCTCAGTGTTTCCTCTCACTTAYGCTCCAGTTTGCGCACGTGGTGGAGTGTGGGGTAGAGCAGCAGTTGACAGCCTGCCTCCTACGCAAGGCCTATCTGTCTGAACACAGATGTGTCCAACTTCCGTTCAACACTTTTTTTAGCCTTGCTAATAGGCTTCCCTGTTGATACACAGGTATTAACCTCGCCTTATCCCAGAGGTTAGCTATATGATATGATAGATGTGCACTCAAAAAGCCCCTGAAGGAGCTATCCAACCAACCAGAAGACCAAGCTATAGAAAGTATTAAATGTAAGCCCCTGGGAACTCTCTCTTGTAAGCCCTTTTTGTTTTAATTATCTTTTTGCTTTCCATTCTGGTTTATGCAGAGCAACAGTGACATCCATTGGCCTATTAAGCTAATCAGAAGTACTGTACACACAATATGTATTTACTCAAGGTGGAGGGCTATGCGGGAGGCTTCCAGCGCTACAGTTTCTCACGCAAATACCAGCTGCTTGCTTTCCAAAACAATACCCTTTCTCGTCATACAGCAGCGTGATTACATCTTCCTTGACTCTTCATCCCTAGTAGGATGCTTAAAAATTAGTTTTATGATGGAGCTTAAAACTACTGTTCTTAGAGGTACTGAGACATATACAGGATAAAATACAGTTGTCCTGGAAGCAGAAATGTGGCAGCTTGGGGCTAGTGCTGTCGCCTTTCTGTACCTTGCTCATGACAGAATATATAGTGCTGAGTTGTTTGAGTACTTTCCAGCACYGCAGAACCAACACAGCCAGGAAAGAGTTAATGCTTTTCTGTTTCAGCTCATTCATCCACGATAATATTTGTTAACTTTAGATTGGGGGAAAAAAAGCAAAGAAAAAGAAAAAATTATTTCAACCTCTGCATCCTTCCTTCAGACAAGAGGATTTAGGAACARCACAGAAGAGAGAGTTGGAAGACACAGGAATGAGCAGTGGGGTAACTGACAGCAGGAGGGCTGTTTTTTWAAAAAAATGAATAAAAGACTCAAAGCCTGAACTAGTCAGAGGATTCAGTGACAAAAAGGAAAAAAAGAAAAAAAGAAAAAAAAAAACTATTCAACCAAGAGTGAGGTCTGGAGGAGTCTGATTTCATTGCCAAAACAAACCTGAAAGAAGTTCAATTTATTTAAACCTTCTAAGTAAATCAGTAGGTGTTTCCTGCAGACATTTCATTGAATTAAATGAGAAACTGTTGTAAATTTTTGACCAGCTGTAGTTACAATCCCATTTTAAGGTCAAACAATCTGAGACTGAAAAGGAGTCCATCTGAAAAGTATTCTGGAACTGATACGCGTGTGGGCCCATCCTCACTGCCCCACAGCACAGTGCGGCTCTTCTGGTTTGTAGYTGCAAGGAGGTGCAGCCACATCCTCATGACTGGCGCAGCTTGAACTTTACCCAGCCGGGTCAGCACAGGGCTTTTCCTTTCCAGCATCGCCAGCGRCAGAATCAGAACGGAACTACGCTGCTTAATGCACATCCCTACCTCTTAGTTAGGAAGGAAACTGTACRTCTAAGTGCTTTGAGTTCTTCTTTGGAGCAGTCGTAAATGAGGGGAGTTAGAGGTGCTCTGCTTACGGTTTTCCTTTCATTTCAGCCACTTTGGAGCAGGCGTTCGCAGCACTTTASAAGAGGGACTGCCTCTTTATTTAGGAGTTGATAGTTTCCTGCGGGAGAGCCCGGGAGAYGTGTCTCGGTCAATGTGTTGGAGAGCTTCCTGGCTGTGTACACCGTGGGCAGAAGGGAAACTCAGGCAGGAGCTCGCTCACCTGTCCTCCAAATTGCAACGAGCCAGAAGTGCTTTCTCCCAGTGTATCTGACATCAGCCCTGAGAGTATCTTTCCTTTACCTGCATTTCTCTTGCACTGACATTTTCTGTAGTCTCACAGCTTTACCTTTCTCATGCCCTTGCAGACCTTTCTACTGAATATTTTAGATGCCATCTTCTTGTAGAGCTTACYGCAGACAGTCTGCTCCCTTTGATAGCCTCTCTTCTCCCTGCCTGACTTCGGGGGCTTTGCTGTGGAGATTTTCTGATGCTTTCCTTGCTTTCTCACCTCTTTCTCCGTTGTTTTCTTGCCTCTGCATGGATGTGTTTGTCTGTAGCTAACACTAGCACACTTCTGCTTTTCTTTCCCAGCCTGAAAGGGAGTGTATCGTTTCTTTTATAAGCTCTTACTTGTTCTCTGATTTCTTCCCCTCACATCCCTGCTTTGCAGATCAGCTACGTACGGAGTTTGGGTTTGCAGGAGCCGATCTTCCACACACTGGAATATCTCTGGGTGTTGACTTTTTGATGTCTGTCAAGTTCCTTTTCTCATTCCTGCAGTATGTGGTTTCACAGGGAGTGGCTGTCTATTGGCTCAAGTTTCTTTGACTATACTTTGTATACATTTTCCATGATCAGGAACCAAGACCAAGCCCCAAAATATCCTGCTCTTGGCAGATAACAACAGATAACATTGTTGTGCTAACAGACATTTGCATAGGAGATATGAAAACAAGCCCATTCATAGCCTTCTGCAACAGTGCTGGGTCGCTACAACTGCTTTGAAATTTGAGGTGGGTTGCTGCTCGATTGCGTAAGGCAGCTGGCATCTCCGCAGCCTTGCACGGGCTGCAGGTGCACTGGCTTTTTCTGGCGGGGGTGAGCCTGCCAGCAGCAGGGGGATAAGGCCAGCCTCCCTACAGCTGCTGCAAAGCTCCCGCTGTCCCCAGGGACGCTATGGACTGAACTTGCAGGTGTCTCAGCTGCAGKATGCAAAAGACCGAAGGCAAAACTGCTGGTATGCGCTTCGGAGCAGGGCTAGCCCCATTCTCACCTGTAGGTAGGGATGATTTAAAACAAAATCCAAATGGTTTCTGGTAATGAATAAATCAAAAGGTGTCTTCTTTCTAGAGAAAATATTGATATTTCATTGAAAAATTGAATAACCCAGAAGTACAATTGCATATATGGCACCATACACAACAAAGTCCGTACCAACCAGTTTTTATACCTATGAGATCTACATTTATTCAGCTTTTCCGGTGAACACGGAGTTGTCATTCTCAAGTGTGTTGATAACCCAAAATGAGTGGAAGACTTTCTTTCCCAGAAGAGGAACCAGTGTTGATGCTCTCCGATCATATATGAGCATTGTTCTGTCAGTTTGTTTCTAATTAAGACATCCTGTGCTGATTACTCTTGTCATACAGTGGCTTCCAATAGTGCAGGCTTGGGTACTTTATTTTGCTTGTGTTGCTACAGCCCGACTTTACATGGATCTCATTACCTGCTTTTACTTATACATCATTTTTTTAACATTGCCTCCTTGGGAATTTTAGCATAAATAGTAAAATTGTTTTAAGCTAAAGGATTTTGCATGGGCATTACTCCAAAATATTTTCTTAATCTCTCTCTGTATATGCCCTGCATTTGTTCAAACCTACTTTTTTCTTTTTTTAAGTCTCCCTAAACACGTGGCAAGCACAAAAACCTTGCCAATGAGTTGCCCTCTTCTATCCTAAAGCGGCAAATGCGACCCTTTTGCGCTGAAGGCTGGGCAGGACTTCAACTGTTACAAGTGCCATGTCCATTTGGGAGGCTCCTGTCCCATGGAGACACTTCTGGGGTGACTCCCATCAKTTCTGGAGGGCACGTTATAGAGTTCCCTTGTGTGTTTCAGAGGAAGGGGAAGCTGCTCAYGCTCTCCCAGCGGAGGTCTCAGTTTCACAGAGTGTGTTGGCTAGCCCCAAGCATCCTAAGGCTGCGATTCCCATCCTTGAAACTCCCCTGAGCCGTTCGCACAACCCCTTCGTCCTCTGACTACCAGATGTATAAGCCAGCACTCGCTTGAGTGTGCTTCAACCCCTTGGACCCGCAGCTTTCTCTRCTGCTGTTGCACAGGACCCGGAGGGGCTGCGTTCGCTCGTGGAGCTCTCAGGAGGAGCCATCGGCACTAGTGCTGTTCAGCAACTGCAACACGGGCCTGGCAGTCCTGAGGAGAAACGGCTGTATCACAAAAGTGASTGCTGCAGCTAGAGGGTAACCCTGGTCTGTATCCCGGCAGAGAGGTGGACAGTCTCCAAAAGGACCGTMAATGTTACCCTGCATCTGAGTGGGATTGCTTTCTTCAAGTCAAACTGAATTGCAGAGATGATGAGTTTGCCTTTGTCCTCTGCAACTTTTGCTGCTGCGTTTTTTCTCCCTTGTATTTCTCTAACTATATTTCACTTCCATGTCCCTCCTGTAGCAGATACAAAAAACAGGAGCTGTTCCACTATTGATTTTGCACACTGAGTTGGGCCTCTGAGGAGCTGGAGGGCAGGCACGGCCATGGGAACCATACAGSTGTGATAATGCTGTGGGCAATGGAGAGAATAAAATTAAGAGTTGTCTGGAAACTTTTTGGAAAAAAAAAAACTTTTGTTGGAAAATGACAATTTGTGGAAATGCAAAGTTTTCRCAGAAGTTTGGTTGGTTTCAGCAAAAGTTTTTTCAGAGAGGGTTTTTTGGCCCATGCTGGAATGCCTAGTCCATGGATGAGCTGGATGCAGAGCCGGGAGCGGAGGATAGCCTGCAGGCTGTGGGGTGTTTTAGGGAAGGGCTTTTCACAATGGTTCTGCCCAGAAATCCCAGTTATTGCTGGGAAGTTCTATGCTTCTTTCTACAAGTGTAGACAAGATCAGCAGCAAGGTAAGTTAGGCAAGGCAGGAACTTGGATCTGTGAATTCAAAGACCTCCTAACTCATGGCTGTTCTGCAGAGGAGCGTGTGCTGTTCGTTAGTCCTTCCCACTCCCCCCCAAAAAAAAAAAATCAAGCTTCCTCAATTTTATTCTAATCTTGAAAGACACAAAATGCCAAAACTTAGAAAGTGCTTTCTGGCTGGGGAATCTGCTGAGGCTCTGCTGAAGCCTCCCTGAGACTGTTAGACATCACACAGATGTGTACATCAGCGCCTCACCAGGAGAACGGAGAGGGCAGGGTTGCCTCAATAGATTGTAACCTCTCGAAGGCTGAGACAGTCTTCTGCAATRTGTCAAGTACTTAGGACAACTCGATGGAGAGCTTTTGCACATTACTAAGGTACCAGTAATGATGTTGAAATCAGACTTCAAGATCTGCTTTCAACTATGTAAAACTGGCAAAATACACTAGATGTGAGGCAGTAAGGAGGCTTTAATTTGTTTTAGACAGTCATTGCCTACATAGGACTCTGCAAGGAGCTATTTTACGACTTTCATGGATGTACAATGCAGTAAGCGCTGTCCCATTCTGTTGTGCCTGGTGGACCCCCGTGGCTATGGTAGAGATGAGCTCCTGCCGTGGGCTTTGATGACTCTGCTGTAGTGGAGCGGACAGAAGGAGAACCAGTCGTTTTCTCTGCTTCTGAGCTGCCAGTGTTTCCGTGCCCTCGCTCACGGGAGCTGTTTGCACGTTTTCAGCAAACAATGCTTTATTACTGTCCTGGTGAAAGGAGGAAGGCAAATTWAAAAAAAAAAAAAAAAAAAAGGAGAGAACATCTTGTGAACCTGCTGTTCTCAGATCTCCTCCGATAAGGACAATTCCAAGTGCGTGAGAAGTTTCCTACTCTGAGATTTATTTACTTCTCAAAGAAAAGCCACCTTCATCTCATTATTTTATTTTCAATACAGGTTTTAATTTGGTGAGAAAATATCTTSCACATAAAGAGCCTATTCTGCCTCATTAACTCTTATAAAAAGCATCCCCCACAAGCTTGAAATGTTAAAAGAAGCATAAATTAAGGCTAAGTTTGTTGTTTGCCGCTTTAATCAACAAACAACCTTAAAAGGCACCCACAAAAGGTTCTGTAAATTAAATTTATTAGTGAGCACGAAAGCAGGCCTTCAGCTGCAGCTCCCTCCCCTTCCCAGCCCCGTGAATTTGGAGGTGGCTGGGTTTTTGGAGTGACTGGTTTTGTTTACAGTGTCTTACTTTCCTCGGCAGGTTGTTGTGGTCCCATGGATCTCTGTCAGACTTTTGTGCTGCAGCTGAACTGAAGTGACTGGGGACAGAGTCTGTTAATTAGGTCTTCAAAAGCCTCCTCCTTTTTTCTTCAGTGTACAAATGTCCTTTTTTATTTCTTCTTTTCCCTAAATCTGCTTGTCAGTAGCTCAGGAGGAAAGAGGAGCTTTTTCACAGGGAGAGAAAACTGCCATTCTGTCTGCCTTCCTTTCACCTCTCCAGGAGGCTAGAAGAAAAGCTAGATGTATGTCTTCTTTTCCCCCCTTTTCTTCTCCTTCATATGTTTAAGAAGCCTTCCTCTATGCTATCATTATTATCATCATTCCTGCSTTTGGGGTATCTCCACTCACGCAGAGAGCTTTTTGGCCAAGGTGGGTGCTCATGGTGACTGCCATGCAAAGATCCTGGCAGAAGATTATGTCCCTAATCTGGAAATTTTCAATACAGAGGTCAGAAGAGTTGGACAAAAACATTAGGAATTAGCTTTCCTGAGCCATGTGAAAATACAATTTCTTTCCAAATTCCCCTTCACATAACAACTAACTTCCTTACCAACCTCTGGCATTCAGATTCCTTTCAGACTTAAATAGATTTCTCTCTATTTTTATTCTGGGAGAAGAGTCCATGAGAAAACTTAATGATAAATTTTTCCCATTGCTACTTTGGACTTCCTCAGTTCTTAATTCTTTTCACAGCTATCTTATTTTGACTCTGAGATATGCAGTGCAAGGAGACAAATCACTTTTGTGCACAGGAAAAAAATTGCCTTGACCCATTAGAGAGCAGTTTCTGACATTTATCTGAACACCTCTTCACCTTCCACGAGTTAATTTGAATTGGAGATGAGCCAAACGGGGGAGTTTCTCTGAATTTCCCCAAGCTTTATGGGCTTGGATTCAAACGGTCCTGGCTCTAAATGACTTTTGGTTCAGGTTTGCAAACTCCAAAGGCAACTGGGCAAGTTTTGCAAAACCTGAACCTCCCACAGGGCTTTGCTTTCCTCTAATTGATAGCCCTGGCTCTGGCCCCTCCTCGCTCCCACTCTTCATGGTCTGTGGATTTAGTCAGAATTGCAAACAGCTYCTCAAAGGAAATTATCCTTCTTAAATGCAGCCCATGTCTTATTTCAAAAACTAATTTCCTCCCATCTATCCCACTCCTTCCCTTCCTCCACCGACAAACGTGACAGAGGTCTCGCATTTCACACCAGCTGCCGAGCAAATGCATGAACTGGTCCAAATTTACTGTAGCCTGGCACCTGCATTGACCAGAAAGCTTCTGACATAAATTACAGGCACAAGACAGTTTCCTTTTGGGGCATTTGATATTGTGCTTTCATCCTTCAGCTAAAATCTTTTTTCCATTTATGTGAACCAACTGTAACCCAGATCTGTGTCCAGCAGCTTCTGTTGGAAGAAACAAGAGGCAGGGGAGTGCAGAGGAGGAGGACAGCAGGACTTAGAGGCTGTGTGCGGTTGCAACACCGTGCTGCTCTCCCAGGGCACCTGCTGTACAGTACTCCCCCACCTCTTCTCATCTTTATTTAAACAGGAAGGAGGAAGTTTTCTTAGTTACCCAACTCCTTTTGAGCATGCCATTCCCTGAGCCTGGCAGTACCTGGCATCCAGGTGCCAGGAGCCTGGGGCCAGAGACATGGTGGGGACAGGAGCCCTGGGTCCTGCTTCCCTAGGGTGGCTGAGCATTGCAGGACCTTGGTGCTCTGGGTGTCAGGACGAGTACAGCTTATGCTCTTGGCATTCATGCTCACTGTAACACCTGGGCTTTCTCATTCGGCCAGATAGCCTATATTTTTCTTTTTCTCTAATATGTTATTGAACCTCTGGCAAGACTCTTCTAATATTTATTTCCCTTTGGAATTTYTGCTATTGAATTGGGGCTTTGTGTCTTTGAGGTGGTTTTGGTTTTTTTGGTGGCCATTAGAGAAAAGCAAAAGAGAAAAAACTCTCAGAAGAATGCTTGAGTCCTTTGTTTCCCCACAGCACAGTCATTTTCTTCCCTGGTTAAATATATGGGAATGGGGACTTATGTGGGGTTATTCATGACATCAAATTGAAGAACGTGTTTGAGTGCTTGCAGGTCTAGGGCATTGCACCCACTTACCACATGGTCCTGCTAATATGCAGCAGCCGCAACCTAGGAAACACACTGTGTTTATGCCTTTATCTCTATTACAAAGTCCATCAGTGACATGAACTGAAGCGCTAATAGCTTGAAAGCCATCCAGAATGGCCCTACTGTGTATTTGACAAGTTGTGCGGTTTATGATGGGTGATCTGCTGACCAGAATACTAGATTTTATTTCAAAAAGTGGCCATTGACAGTGAACAAATTTATGGCATGCGAAATGGGCTGCTCTCGAGTCATCACGGGCATGGGTTGACACTTCTTTTACCATCCTGAGCTCTGGGTCTCATGGCTCCTGAAACTAATTCCCAACAATTATTTGCAAGACTGGTGCAAACATAGCTTAGGGCGTCTTCATCTACTCCCAAAGGCAAACACAGCAAACGCACGTCAAGGTGGTGTGTACACAAATTTTTCTTAGGCTATCTCCCCCCTGCTTCAGATCCAGCTGGCAGGCTCTAGGGCYGATGACAGCAAAGTATATGCTAGCTGTTCACAGTGACGTGGGAGTGAAAAAAAAAGAGATTGCCTGCCTGCTTTCAGTCTGGCTCCCACCATCGCTGGGTGGGTAGGGGCAGCGAGGTGTGCGGGATCGTCTGTATGCTCGCAGAATGCTGTTACTCATATCCGGCTCTGCCACATTTCAGTCRGCTTCTAATTCAACTTGCAAAGCATATGAGAAAGCCAGCTGGCCCCTGGAGAGTCCAGCTGTAGTTTCTTCATTTTCTCTTTTGATTTTAAGTCAGAGGACATACATTTTCAAAGGCAGCGAAAACATCAGCAGAACTGAGGAAAATTCACTGTATTAATGGTCRCAGTTTGTTGAGGGTGATCTTGTGCTTAAATAGGATTAAAATGCTGTCAGAAGCAAGCACCAAACAAGAAGCCAAAACCCTGCAAAAAATGTACAAGAACACCCCTTGAATCCTCCCTCTGATCCTCACTCTTCGCAGAACACATCATTTCATACTAGTGTCACCAAAGTCATCTGGTGGTGAAATCATTGTTGTACCCTGTTCTTTCATTTGATGGCCTTGTTTTTTTCAGAATAAACTGGGCAGGTTGCATGCTGGCTCACATGCAGATGCTGGCCCACAACACAGTAGCTGTTTAAGAGCATAGGGGAAGACAGCGTGGGCTGCAAGGCCGCTCCAGATAGATGGTGAAAAATAACTTTTCTGTTGAAGCAAAATCAGAAGAGAATTGYACAGAGGCAAAGTGCAGCTTTGCAAGCTGGCACTTGGCAAGAGGACTAGGTKAGCACCCGGCAACCTGAACGTGTGACCCTGTCCTAGCTAAGACACCACAAATACCACTCAGCAGGGCACCGCCCCAGAGGTGATCCAAGGGGTCAGCATGTTCCCCTGCAGCCTGTCTCTCTCCTGCAAGAGGAAGGTCCATGGATTTTAGAAAGATACTGCCATCCAGCCCAAAATAGTAGTAGCATCATTGATCCAGGAGAGACGCAAGGTGAGCTGTGGAGGACGCTGAGCATCTCCTAGATGTGGCTCTAAGTTGCCACCAGCTCCCTGCAGTGCTTCATCTCCCCGCTCTGGATATTTGCCTGGCCCATGCTTGTTTAGTCGAGAAGGGAAGCTGTGGTCATTGCTCCAGGGCAATATAGCTGGAAGTTTTGCTGAAGGTTTCCTGTGTCACTCTTAAATGTTTGTTACAATCACTTCTGGTTAATTCCCACTTGGACTAGCTGCCTGTCACCTGCCTCAGGGCGGGTACCGCGCTATCATAAATACATAGTGCTTAAATAAATACTCSCAGGTTATGGGAAGCCACGGGTTTCTGCTGTGGGTAGTATTTTTTGTTTTTTGTTTTTGTCATTAAAAGACAAATGTTTGTGAGCTTTTATGATTATATCCTCAAAAAGGATTTTGTTTCATGTCCTGGTGAACTTCTGGGACACTGTTTACCACTTCAGTATCTCTCAGAATTGCTACTGGATTGCAAAGTGTATTTGAAGTGTTTAAAATCTCAGTAAAACAATTTGGAATCATTTTATGAAGCAAATTCTCGTGCATCCATCTGGCTTCTAATGGAATGAGCCTGAACCGGTGCCATATACTGTATATATTGGTGTGGGAAAATATAGCGTTCCGCAGAGCTTTGCTTCAGGAGAGAAAAACAGTGTTCAGGAGAAGTGATAGCAGAAGTTGTGCTGTTAACAGAATGACTTTTGTAAGCAAGAGCTCTACCAGCAGAAAGTATTCATTCCTGCTGCTGGATCCAGTGGTCAGTTTTTTGGCTGGAACCCTTGCCAAGAAAGCTAACGGAGGGGCAAATTTCCTAGTAGTCTTTCCCCACTGCCCTCACCTTTATTATTAGGCCATTTATTCCTGTTTCCCTTAAAGCCAAAAACTCACCTACTGTGGCTAAGACAGCTATCTGGGTCTGTCAAAATTAATAACCCATTTTGATGGCACATCTCCCTAGGCATATGCTTGTGAGGATCTATTTTGATGTTCCTGGATGGTAATCTGACTTGGACRGTCATGCTAACTGTATAGCATGCCCAAAGGCGTAATAAACTGGGGCTGTATCCAGGCAGGTGATAGCATGCCAGATTTTGTAGAAGAAAGTATTTTTCATGAAGAAGCACAAGCGTACAGAATATGGGAAATKACACTGCTGCTGAGAGAGGTACCAGCTTTTGATGATAGGTTTCCTAATTAAGACTCATAGCTAAACGCTTTTTGCCTTTAYAGCATCACCTAAAGTGTTTCTTCCTTATCTCCTGTTCTGGGTTGTCACAGGCTCATTGGTTTGTGTGTCTTGTTAAACATTAAGCATCTTGGGCTGGTGACATGATTTAGGAGAGAGARGAAGAGATGTTAGCATGAATAGTAGCACTGGCTGACCATAATTTAACCTGACATCAAGGCACCCATGCAAAAGGCCGTTTCGCCAGTTTTACTATATCTTGAGGATGGRCTATTTTAATTCAAGACAGGCAGGAACCATTTTAAGCTAAGACAAAGTAAATTACTTTTGAGCTGAAAAACTATCCACCTAGCCTTTTATAGTAGCTCAATGGTAGGTGAATAAATGGCTACAGTGAAGCCAGTGGCTCTTTCTTGTGAAGAGCAGCACATCAGGGACGTGGATCCTTTTGCTGCTCTTCCACAGACTAGCCGCATGGATTAAGGCACATAATTTTCTCCCTCTGTGAAACAGAGACACATTTGAAAGGCCCTGAGACATCCTTGGATGAAAGACCCATTACAGGCCAGCTACCCCCGTGGTGAAGAGSAGAGTGTTTCCAGGCTCTCCTTCAGTGGCCTGCTTGGGGCCAGAAAAGGTTTGCCTTTCCTTCAGTGGATGTGCCGCACGCTCCCCCCCCGCTGACAGACGTCTTCCCCCTGCCCAGCGCCTCCGGTGCTCCTGGCAGCCGGCAAGGGAGCAGGAGTTAGGCGGTGTTAAAGGTCCTGGTGTCGGGAGCAGACGCCGCCGCCGTATTCGTGCCCTTGTGCAACACCWGGGAACAACAGCGAGCGCTCGGCCACCTTTCAGAGCAGAACAACGGCCAGCGGGAAAAAGGAGCCTTAACGGAGGAGAAAGGGCAGAAAGGGAGAGGTAGGGGCTGGGCAGCGAAAGGCCGGGAAAGTGGGCGACGAGCGGCAGGGAGCAAAAACCAGAAACTGATTTCACTGCACTCGCCAAATCTGTCGGCGCAGGAGGAACGCGCAGGGCGCTCGTGGTCGTGAGGGCTCCCACGACGCTCGCCGTGGCCGCTTTTCTTTCTGGAGGGTGAAGCAGCTCAGCTCTGGAAGAGCACTGTGCTCGTTTTGCACCGGCTAAGAACAGGGCATTGGAAGCAAAAGCTGCTGCTTTCAGGAATCCTGGGGGGATTTTGTTGTTGTTTTTGTTCACTGCAAGTTTGAGAAAGGTTTATGCGTCTTGTCTCCTTGCAAGGCAGCCGGACAGGCTCAGTTTTAAACGGGTGTTTGGCTTGCGCTTGACTTCACCCCGACGGCTCGGGGGAGCCGTAGGGCGCCCGGCGCGGGCTCCCAGCGCTCCCCTGCCCGGCGCGGCTTCGCGCCGCCGCTAGCCCGGGCGCCGCCGGCCGCCTC
>NW_028186406.1:496142-580206 GCF_003343005.1 Rhea americana | reverse complement strand
CGGGCCGCGGCCGCGGGGCTTCCCGGGCGGGCTGCCGAGCCGCGCTCTCAAAGTGGCCGAGAGCGAACCGCGCTGGAGCGGAAGGCTTGCAGCCGACCTCCTTCCATGCGAATTTGAGGAATGTGACCCACAGACCTTGTTTTGCCCGTGGAGGTTCACTCCAGCTCTTCTTTCACGCTGCGAATACGGTCGCATCTTTGTTCTTTCTTTCCCTCCTTGCTCCCACCTTCTGCTTCARTCCCTTCTTCCTGTCTCCGCGTTGTAGCTCTCCAGTCTCTTCTGCTTCTCCTGCCTGGAGGGTCAAAGGTCCCTTTCTCTCATTCACTGTCATAATATCTTTTTAAAAGGCATCTCTGTGTGTTCGCCTGCCTACACCCCACATTAAATTTCCTGTGAGCTCCGTGCTCCCTGCCTGCACGATCGCACCAACAGCACCCCTCTGAGCAAGCGCATTTTGCTCCAGACCTCGACTGTGCGCCCACCCGACCCTGCGTGCCCGGCCTGTCACCCTGTGTGAGCCTCTAAGCTGTGGACACCTTCCGACACGCRTGTTCCCAGCGCTGCCCGCCCCCTCTGGGCTCATTACCACTGCCTTCGCTCCCCTCTGCTGTCCCCTTTGCTCTCTGGCTGACCACGAGTCTGTGCCGTGGCCGCTCTGTCTCTGCCTCCATCTCCCCCAGCTGCCCTTTTCTCCGGTCTGTTTTCTGCTCTTGGAAAGGAATCGGTGGTCCCAGGCAGAACAATGTTGAGGAAAAGTCATTGCCCTAAACCTCTTCTGTCTAAGAAAGGTGAAGTCCAGGCCAGTGTATGCCAAGGAAGGAGAAGTGTGTTCCTGCAGATCCATAACACAGAAGTTTAGAGGATTGAGAGATTATTGGCCCATACTGAATGGCACTTTGTACCTGTGGGAGTTAYAGGAAAGTGGGAATTTCAGTGTGATTGAAATGCAGATTATTATGATTTTTATGGGAAAATTCAAGCTCAGTTTAATAATTGCAGAAGCTCTTCTTCCAGAGAGACCAGTGTGCTACAAGTTTAGGTATAAAACATTTTTAAGAAGCCAACAACTATATGCAGTAAATTCAACTCTGGCTTCCTTGGCATAGCTTCGCAGAGAGGGCTGCTACCGCAGCAGGCAGGAGCCCTGCCTCTGGGAGACAGGGCAGGCTGCGATGCTGTGGCAGCCAAAAGCCTCTGCCAAATGTATTCAGCCTGTCGCAAACTAACCAACCCTAGATTTTCGGTCAGAAGAAAGCACTGTGATTTAGAGCTCTTCTCCCTTTGCATAGTGGCCCAACTCTTGGCCGCAGCAGGAGGAAGACTGGAGTCCCTGCAGAAGGATGCTGTCCGCATCTRTGGGCGGGTGGACTCGAGAAGGGCGCCAGGTGAACGACGACGGCGAGGAGAACATCCCTCCTGTGTCTGCGTAGTTAGGAAGGACTCTACTTCAGTGGTCAGCCCTCGGGGTCAGCAGTCATCTTTCACCTCCATGTTTGCAGAGCATGTGGCACCGTGGGGCCTGGTCCRTTCCTGGGGTTCCTCACCTCAGTGGTGATATAAATAGATCAATAAGCAGGATATGACATCAAATGGAGTATTTTAARATTCTACTGTTTCTTCACCCTGTTTCATTTCCGCTAGAATTTCTTGCTTGACTAACACTAGTTTATTTGAACCATAAAGTACAAAGAGTCCTGGCTATGTCAGGTGTTTGGTAACTGTGGTTGAGCTTCTGGCCTTTGGACATCCTGCTGGGGATAGTGGTATCTCTGTTTCAGGAACTGAGTTAAGGGTGTAGGATAAAGGGTGAAGGCTGAACGTGCTTGATTTTAAGCCTGGAGGTAGGCTGACTCAGGCCTTGAAATAGGTTTCAGTAGAACCGGTGTGATCAGTCCTTGGTGCTCACAGTGGGAGACTGGCTGACTGTGATAGATGTGGGAGCAGAGACAGGCTTAGAGTCTGCAGGATCRGACCCTCGGTAGCCTCACTGTGTGTAATACCAGCATATCAGATGCTCTAAGCTCTAGGAAGGAAATCTGGTTATCAGCATGGAAATGGCACAAGGCCAGTTTCTGCTGGCTACAGACTTCGCCCCAAATCCGTGACAGGCCAGACATCTGAAATAAGTATTAATTGCCTGTTACAAATGCTTATTCATGAATGTCCCCAAGTGGAAGCTTACTTCTGTTCTGGATTCCTGTAGCAGGGCGGCTGGGAGCCTTGCGTCTCCCCAGACAAAGACTACCTTTATACCGCCAGGCGCGGAAGCGAGCTGCGCRGTGGGGATAAAGCGGACTGCTCTGAATTAACAAGACGTAGAGCTCAGCTAAACTTCTGTAAACCAGGGGAGAGACAGTGTCGGTGTTTCCCTCGTTCTTGTACCGGTTTTAGACAAGGCCTGACTCCGCTCCAAAAGCAGGGTTTCACAGACTCCTGCTTTTTCAGCCATCCCTTTGACAGTATCCACAGAACTATAGGATGGGCCTCTACAAAGGACCCAAAGGTCCAAGATAATAGAAATACCTAAAACTTTGTGATATCCAGATGGGAAGAACAGACAGATGAGGTGAGATTGTGCATGTTTGAAACAATGATTTAGGGTGACTGTTACCAAGTGTAACGTGAGTGTAAAGCTCGGCTAACCATGCTGTGGCGCGTGTTTGCCTGTATTCAGATGAGAACGACTTCTCTAATCCTTTATATTCTAGTTGCACTGGTGCTTCAGCCCATGACACAGTCCTTTAGGTTTAAAGAAGCATTAAGAATTTCAGTCATCAGTCATTTTTGCTGGTAAGAGAAGGGTGCGTGTTTTTTTGTTTTTTTGTTTTTTTTTTGTTTTTTTGTTTTTTTTGCTGTAGCAGTACCAGCTGAATTGGGAGGCTATGGCTCAGTTCTGGTGGAAGGGGAAGGCTCAGAAAGGTAAATTTATGCTGTCAAAAGAGGAATCTGATGAAAATGAAACCAGACCACTTCACCCTGATTAGATTTCATCATGTGGTGACTTCAGAATGCCTTCAGCATCCTGGCAACAAGGGGAAAGATTTGAGAAATGCCTGAAAGATAAAGGGACATAGTTTCTATGGATTATCAGTGTATCTGTTTAACAACAAAACAAAAACAAAAACCTCATCTTCTTTACTATTCTTTAAGCAACTTAAAGAGGGTGTTGAAGAAAAGTATTCAGTCAGACAATAAAAATAGCCAGGCCAAGTGCTCTCCAGCAGTGACCTGATCCTGTCTGGTGTGTTATGGAGGGCACAGATTCCTTTGCAGTTACAAACAGGCTCCAGGCTGGAGACAGACTCCGTTTCAGACTAATTTAAGTAAAGTACACAGTGATACTGATGGCCAGCACTCAGTATGGTTATAAGGGGGACAGGGCCCCACATGCAGCATGGCTGTGTCCTAAGAGTGCTATGACAGCTTAGGTTTCCATGGATAGACCTGAACAAGTCTGTGTTGTAAGTCATTGCTTTAAAAGCTATGCTACAGTCTTGCTGAAAAAGATCAAGCCTACAGTGTGTTATGTTATCTAGGCAGGGAGAACAAAACCACATGGTTATACAGCTTACAGTTTTTCTCATGGGAGGATTTCCCAGCATTTTGTACTCTGATCTGTTAATATATATTAACATATGTTGGGTATATATTCATCCTCACTGTTTCAGACAGATTAATAGATCCCAGATGCAAAGAATGAGGAAAATGGTAGCAAGCATTAAAGAGAAAGAAGAAATGCATGGGTAAAACAAGGCTTAGCAGCAAGCATATAAAGAAAAACAAAATCTTGCCTGTGTCTCCTGTGGTGCTCAAGTGAGGGGCARATATAAATCTGGATAGCTTCACTGAGCTACATCAGTTGAAAGATCTGGCACAAACACTGTATTTCACCAGCTTGAACTCCTTTTTGTRGTCAAGACACCTAGGAAAGCTGCCTCTGACACCGGTGTCTTCAGCCAAGTCATCTGGGTTAAGTTGACCTGGGCTGGTTCCCTTCTCTGCTGAGAATGTGGCTGCACATGTGGTGGTGTTAGCACACACCAGGAGAGGGCATATACCACCACCTGCGGCAGAGRGAAGGAGGAGCTGCAATATTTGAAGAGACTCTTGTGGACAAGGAGTTTGCCTTGTCTTACTTGTCTGTCTTCCTGTGTAGACATCTTTGGTCCAGGGATGCTCTTACCCTAGTGCTAATCTGAGTGCTTAATATGCTRGGATCCAGATCTCCATATAGTGCTGTTGTGCGTCATGGAAAAGAGCAGTTAAGCCAACAAAGTGTCTCTGGACCATAGAGATGATGGTGTTGAGAGGTAGATTGAAAGGAGAAGATTTTATGGGGCCTGGTAGCTTTGCTGTGAAGAATGGCAGGTCTTCAGGCTGGAACYGGTGGGCTATCACTGTATGAAGTTCAAAAGGAGCTTAGTTTCTAAGTGGCTAATGAGTTTACTACCTTGTTTCTGTCAAGGGTTATGCTGGGGGGGTGCTGATTAATGTGTCATGCCCTTTCCCCAAGCCTATCCTGTAGCTCTTCCATCTCACCGGGCTCTGTGTGACACCATTTATTAGGCTACTTGTCCCTGAGTTGTGAGGAACAAATATTGACACTGATTGCTGCCTAATAGGATTTGGTTTTGCTGTTTGTTCTGCGAGTTTGGCACTTCTGACTCAAACAAAAATCTGTATTTGAGACTAGCGTGACCAAGACTTAATTTTGGAGGGATTTTTTTTTTTTAATGAGGGTTAGACTCAGTCAGAGCTAGACTGTGACTGCAGATTGCTGAATATCCACAGCAAGGGTATGGCTTCCTTTGAGAGGGTGCTGGTGTTCACTTTGTGCAGTAGTGGTGTTGATGGGAGTCGTCTTTCGTTAACTGGCTTGGAAACGGCTTCTCTTGTTTGACTGTGGAAGGGTGCATCAGACAGAGGTCTCTCTGGCCTAAAGACCTCAGGTCAGTCTGCCAATTGGTACTGGACTGCGTGATTGATCTCCCCAGTGCTTTCTTAAGGTGATTGGGAGATGCTTTAAGGAAAAGTCATCTAGCGTTTCAAACAGAATGGTTATGGGCAGGTTTTTTAAATGTGTTTTAAGTGACTTTGAGCCCAAGTCCCATTAAAAGCCAATAACCAGCTGTGCTTAAYGTGCATGGATGGGGATGTTGCCATGCTCTAAAGAGGCTCTTGTACTCTTAAAAAGGGTTCCCAGCACTTTCTCTATTATGCATGCTGAAGAAATGTTTCCTTTCCCATGCATGGAAGTCAATGGCAATAATAATAATTTCAGCATGCACAAAACTGATTTCGGTCACTTTTTGCATTTTACTTGCAAAACACCAGATGGCTGGGTTTTTTTGCTCTGCTGTCAGAGCCTCAYGTTGGTCTCTAGTGTAGTATCTCCTAGCCATTCCCTGAAGTAATTTTCCCTGTTGTTTCTCAAGGGCAGCATCACTGGGTGATCTGTGTCCTCCTTTGGTAACTCATACGCATACGGTCCTGGAGCTTACCTACAGCTTCCAGGGATGGTAATTCAGTACTACAGCACATGCTGTAGAGCATCCAGAGTCCCTGCTTCAAGCCTTGCTTTGTGCCCAGCAGATGGCCTGGGTCTCGTGTCAAGATCCCTGAAACCAAAACACGAGGGGCAAGACGAAGAGGMGTTTTCCAGTTTGCAGTGCACACAGAAGAGCTCTCACACCCAGGGTTGTGTACAGTAAAGATGCTTGCTGGCCGGGGGAGTCTGGAGGTCTCTTTATGCTGCATAACAACAGAGCTAGTCCTAACGACCTGAAATACCTACGTTTCCCAGTCCTGGGATGAAAAGAAAAACACTTGTGACATTTTTACTCTTAGCATGAAATTCAGTTGTTTGTGTATCAGTCATAATAGTACTAATCCTGTTTCTATAYGTACACTTCATAAGACTTCTTGAAGTAGAGACAGCCAAGTAAACCCTTGAGTTAGTTGTGCTGCATGGAGAAGGGCAGTATCCTGGAGCAGCCGGCCCTTCCGGGGCCGTGATCTGGCTGCTGGCAGCTGTGAAAGCTTTTGTGGCTGCTCTGTTGCTTCCCCGTCCGTCTCCGTTTGGTGCCAGTCAGGAGATTTGAGCCCACTTRTCTTTTCCGCAGCTCTGATGCTTCCCCAACCCGCTGAAATGGGAATAATTGATTTATCGTCGCGCAGGGTCCTCCCTGTTCTTCACCTCCCTCCCGCTTCCCCTTTTAAAATGAGCTCCTTTGTGCGAGCCCCCGGGCACAGCCCGGCCACCGGGCGCGAGCCGGGGCCTCCGCCGTGGGGAAGGGCGAGGTGACCGGTCCTCTCCTCCGTTCGGGGAGCTGCGGGTGCCGGGGCCAAGTGGCGTGGGGAAGGCCTCTCCCCGCTCTGGGGTGGGTTGTGTGAGCGCGTCCCGGCAGGGCTGGCCGGGGCGGAGCGCCAGGCAGGAGAGGCCGGGGGCTCCTCTCTCATCCGAACTATCCGATCACAGCTGCAGACCTCAGCCCTTTGCAAACTGCGGTCAAGTAGCTCCTGTCTGTGCAGGGCTGKCAGATGCTACAAATAGTTTGAGTGAAAAATTGATTGGGGAACATCCCGATGTTGTTGTGGGTTTTTTTTCTTTGTTTGGTTGGTATTTTTGAGCTTAGCAGCCAGCATTTCTGTATTTTGTCTTGGACACCATGATAAAAATCAGAGAATCASAAAATGCTTAGAAGTGAGATCTTCAGCTTTGGAACGCTGTTGTAACTCAAACAGCTTCACTTCTATGGGCTTCACTGCCCGTATTGATTTATAGCTGGGTTTATGGCAGAAGGTATAAAAAAAGCTGTGGTATCAGTGCTGCAGGAGAAGGTGCAAGAGAACAGTAACCGCAGCAAACTCAGTGTGTGCTTTAAAAATAAAAATTCAAGGAGATGACCAGCTGGATTCCAGCTCTGCTGTATTCAGCAGGATGCTCAGCTTTAGTTTACTCTGTGCTTATACCACGCTCAGGGGACTGTATGCACCTGAAAAGCTCCTGTCCTTTCTGGTTTTAGCAGGCTAATTTTGTGCCCTCCCTGGGCCAGTACATCAGTTTTCCACTAGGCCCATCCAATTAACATAATGCAAAGGAGATACAGTGAACCAACAACAGCATTTCTTGCYTCAGAAACTGATGAAAAACTAAGTGGCATTACTGTGATCTATAATAATCATTGTTACTCTCTTTGCTTCTCCACACTACAGTACTGGAGGGCTGCAGGTTTCTGAACTCTGCCAAATGATGCTGCTGGGAGGCTTTTTAGAAAACTTTTATGGTATGTGAGTTGCCTTGAAATACATTTTAAACAGATGGGAGCACAGCACGCCGTTCATTCTGGAGTTCAGATGTTGCAAACGCTAAAAGGTGTGCCAGGCGGCATGCTTTCTCTTTCTGCTYCTTTTTTGGCACCTGTTGGATTACCCAAGTTAGGCTCTCCGTTGTGCCCAGCCATGCCAGCAGCAGCCCAGAGCAAATGGAGGGAATACAGYTCTCCTCTAGTAAATGAGGAAAAGCTTAGCACTCTGCACCACACAAAGAAAGGYGTAAGCAAGTCACAGGTGCTCTCCAAAAGGGCATCACCCAGCAATTACTGCCTGTTTCTAGCCTAGCTGGTCATGGTTCTTGTAGGTCCTGCAGAGATTCTGCATTTTGTAAAGCAGCTGACTAAATCCTTAGTTCCTTGCTCAGTTTTTCCTCATTTCTCACTTGAGCAAATCTCCTGCTGAAATCTTGAGGAAGTAAACAGATGCTCTGTTGAGTAAGGGATTCAGGAGTTTGTCCAGGAAACATGTGTGGCCATGATGGTGAAATAGCTCTTATCACAGGGATTAGGCATTGCCTGAGAAGAAGTACTTCTAAGTYGTTAACACCTGTGAAGGTGACTTAGCTCTGTAAAATGCACTCCACCCCTCAAGTTACTGCTATTAAAATCTGGCATAACAGGAAGCACTGCAGAGATGTAACCAGGTTAGAGAGCAGAGAGAAAATTCACCTGCAGACTTGAGTAAGTTTTTGATTCTGAACATCCAGTGTGCCTTGTGGCAAATGTGAATATGAGGTTTTCTTCTATCCACTCTGAAGAGATGTCCAGGTTGTCACATATTCCCTACCAAGCACTGGAACCAAATTTAAAAAAAAAAAAAAAAAAAAAACAGCTCAGCTGCTTCTAGCACTTCAGTAACGTCCATATTTTCAAAGGAGAATTGCCAGAGTAAAATCTAAGGCTAAATTTCCTTAAAGCACTCACAGTGCAATATGTATGCAAGCCAGGAAGAAAGATCCAGCTGTGCTGGCGGAAGAGATTAATGCCCTCGCTTGCTCATCAGTGCCAGAGATCTCACCCATCTGCCAGTGGAGCAATTCATGTAAGCACTCTCTAATCTTTTGCTTTAAACCGTTTAAATTATTGGTCTGAACTGACCTAGTTTGTTTTGCCTTTAATATATTAGGAAATGCTCACGCAAGCCACTGCACCAGCAGGTCGAGCCTTCCTCTGGCACAGCTGCCTCTTGGCCCCGGCTCCCGCGCGCTGTGTGAAAAGGTTCCTGGTGAGGGCTAGTCTTGCCTTTCAGASCCGGGCTCTGTGCCCTGTCACCAGACCCCAGGTGGGACACATCCTAGCTTGCATTCAGGCCCCTCTCTAGTACTACTCTGGTTTATATGTAAAATATCAGTGTTGTAAAGGGGGAGTGTTTAAAAAAAGATCTGGAAAATTATTTTCTGATTGTTGAATCTCTCTCTGTAAACCTAAGAGTATCTTCAGCACTTGGACTCAGCTCTTGTGGTGTTTTCCCATGGAGCTGGTTGACTTTTGTAACTGATCCTAAAATGGAAATGGCTTCTTAGTGTACATGAGTGTGACTTTTGCTTTCTTCTCATGGCTGCCTTTATTTATTTATTTTTTTTTACAGCCAGTTGTGTTTTGATTCATGTTATGTAAGAAGAGTTGAGTCTTACAGTTTATATTGAGTGACTTTTGATCAGCGTGATTCAGCATCAGAATGTCCAGATCAGGTACAGGTAACTACTGTTTTATCTGTGTGCTGAGATCATGGTACGTTAAGGGTAGACAYGTTACTCTCTTGCTTGACTGAGTTCTCCAGTATATTGTTTTCACTTGAGGCACCTCTGGCTATCTGATCTAAGCACTTCTGCACCTCAGAGAGATTTGATCCCAATACTTCATGACCAYGTCCGCAGGATTGTTTCTAATTACTTCTTGGCCCTGAACAGCTCTGATTCCCTAGGCAAATCCCACAGCTTCCCCAAAGGCTAACATGACTTACTGTCCCTCAARATCTCAGAGTTGTTCGGAGTGGTCAAGAGCAGGTTTATGGATACTTGTGTGAGTCTTGGGGTGAAAGAGAGCAAAAATGTCATATTTTGGTATATTTTACTTTTCTTTTTGACACAATAAAAAATGGACCTATTTTCTAATGTGGTTAAAACTCTGAGAGTGCAAGGTGCAGAAAAGCATTTCACTTCAGAGTCTGGATGCAGGGCACATTGCACTCACCTTTCATGGTTGCCATCCTGATACCGTTTGACTGGCCATGACAGTAGTGATCTCTCCTGCCCAGAGCACTTGGGTCTTACCTCCTGAGAAGGTGAGGTCTCTCCTGAGCTGGCAGAGCCCTGCTCAAGTCAGTCCTGATTTGTACCAGCTGCAAACCAGGGCACTGTACTTGACTGAGCTATATCCCAAATGGCTACGTTGCAGAATTAAGCCATGATCCTAGACAGATTGGGGTCAGAGCCACACGAAGGGCACTTCACCAGCGTGGGAACACCAGCAGACTCTAAAGGCAGAGGGCTTTATGTCCAGACTGGTAGAGCAAAATCATGGCCAGTAATGAACCCACCACGAGCACAGCAAACCACAGCAGTAGAAGCCCAGCTCTGCACGGAGTTGGTGCTGGGCATTTGTTAGAGCCAGACAGCAATATGGGGCCGTACTTGGGCACCCCTCTGCCCCTGCAGTGTCGTGCCCCAGTGTGCCTTCAACAGTCAGGACGCTCACCTGGCGTCAGTGAACCCGTTAGTAGGCTTACAGTGGAAGGACAAATGTGTTCAAGCATTTGCAGGATCCAGGGTCCGGGAGGGGTTTTCCTCTAGGTCAAGGTTGTGCGGCCAGTGCAGGTCATTAGTGAATGGCCCCAGTAAGCTACCTGCAGCAGTGGCGTTGCTCTGAAGTTTGGTTCAGGTGGAGACTGGGAGACTTTAGAATTTAAATGTGAGCAGATYAGAATGCAGAAACATGAATCTTAGTATTGAAATGCCTGGGTTATTTAACTGCAAGCTCTTGGGGAGGAAGGAATGTCTTTCTGTTGCATGTTGGTGTGTACAGCCCCCRGCATGGTGGGCACCAGCGCCTGAGCAGGCTCCCGGGTGGTACTGTGACACAAATAGCAAGCTAGAATTGAGTATAACTGTAAACCTGTATTATAAAAAGCCAGGAATTGACGAGGGATAAAAACTAATTCCTCAGTCCTACAGGCTATTCCTTCCAGCTAGGGTTCAGGTCTTTTTGGCAGAGCCACGCAGGGAACCGTGCGCTCCGACAGCCTGCCCTGCAGACAAGAAAAGACTCGAGCGTTCAGGGCGGCGTGCCCAGCTGCCTGCCTGCACCCTCGATTCACACGCGCTGTCTGAAGCACAGCTACTACTGCAAAGCAGGGGAAGGCCCAAGTTTCAAAAAGCGGCGATTTAGGGTGCCTTTAAGAGGGTGGCGATCGCTGGGGTCGAGGTCTGGGTGCAGTGGAATGCCTATTATCTAACCTAAAGACCAAAATGAACGCTACGTATTGTGGACCCAAATGCAGCTGGCACGGACCAAAAATGTGCATGTGAGTGCCTTTCTAAGTACCCAGTAATCCTCCAGGGCAAAACGAGGATTAGGTCCCTCTCACAGACAAAGAGGGAGTTCATTTTCTCAAAGATCCCTTGGCCAATACCAAATTAAGTGAGGAACCCAAATGAATGCGAATACTCCATTCAGTTCTCWGCTTGCAAACAGGTACAGTGGAGAAGCGGCTTTTTTGTGTGTGTTTGTGTGGGCCTGTGCAAACACAGTGTGGCCTGATTGTGGGATTGAGGTCAAGTCGAATAAAGCCCATCCAATCTCAGAGAAAAGAGAAAGCCCCCCAAAAAACTCTGGACAAGTAGGACAAGATGGTATTGTACAGTCAAAATTCAGTCTCCATTCTCCAGATTTTCCCCTTGTGGACCTGAAGGTCAGTGCTTATTCTCTGCTGTTGATTTGTAGGGTTACTGTTCACAGAAGAGGGGTTTAGAGTTGCTTAAGTAAAGAGCCCTTCCTAGAAGAAAAACTGTGAGCCTGAATTCATCTCAGGTGACCTGTCTGCCTCTGTTTTTCCTTGCCCTGAAATACCGTTTGCTCAGCATGACCAGTTAGGAGCCAATAGATTGAATGTGGTGTATGCTTGGATTTGAGATGTGTTAATCTGAATATTCCCATCTCAAGTGAGCTCAATGATCTCTTTGCCCTTTAGGTTGTCTTTAGCAGTGGTCTGTGCATTTATGAAAGCATATGATTTGTCTCTGGTCTGCACTGTTCCTGGAAATTTTTTTTCTGCTTTTGGTGCTTAGCTTATGGCATGAAGATCAACTCTAGTAATCCTATTTTAGCAGGGGTCAGCACAGGTGTGCCTGTGATGGATACAAAAACATGTAGTAAATGTTCCTGTTTCCTGGAATTTGTTTTCATCTGCCTCTCTCCTCTCTGTTCAGAGTGCCAGYAGCACTCTGAATGGTTTGGGGTTGTTTGTTTTTCCTGAACTGCACTGTCCCCATCTAAATCCAAGACGTGGAAGTTACTGTTTCTGTTTAAGACTTAGGTATTGCTGCAGAACTCTGGGAAAAAACCCTAATTTGGTCCCAAGATTTCTGTGCTCYGTAAGCTTACTGAGATCTGAAAATCGGACCTGCTCTGCATTAGGCTGAAGGGTTTTAATATGCAGAGCCTGTTGCATTTCGAGGTGTCCATGAAATAGCCTTCAATTCCTTATCTGCCTGAATAGACCATGGATTTGAACCTGGATCTTCCACATTGTAGGTGAGTTTCCTAAGTATCAGATTAGAGATTTCCCTCGGGGCCTGGAAAGTCATCTCCCAGCAGAAGCTATAGTTCAAGCTGTGCAGACCCTAAGGGAAAGTTTCAGTTCAAGCATATGAGAACTTTTCTGATGAAAAAGTATTCTGTCTGTGTATCCCCAGCTGGCTCTTGCTCTGCTCAGAGGTCCCCTGGGCCCAGACTGCTGAACCGGTGCAGCCCTTGCYGCTGCTGGCTAAGCCCTACCCGTGTGCTCGGCCACCCTGGGCACTTCCACTTCAGCCCAAGGAGCTTCTCTGAGCGTGACAGATAGGTGGATTATGGGCTATTTCTGGACCAGCCACAGGAGGTGACAGAATCAGAAATGCAGAAGCTATCTGGTCTTTTCGCCTCAGGCAGAGCAGCAGGATCGGCGAAGCACATGCCCGCCGCAGAGCGAGAGGTCGGTGCCCGGCGTTAGGACGGGCTCTGTGCCCTCCTGCAGCGCTGCCCGCGGGAGCCCCGCTTTGAGCAGCRGAGAGGAGGCGGGAAGGCTTCCTCTTCGCCGGGAGATGGGGGTTGTCACGGAGGCGGCGTTTCCATTCACAAGGAGACGTAATTCCAATTTATCAGCTGATGCGAGCTTGCCCGCGGGCTGCGGGCCGAGGATAGCCGGGGTGAAGCTGCCGAGCTGTCCTTATCTCCCTTGGCTGAGCTCGGGCTCGGGCTGGCCGCGCAGGGAGCTCSAGGCGACCTCTGCCATTATGTAACGCGGACGCCGGTGCCGTAAGGACGAAACCCTTTTGTCTCACTTCTTGCAGGGGTGCCGGGGCTAAGCTCTGCTTTGTTGCTGCTTCTCCKTGATTTTGGGGTTGCGCTGTGCTGTTTGCTGTTTCTGTGGTGGAGGAGGGTTGCCTCTTAGGTTCTGGTTTAGGACGAAGGGAAAAATATTAGGAAATGCCTAAAAGTTGCTGTAGAACTTGGGAGTTCCTGTCTTTAATTCCAATTTGAGATGCTCTAGAAAAGGTTTTAATTCTGATACTGGTTATAAACACGCCTCTCAATCCCAAATGGTCTAAAAAACAAATTTAAACTCCRTGCTCCCATCTAGGAATAATCTTTGGCTTAGCAATAATGAGACATTAAAAATTACTAAACCTATTAATATTTGTAGTTTTGATCCTGTAGGACTTCTTTTACCATGGCAGGAAACCTGGCATTATTGTAAAACAAGTAATCGTGACTCCAGGAGGTGGGAACATTAGAAAAATACCCACTACAGAGAGAGTCAAAAAATCTTTTAACAATTTAACGTAGTTCCAGGTGCTGGTCCAGGCTCTCCTATGCAAAATCTTTCTCCTCTCTGGGGGTTTAGTCAGACAGCTGAGCTCACACTGCACCTTTCCTCAGTGAGAGCGATGATTTATGTCGCTTCCCTTAYTGCGGTAACTGTTCTTAGGAAACATGGAGTTTAATTCTTTGAAGCTGATATCTCCACRAAGCCTGCCTGTTTTGGTCAACAGCTTCAGACATTATTGGTGGGGGATTTGATGCATGCCTCACACCTATGGCCTAGGCCTTGAGTTAGGAAAATGGCCTTTATAGCTGCTGTGCAAAGGAGTGCGCAGACAGCAAATGAGAGCGTTTGCAAGAGGACAAGTGTTATACCCTGACCCGTGTGTAATGCCTGGCAGAGAGGCTCGGTGAGGTGCTAAGTGCATTAAGATAGCGGTGCAGAGCAGAAATGTAAAACATCAGAAACATAAGAAATGGCAGGATGGAATGTGGACAGTATAAATAACGGTAAGAAAAACAGAAAAAGGTGAGAAAGAAGAGCTGAGTGCCCAAAAGGTTGAGATAAATGGTAAGAAATGTTTCAAGCATGCAGGTAACAAGAGGTCAGCGCAGGAGGCAGATAAGGCTGCCGGAGGGGGTCAGGGTAATTTATGGTCCAAAGCAAAGGATCTCCCTAAAATATTAAATGAGTTCTGCAGGGATCGTGGCAGCCAGGGAAGGACACGAGGCATCAGGTGGCAGAAGCAGACAAACACGGCTTGGAGGGAGTTGATTAAGGAGTCATAAAGTAAGGGCACACGTGCTTTGTTGGAGAGCTTTGAGGAGGGCAGCAGAAGATAGGAAACACTTGGCAGATGTGTTGTTTAGAAAAGCAGGAGGCAGCGTGAGAACTGCAGGGGGGACGCTGCAGGGTGGGTTGGGAGATGCTGCTGCTTCCTCCTAAAGCTGGAGCTCTCTGCGTGACACGCAAGCAACTAAAGCTGGAGACGGCGGAAACTTTTGAAGACCAGGCTGCTTCCTCTGGCCCTTAATATTGGACTTTAGCTGACTGTAGATTCCTCTTAAAAATACGACTTTAATGATAGTGCTGGATTCTTTCACTATTGGTCAAGCAAGTATCAAGTAAAAACCAAACAGGCCATATTTTTAGATGTGGGAAAAGCTGAGCAGAGTGCCTTTGTATGGCTAGCCGTTAGCATGTGTGGCATTAAATACCAAAGGCACCATGGAAGCAGTGAGAAGTATAAATAACATTTCATAATTAAACAAGGACTTTGTAGAAAAGGAAGGGTTTCAGAGGCAGCTGCCAGCTTCAGGTGGGAGGCTAAAGACTTTTAAATAGACTGCACTAGGTTTGCTGTCTCCCATTTGTGAACTTTAGAAATAACACGGTAACAAAAAGAACAACTGCAGGCCACTCCTTGCCAGGGATACTTTTAACTATGCCGTTGYGAGACACCTCGCAACATCCCTAAATAAAAGGCGGCCCTGACGTCGAGGATGATCCCAGCGGGCTGAGCGGAGCTGCGGAGAACGGYGCACCGTGCCGAGCTGCAGAGAGCTCCGGCTTGGGGAGGAGGATTGCACGCAAGGAAAAGCATGAATGGTGACAGTCAGGCTACATAAGGTAGGCCCTGACATCTGCTCCGCACTCAGGTGGCTGTTTCCTTTTTAAAACTGAAGAAATTTTATCTTTTTAGAGGTTCTTACACTCCTGACTATTAGACTGATCTGTCTTTGAAAAATAATRTAGAAATGGCTTAGAAAATCTTCTAGGACAAACAGTCAGGTCACTCGACTGAGCGTGAGACAGAAAGTCGTGAGTGGAGGGAAGAGGCTGCGTTTGTTGGGCGCTGTTGTTGGGGGACATCTCCAGCCCTGTGGCCACAACGCAGCGGGGCCCGACGTGTTTTCCCAGCTCCTGGTTCAGACAGCGGAGCTCTCCTGGAGGCACACCTGGGTGGCGTGTCTCCTTCAGGCAAAGTGCCCGCCGGTGACCGCTGCCGAGCGGCTGCTGGGCTCCATCCTCAAGGGGTGCGTACAAGGTGGAAGCATCCTTATCTCGTGTGTTCCCCTCCCAGCTTGGTTAATGACCAATTTATAGACCATCTTACAAGTTTTCAGTGTTTTATTGAGCCCCTTCATTCCACATGGAGCTCAGCCATTGTAGGTTTTGAAGAGCCTCRGAAAAACCCCTTCGCATTTCCTTTTTACCCCAAAGCAACAGCCCTAGAGCCCATGCAGACAGTAATTAGCATTTCTTTGTCTCTGTGGGGTAAACCCCACAGTTATGCATGCTGGCAAGCAGGGGTTTTCCAGGGGGAGGAGGAACACCCAAGCTGCTTACCCTCCTGCTGMTTTTACCACTGTTGGTGAAGTTTGGATCAGTGTGGATCCACATGGGAATGCTTGGAAATAACACTTTCAGAAAGCTCTGCTCACAGCAGAATTTTGCCTGTGTTACCTTTTACTTTCTTAAGGTGTTTGAAAAGCTGTTAAAAAAAAAAAAAAAAGACTAAGTGCTGCAAGATCACTAGGTTGTGGTGGTGAGGAGGCCATACGCACTAACTCCTTTGTATCAGTTTCTCAGGCTGCTGATTGCTCTTTTATATATATATATATATATATTTGGCACAGGGGTAATTTCCCAATCCTAAATGTTGTGCAGGTTACTTCTGAGATAGTTGACTGGAGGAAAGATGACAGCAGCTTTACTCCACTGAGGAGTACACCTATTCTGTAGACTGGGAGACTCCTAGTCTGCCATTTAGGGAAGGAAYAGGGACATTAGGATTTAGCTGCTGCCAATGTGTTGGGAAAGTTCAGATGGCACCCTGAGCCATCTGCTATGAACATGAAAAAAAATACCCTTCTCCTGCATCAGTTACCTGCTTTTAAACAGCTGGAAACAGCAAAAGGCATTGCCCTGAGTTTGCAAGTGTGCCTGTGTGATTTTAGCGTGGTGGCTGTTAGCAACACTTTAGGACATGCAGATGCTCTTTCTGAAAGAGCTAAGGACCCGGAGTACCACTCCAGAGCAGCAGGAGCCCCAGGCATCAGCACTGGTACAGAGGGACTGCTGGGCCAACAACCAGTGTTGATCCATCAGTCCTTACTCATGCAAAGGTCTCCCCAAGTCGGCGGGACAAATGCCTGCTTTCCCCTTTAAGCTAAGGTTGTGTCACCCCAGCACCATAGTGCCTGCGGYGGATCTCCAGGTTAACTACATCTTCCCTTTATGGCCCCATTAGGAAGTCCGAGAGGTGCAARGGATCTTAGTTCCTTGTAGGGGAAGCGGAGGCTGAGCAGGGAGGTCAGGATTTGCCCTGGAGGGGGGAGAAGTGCCTCTGCTGAGTCCGTTTCCCTCCGACAGGATCCTGCCGTGACGCTGTCAGCGGGACACCCCGTTAGGCTCCAGCGTGATGCGCGGTAGCCTCACCGCTGCTGGGAGCTGCACTTCGGCGCTCCCCGGGGCTTCCTGTGGCCTCTTGTCGCAGCAGTCTCTCCTGAGCTGCGCCTTGGGGCAGAGGTGCAGCGCTCCGCGGCTGGGAGCGTCTCTGCTGCGTCCCGGTGCAGGCCCTGCGCGCTGGGCCTTTGTCCTCTGAACRCTTTGCTTAAGCAGTTGTATACGTATTTGTATATGCAAATGGTGTATGTGTAACCTTTCTAAGTCTCCTTTTATCTGCAGCACCTCTCCTGTCTTTCCTCTGTCTTGCAATGAAATCTGCTTCTCTAAAAATTAGGAATTTTTCATGGTGAACTTTGGAAGAGAAGAGAATTGGAGCCATTTCTGGTATTGGCACTTCACAGGTGCAGCTGAAGGGAGGTTCTGCTCCTGCTAGACAGCGAGGCTGGTCCCGGGGCAGGGAGGGGGATCTCTTTAGTTTGGTGAGTGGCTTCACATGATCTTGTAGCTGCAGGTAGTGAGCGTGTGATGGCTTGCTGTCCAAATCCCTGACTCACTGCTTTCCGTTCAGGGGCTACAGGGAACCCTGGTCATAGTCCCTCCGAGTGGCACCCAGCAAGGTTTRCGCAGAGAGGAGAGGGGGTGGCAGAGACAAAGCAGAATGGGATGTGGTACATGGAAAGAAAAGGCAGCTAAGGCAGGATTTGGGGTCAAATTTGGATGAAGATAAGGAGGGCGAGCGAAAATGCTATTCCAGACCAGTCCATTTTCGTAATCTAGGTGAAAGTGTTGCAGCGCTTCCCTGCTATATCTCATCCGCAATGTGAGGCTTAACATTCCTGCCTGGCACGTGGGGGCTTGGGGAGGGAGCGTGGGGGAGGACCGAGCCGGACACAAAGACGGCCGGCCTCTCACCGGAATGGCATCCAAGCCATCTCAGCTATCCAAAGCCCCCGACGCTGGCATGTGCACTCAGCCTGCAGCCCGCTAAGCACAAAACAAGAGGCAATTACAGCGCACCTCGCACCACAGCCCGCTGTGGGCTGAGAGGCACGGAGGGGGTCCTTTCATACCCGCTTTTATGCCACGTGGGGGTTCCTTTAACTAGCAGAAACTTTGAATCTGTCCCACGTTTCAGTGCTAAAAACGGTASCAAATGAGAATACTGGATAGTCTGAGGCTGTCCTGCGCCCGCGGGAAGGAAGGAGCTGAAGCCATAGTCGCATGATGTCTGGGTGACTTCCGCACGCGTGTGAYAAAGCAGGGTAACTACTTGTTTGCTAACTTTGTGGAAGTACTGGTRAAGGGGGGAATAGACTTATTCTTGCTATCACTGTGTGAACGGGCATTGCTTGGCAGTGTACGGTCACTTGCTTTGCAGTGGCATGAGTTGTTCCTTTTTGTCTTGCAGCCTTGGTGGGGTGAGAACGAGGTTTCTTTGGGGTTAGGGCTCACGTCAGCCCTCGGCTGTAACGCAGCCTCCCAGATTGACTGCGATCAGTTGCTTTCCCTTCTGAGGCCTCAGTTTCCCATCTGGAGATGCAGACAGCCTTCCCTTTCTCTGAGCTTTTCTCTCATCTGTTCAGAGCACTCTCTAAGCTCTCAGAAGGTGGTTGTGTGGAAATAGGGCACATTCCGCAGTGGAGCCCCTGAACTCAACACTTCAGGATTTTGAGTCCCTGAATACAGATTTGGATAGTTAATTTTATATCATGGATGCTGCAGCTGATCTCTCTCCTGCATGCTGAAAATCAGGAGCTGCGAAAATCAGCAAGCTGTGTGCAGCTCCTCTAAAATGGTTGTGAGGGGCGTTCTGAAGGGCTGAGCACTGCCCAGGTACAAAGGAGAGCAAAATCTCACTCTTTTAGCCTGCTTGGGCAATGACAGRGAAGGAGAGAGACACATGTGGCTTTCCATGACATTTTCTTTACACATTTTAAATACAAGACTGATGCCCCTGACTTGTCTCCTGGRTCTGTATATTGCTTTATGATTTCTTAAAATGCTTTTTCAACAAGGACTAAAAACATTAAATATCCAAGGACTGTTTTATGTGTTGATTTTGACATGATCTTTGTTTCTTTTGACAGGGACACATATGCAGCAAAGGGATGCACTGACCTTCTGTCTTCCAGCTCACTCAGCCCAGACTGTGTAACCACTGACCTTCAGCCCAGCAAAGCCACATGGTTGGGAGGAGTTAAGTTTCGGCTGAAGACCAGGTGAGAACTTGTGTGTTTATGTCTCCATCAGCTGTGTGTGTCCTACAGATGCTGTTCTTGCAGAGCAGCCTGCAAATGCCACTTTCCTCTTGCACCTGCAGCCTCAGGAGGTGGAAGTGGTTGATGACAATTTCATAGCCTCATACCCACCTTTCTCATGGTTTGTTTGCTTTCAGCATGGTGCCGGGAAAATGAAAGGAACTGACCTCTTGGGCCTTAAATCAAGCATCAACTTTGCTGGATGTCATCATATTTAYATAGGGCTGTTTGTAAACAAGTTGYTGCTCTGGCAGCAGGTGAGGGTTACTCACTGGGAAGGGGTCTTAGAAGATGTGTTCTATCTCTTCAAAAACTATGTCAACTGTGGTAAAGGTCGTCATGAGTGATATGAGACCAAAATATCTCCACAGCAGGCRTGTAAGCCTGGAGTGGCTTCCCAGGTTTAGCTGCTTGGCTTTCCAAAATCCCATGGCTTCTTTTGATTCTGAGTTGCAGTGGGAGTTTGGCATTTGTGACAGTCCTGCTAAGAGCCTATCTGTGTTTTAAATGCTTGAATGCTTTCAGAAATTGGCTCCTGAGTTGCACTGKGTTGACCAGGGTTGTGGCAGAGCCSAATTTCCTTCTCCTGTGTCTTGGCCTCATAGGGCCAAATCCTACAGTGTTTACTCAGGCAAAGCTTTGGCTGGCATGAAAAGAGCATCTCACATCAGTCAGATGGTAATCTGGATGACCCTGTAGGTTTTTTTTGTCTCAGTCTTCTGAGAATTGCACCATGGAGTCTAAGCAGTGACTTTTAGGGACAAAACTGMATTCAGGCCAGACCTGGACTTACATGAAGTCAAGAAACTACATTGATTTCCAGTAGCCAGAGGAAATCTGGCCCAAATCCTATATCTGTAGCCAAGCAGCTGAGGAAAGGACATGCAGGACATGTGAAATCATATTCTGATCTAATCAGCAAGAATGWACTTCTGGAGTAAACCCACTGCCCTTCATGAAACCGCGGGCAGTTGTGGATGCTGTCCCTGAGCAGCAGGGGTGGGTGCAAAAGGAGGAGGAAAAGGCTTAGCTCTTCAGCAGATGTTCATTTGTATAACCTCCCTGAGTTTGTATTGCTTTCCTCTAGCTCAGGTTTTGTACTATAAGTGATCTTCTCCCAAGATGGAGCAGATTGTACTGCTGAATTCTCCCCTCAAGCTAGTTTTAYCAGGGTGAGATTTATCTGTGATTTGGGTTTGGGACTGTGCAGTACCCAGAGTATGTGACCCACAGTGAATTTGAGAAGGAGGCTCCCCCGAACCCACCACCTTTTTATATCAATAATTTATTCAGGATATGCCTGCTGTAAGCCCTGCTTGCCTGCACATCTAACAGCAGATCTGTGCAGGAGCTCCAGTGTTCAGCATTTCACTTGGATTAATTTGTCTTTGGATGCAGGGCCAATGTTTTGCCTCACTTTTCCAGCAGTGTTGAAGGCTATGTCTGCCTATCTCAGCAGTTTAACTTGGGTTGAAGCTTTGGAAGTCACCTTAATGTATAAGAATTTGAGTGTGGGAGGGTATTTCAGACTCAGCAGCCTTTGCTTTGGCTGTACTGCTGAGTGCAGTTCCCGTGCTTGTTTACGTTCTGTAAATGCACCCAAGGCRACACAGATGGTGAGGAGTTGTCAGTCATCCTGATCAGTCTCTGAAACTCGGGGTAGTGAATGAATGTCCTCAGTCAAAGGGGAAAACCAGAGCTTGGGACTGGTGTCTCAGATGTTGCAACTGAGCATCTGTGGAAAGGAGTGGCACTACACCAGACTGGAGTTTACCCCTGGAGCATACAGTGAGCGATTACTCACCGAAGCTTGCCTCATTTCCTCGGCTGTGCAAAAGAAACAAGGCAAGGGCGGTGCTGCCAGCCAGTGCCATCGCGGGTTATTACAGTTCTGCCCGGCTGTAAAGGGCAGTATGTGATGAGAAGCGGGGAAGAACTGGCTCTAGAAATCCAGATGCAAGGGTGTCTTTTACCAAAATGTTTATTACTGTCATGATTAAGTGATTGTTACTGAGCTGATATCCCTTTGTGAGGGAGAAGACAGGTTTGTTAGAGGTACTGTGGCTGGAATTGTGTTAGATCGCTGYGGATTTCAGGTTTGCTGTTTCACTTCCTCCACTGGTTTAAGTCCCGGTGAGATACACAAGAACTGCCACCTATCACCCCTGCTCCCTGTAGGGAACGTGGGRAGAAAATTAGGAGTTCACCTGACTGTCTGCAGGTTGGAACTCCTGTTGGTAGCATTTACCCTTTTTCTCTTGAGGTACTTAAGGAAGAAGGCTAATTCAGAACAGACCCCCCCCCATATGCACAGATGTGAGTACACAGATAAAAGCAAACACACCCAGTGGACCTTAGTCTTCTTGGCCACTTATCATTTCTATGGGAATGTTTTTGTGCTGAGTTTATTAAAGTTGCCTTTGATTTGTGTCCCTGTGATTCAGAGAGAATCCAGCTACCATCTGAAACGCTTGCCCTGAAAATCGCCTTGGTTACCTGCCATGACTCATTGTCCACCTTACGTTTGGATAATCAGGCTTACAGGGTGGTGCTTCTGCTGGCAGCCACCAAGTTCCTTCTAAGCACTGAGCAAGGCTGGGAAAACACATTCCTTCCATTGTTTCTTAGTCTCTCCTGTTGCAAGTTGCTGTGTGTTTGATATGGGGGTGCAAAAGAATCCAAGCTGTGCTTGTTTTTCTGTCTTTTTAACTGATTTACTGACTGACAAAGAATACGAAAAAATTATTTGAATTAAACCCAATAGGCCACTTTGTCAATGAGGATAAATCAGTGCAGCTTCTACAAATCCTTGGGCAGGTTAAGCCACCTGAGGGTCTGCTCATGGTCTTAGAGATGATAGGAATGTCTAGAAAAGACAGGAAATAGCTGGGTCCTTTTCAGAGATAAAAAGCTGAAACAATCTGTAAGATACAGTCAGCTGTCTCTTTTCATATCTATTTTTTTTTTCTTTTTTCAATAAAGGAAGCAGAGTAAACTTGTAGCCAGCAGAGCAGTTTTGCAGAGGGTCTTTAATCCTGGGCTCTGCAGCTTCTCATTCCAGCCTCCGTGTGCTCTTAGTACCAGCCGGGTGTCTGCGTGGGCTCCCAGTTGTTAAAGCCACAGTCCCGTGTGAAAGTCCTGTGTCCTGACAGCAAGTACTCTTTCAAAATGGGGATCTGCACTACCCTTTATATCACGATTTAAATCACACTTACTCTATTACTTAGTATAGCTTTCATTAAAAAAGAAACCTGCCAGAAGATCCCAGTAGGACAAAGTCATTCAATCTAGTAATCAGCTAGAATGAAGGTTGTATACATCACCTCTCACACTAATAACCAAAGCCCCACTGTTCCTGTTCAAGCCCAGTGTCTGCTTAATACCAGGGAATGTCAGGGGGACTCTCTTACTGTGTGAAGTCTTCAATCTAAATATTGCCTGTCAGGCATAGGCTCAGGCAAATGGAAAATTGAGGAGTAATGCATGGCCCGGTTCCTAGCACGGCACTCTGCGGTAGGCCTGTCRGGTGATTTTATGCAAGTCACTTCATTTCTCCGCCCCTTGTTTCCTTTACTGGAAAAGGGGATAAATGTCCCTTGCCTGGATAAGACAGCCTGAGGGTTACCAAAGAAATGTGATAACACAGAGGTGTGATGTGCAAGACCAATAATCATTAATTATAATGTTTGACTGTTCCTGAGTTCAACTAAAGAGCGACTTGCTCACAGCTGCCATCACCTCCGGGTGTTCCCAGCACTTCCTTCTGCGCCTGGAGCAGAGTGTTTCTTGCAAAGAAAAGCCATCTTCACTCTCCTGCAAACTCTGGCAAGTTTTGCTGCAGGGCTTGAAGCTTTAATGTACCCACAGCCACCCACACTCTGTCCYTCACTGGAGTTGGCAGGACAAATGTAGCTGGGCCCTTGGTCATCCCTAGTGTCCAGACAGGTGCCTTAGTTTAACCACCAGATAATCTCTCTGCATGGCATTTCTCTGCCTTCTTTGGGGGCCAGAGGAGAAGAAGAGGAAGAGGGACAGACTGCTTCCTGCACATGGAGTCGAGAGGAATAGTAGGAAAAAAAATGTATATTCATGTATGTGGCTGTTATCTCTGCTTTCATGCAGGGCTTTTCTTCACTGTGGCCCAGTGGGGAGTTTATCAAGACTTTTTCCTCTGAGATTGGTGATGGTAACATCATGAAATCTGAGCAGAAGCCTCTGATTCTTTGCTTCCTTGCCCAGACGGACTTTGGGGAGCTCCGTACCTGTCTCTCCACTCTGCTGCAGCTCTGATGTGGCATTCAAGGCCTGGTCTGATGCAGTCCAGACATCCCAAATGATGGTTGTCAAATGGAGTAAACAAATAGCAACTGAACACATCAGCTGGAAACCAAAAGCAGATACATGACATCTGCCGATGCCACTGGGAAGGTGGTCTGAAAGAAATGAGATGAGGCTGATCTGGGGTAGAGCACTGAACTCCATCAGGATATTTTACTGGGCTTTTTTGGTTCAAGACTGACAGTGCTAAAAGCTGTATTCACACATCTGACCTAAGCTTTCTGAAGTGGGTTTTCTTTGCAATGTTTTTTTATTTAGAGAAAGTTTAATCTGAGTATAGGAGTGTGGGAAAGATGACAACTCACTTGTTGGGTGATATTATTGTCCCAGGTCCATGACATGAAATAACATTTCACAAACTTAAGATCTTTCTAGCAAGCCTTCTTTTGGGGCAAAAATGTGAAGCAACGGAGCTTACTCCAGATCTCTCTTGCCCCAGAATTTACCAAAAGGGCTCTGTGAGCCTAAAAAGGCAGAATCAGTGAAAGACACATCAAGCTGATGCCATTATGGTCAGACTTCTTTCTAATTGGCCTTGTCTGTTATGCTTATTTTTAGAACCATGACTGAACCTTAATTAAGAGCGACATTGCTTTGAGTAGATTGTGGCCAGGCTCTGTAGAAATCCTAATAGGCTTCTGAGTGCTTTAGTTTTTCGTTCATCTCCTACTTAATAGCTAGGCGAAGGGACTGCAGAGACGCGTAGGATGTCTGTAGAAGGTATCTGTGCTATGCTAGCACTCTTTTTAGATGTGGCCATCTTGGAGACAGGTCCTCAGCAGTGAAAAATCAGACCCTTTTCATGCTTTAAGTTTATGCAGATAGCACAATTCCCCTGGGAAAGGGAGGCGGTAGGGGACAGCACAGGCTGACCCTAATGTCTTTATATCTTGTCTCTGTTTCTTCCCGTCTTCCTTGGGAGCGTTAACACCAGCAACTGGTCAAAACTGACCCTGCAGCTCATGGGGAATGTGTCCCTGAGGCCACCAAGCCTGCCTGCAGCTGCACTTCGGTGCCATTTGTTGGGAAGAGATGCTTTTCTAGAAATACTTTGCTACTTTCCTCTCCCTTCTCTTTGCTGTGGAGGATTTTGAAGCTTTCTGGAACAGGCGAAAAAATGAGCGCAAGATCAGTGGTAGAAGAGTTATTCAGAACTGGTCTCTATTCCTTTGTCTCGGATGATGCATTTGCCAGACGTGAGACTGATGGAAACCTAACTCCCCGCAAGCTCCTGGGTACGTCTCACTAAAAACAGAAAGGTCAGTTTATTGGGGCATCAACAATTCTGTCTGAGTTGCTAATCAATCAGCCACAACATCCCCTCCTTGGCTTGCACTCATTAGTTTTCTAAAAGGCTAAGTTACATCCCCTTATTGTCTGCAAGGGTAAAGTTAAGTCAGTCTGTAAGATGCTTTCCCTGTGAAATCCTTCTCTTTTCACATCAGCAGCTTGCTTTGCTTCTTTCTGGCAATCGTCCTGTGRGGAGAGTTCAGCTCCAGAGTTTCCTCTGGAAAGAAGGGAGAGGGAGCAGGCAGCACAGCAGGGGTATGAACTAGCCTTTCCTCTCCTCAACATCTGCCTCAGCTCACGTTTGGAGAGCGTCTCTGCCCTCACGTTCGGGACTTCGCTGTGCTCAAAGCTGTCCTCACGCTGACCAGTCGTGCCCAGCGGCACTTTGCACAGAAGGATGCTGGTTGCTGGTCCTCGGATGTGCTGGGGCGATAGCTTTGAGGAAMATGCTCAGTTTAACTTTCTTCTCCTAAGCCTAACTCCAACCTTTCATTTAATTCACTGACTCGGCAAAGTGTAGACTGAGGGCAGATTTAATCACAGGTGGAAGTAAAACACTTGCTAAATTGATTTGGTGCTTAGGTTTGCAAGTGAAGTTAAGCATGTGCTGAAGTATTGTCATAGGACAGAACTAAGTTTAATGAAGTGCTTTAAAATCACATGGAAAGTATTTTAATATCATGTTTAGATCCCTAGCAAAACAATGCAGTGCACTGGGACAGGGTTGTGAAATGATTTTTCCTGGCTATRAAGTCAAGCAGAGTGAGGTGAAGAAACATGTTATTTGAAGGAAAAATAATTTTAACATAGTGAAGGTTTTCTTATTTAGGCTTTYGGCTGAAAGCAGGGATTCTGGTGTGGTGGAGCAGTGTACTCTTACGTGCAGGCACAGGGTAAAGTGCCTCCTGTATACAGCTTTGATCTGGCTAGAGGACTGCTGTCAAAAATGCTAGTGTTTGCAGCAAGGTAACTTCTCTATTGGGAATTATTTTCTCTGTCCTCACATTTTGCGTGTTACCATTCTGCATGTGATGAGACTTGACTCCGGTTGTTCTGCACCCCTCGTCAGCTTTACTCCTGCTTGGTCTGTACTGACTGCAAGGTAAAGGAAAGTCTGTACCACTGACCGGCCTGGTGACTAGAGGCGGGTGCAAAGACACGTGTCCTGGCTTCTGCGATTTACTTGGGCAGTGAGGCGGAGACGATGAGAAGATTATGGTGAACAGCTCTCTTACCTGTAGGTCCTTACCTGTTTGGATCCTCAGCAGCAGTAGATGGGCTCTGCCAGTGTACCCAAGCTGAGAATCTAGCCCGCATGTAACCATTGAAAACTCTCTGCCTCGGGTACGTACAGTTTTTTTCCCCTCATCTATGTATTTCTGCTGGCTTTCATTATTAAAGGTTGTATAGTCTCCCAGGGTGCTGTATACTGTAGTCAGTATCTTCCCAAGCTTCTTAAAACTTCCTGCACAGGTACATCATTAGCTGTGGCAGAGGGTCAGGAAAATCCTTGCTTCTTGCTGAASACAAAATGTTTATGGCTGATTTACAGTGTATGAAACCTACTTTCCACAGTGGGGGGTYCCACTTAGTCCAGAAGGTCAATAAAACAYGAACAAAGATGAAGACAAGTATTTTGAATATTCTAAAGAACAATCTTTTTTTTTTTTYATTTCCCTTTCCTCTTTTTTTTCATGTTTGGTTTTAAAGTGGCAAAATCGCAGTGTTTGTGGGGGCAGGGGAGGAACTGGGTCTGTTTGATGTCTCTTCTTGAAATTAGGAAGTCATTCATTTAGTATTCATTACCTTTTGGTGGCCAGTCAAGTCAGACCCATCTTTCATTTAATGGGCCAGGCTCAGTGGCGTGCTAAGTTGCCTTTTGCTATTCTGCTCATGATAATCTGACTCAGATCAGGTTGGCCAAGGAGTTAAAGTGGATTTAATTTAAGGTGATTTGTGTATGCAGTGCAGCTCAAAATAGGGTGCTTTCTAACCTGTGCCAGCAAATCTGGCCCAGCAGCAGCAAATACTACTGTATTGCTGTACTCCTCGGCCTCAGCCAAAGCATGCARCTAGTGATGATGACTGATGCTGGAGTCAGCCTGGATGCTGCCATCCGAAACCTAGAGCAGAAGAGGTTACTGGCTAGCGCAGGGGTTATTTGGCCATCGTATTGTCCTTTTCTTTTTTGCAAAGCTACTCCACTTGGAGAGCTATGGAAATGGAAACCTTTCTGGGCAAACATGAAGGGAAAAAAAAGAAAATGGCAATTTAAAGAAGTTGAGGTGCTTTGTTTGACTAAAGGCAGACATTTTTACACAGAGGTATGTGTGTGCTTTCAGAGGACTCTGGGCTGGAGTATATTTGGATTGTAAAGCATTCTGGTTGTGCATGTACTATGGCTTTGATAACGAACAGCGAGTGAAGAGCAGAAATGAGATTGGACTCACTGGTTGGTATGGTGTTAGTTTGTATCCATGAGAAAAAGATAATTCAACCTGTCTGTTATACTGTGAAAAAGACTTCAAATAGCTTTTCCTTTTCATTTGCAGAGCTAGTGCCAAGATTTCTTATAAAGTTTGCAGTTCCATGTCTGTTTTGCATACAAAACGTAAAAAATGATCTTTTTTACTCATGAAAAACCCACTCAGTAGTCTCTCCTAATAAAAAGAGAGCTACAGAGCTATTGATGGTCAAGGGCCTCAGCAATGTCAGTGTAGTCCCTGCAGCCCAGGCTGCATCAAGCCCTTGCTGGGYGATGTCAGAGGAGACTGCTAATGTGATGGTCACGTTTCTGTCTGAAAATGTTGTAACTGGTATAGTTACAAGGAGCAACTAGGTGAGATTAAAGACTTTTCCCCGCAGTTTTCCAGCAGACTGTGTGAATTTGGCAGTATCTGGTATGTAATCAGTGTTAGAGCCTCTGTTGAACCTATTAGGTTCCAGCGTTGCGCCAGGGTCCGACGGCTTCTCCCGGCGTCCTCGCTCCCCAGCATTTGTCGAGGTGCCAACCTGGCCTGGATGCCCAGTTTATCTGATTGCTGGATGTGTCGGTGAGGAGCTGAGGGTGTCCTTCCTAACCCTGGCATTTACAACACAGGGATCCCTTTCTTCATTATCTAAAGTGGAGAATTTTTTTGGTAATAAAATTGTCTGAACACTTCAACAAGTGTGGTGCAGGTGCAGCCCTTGAGAAACTAATGTAAAGGGTTAGGGGATGGGTTGGTTTGGAAGGGATTACAATTCTGCATTTTGAAATCCTTCAGCTTCCTGGAACAAAGTGTCAGCTGCTGCTCCTAGTTTTGCTGAAGGCAGCTGAGCGCTACTGAATTTTTACCTGTTAAAGATCTAATGATTTATTTTTCTTCACTCAAATCAGGAATTAGTTGCTTAGGAATTTGCAGCTTTTATCACTCAGCCAGTTTGTCTGGGATGAATCAGGATGTGACAGTGTTGTGGGCTTTACAAAAGCAGTTCTGCCTCACTTGCCAAAGAGTTGAATCTTGCAGCGGTTTTAATTGGTTTCTGAAAGTTATGCTCTAGAGAAGTACAAGTGTAACCAAAAGCYGTTGCAGAACTGGCAGGTGAAATATGTTCAATTGCCCTCAGATCTGTAATTGGAGATGGTTGTTCTCCRGTAGACACAGTGGTGCTCATTTTCGTATTATGCTCTGGTTTCAGTCCTTTTCCCTATTTGGCCGACAGCAATTGCAAATAAAACTTAAGGAAGTAGCATGAAGCCAAGCGTTTTCCTTGGGTGTTACAGAAACTGAGGCCAGGTACTTTTTGGCTTTCCTCTGAGCACGCACGTACACACACCCAGGCACAGGTAGCATCAGCTGTGCCTTTCTTTACAGCCTCTGAGCTCCACGTCACGGAGAGTCTGTCAGTCGATTTGATGGGCACTGAGTCAGGCCCTTGGTCCCTGCTGTTTGGTGCAGGCGTGTGCGCGCCAGCCTGCGACACCTCCGCCTCGACCCTTCCTCGGCGACCCCCCGCGTGAGCCTACAGCACGAGCTGGCGCCCGGGTGTGCCGGGGCCCTTCCTCTCCTGCCTCAAGCTCGGCTGAGATTCGGTTATCCTTAATTCACATTTCCAAGATCAGGTAGGTGCGGAAATAATGCAGGGTTATCCCATGCCGGGCTGGTAGGGCACATTTTCTGACTTGAATTCATAGTTTCACTGTCCACGTGTTGTATTTAACAAGGGTATTGGCCAAAATGCTTTTAAAGTATCTGTGGCTCAGAAGACTGGCTGTGTAGCTCTCTTGCAGCTTCTTACTGATCAAATCAAGGGGGAACATGGTTTGTTTGTGATCAGAYGGGATGTTTTCCCGAGCAAGAGTTGGGTGCTCATTCTACTCCMAAGTACAAAGAGAGTCTTTAAATCCCTGCAATGGAAATTTTAGRAATCAGAAAAAGCAAGAATATGGGTTATTCTGAGTAAAAAGGGTTCTGTCAAATCCCCATCCTACAGTGTTCAGCTTCCTTATTTTGCTGGGCAAAGAGTGTAACAAAAGAGCCCTGTTTTAAACACACCTCAGCTCACCCTCTATAAACCTCCAGTTCAACTTTTATTAGTATAATCCTGTCCTAACAGATGTTAAAAGGAAAAAAAAAAAAAAGATTTTTCTTTTTCTTTCTCTTTTTCTTTTTCTTTTTTTTTTAACTGACAATCAGAGAATGATCAGTTCTTCTCAAATCTGTAGCAAAGGGCTAGCAAAACATCCTGGTGAAATAGTACTGCTTCCCACTGCCTGCCAGCACTTTYCCGTTGAATGGAGCATGTGGCCATATCACCAGCTGGTGCAAATGTCCATTTGTGCCAGTTAAGGACCTGACCCTAAAACAATTATTTTTGCCTTTTGTATGTTCCTTTAGCCTATCTTTTCACAGTTTCAGGCAGTAATAACAGAGCCCTCTTTAAGTGTCTGTTTATATCTATAGAGGACATTTTAATCGATTTACTGTTTTATTCAGGACGTGCTGTGCCATGAAAATTTGAGCRAGACTAAGATGGGAGGTGTGTTGTATCCTCCTCTTGCTGTTACGCTCCATGGGTAGGTGAGGTTCATAGAATCACAGAATCAGTAAGGTTGGAAGGGACCTCTGGAGATCATCTWGTCCAACCTCCCTGCTCAGCAGGGTCACCTGCTTGTTGGTTGTCGGTGCCTGCAGGCTGTCACGCTTGGGACTGCAGTGGTGCACGGATCCTGCGCTGCTCCTCGTTCTCAGTTCGCAGTTGTGGACATGAGTGCTAGGGAGAAGAGGACAGATCCCCCGCAGAAAGCACAGGGAGCAGCCCCCAAGCTGGGGTGAACAAGTCGGTGCAGCATATTGAGAGCACTTCATTGCTACTACCCTTTGCTTTGATTTTTCATTGCATCATTACATGCTTTAAATAATGTTGCTGGTTTGTTGSTTTATTTTTCCCCTAAGAACTGTTGGAGCCCTTCTTTAGCACCGGCAACGGAAGCAGCTGAAAGCCCACCGTGCTGGGCAGTGCCTGGGGACGCCGCCAGGCTTGCACGCTGCCGCAGGACAGCTGGCTGGSTGGCTGGCTGAGAGGCCCTCGGGGATGCGAAGGACACACGTTGCTGGCACTTGGTTGTCATGTCTCTTCCTGCGTTTTTATAAGCATTGAGGAGACATCAAAATGGCATCGTCGAGGCTTCCACCCCCTTGTGGTATTTGATTCTTTAGATGGCTTTGCCAGCCAGCGCTTTAAAATGAAGGGAACCTTTAAAAAAGTGATCACTCGGTATCCGTAAGAGTCGAACGGAGCTGCCCTGCTCGATGCAATGTGTGGGAGTCTGCACACAGCCCCAGGCTGTAAATCGATCCATGTGAATGGGCCCCTGGGCTCATCCCCAAGGGGCAAGGCCGTGAGGTAGAGAGGATGACCGCCTGCGCTCAGTGAGGACAGTGACTCTCTGCTTGTCTGCCCCCGCCTGTTGCCTTGTAAATGTGCAAGGAAGTGTGTTGTGTGAGTGCCAGACAAGGTGCGGAAGTTCTTGAGTCACTTAGAAAAGGCAAGAATGTAGCAGTGAAACAGAAATGAGCAAGACCAGTTTTAAATGCATTTATCAGTGTCTCTTCGCATGCGTTGTCCTGGGAGGAGCCAACCTGTTGCTGATGTGCAAAATCCTTCTGCTTTTACCTAGGCGGAGTGAAACTCTGGGYCGACCGCACTCCTGGCATTCAACCAAATTTGCGGAGAACCAACCTGATCTCAGCATGATGCAAATATCTCAGGGTACGCTTGGCACCCCTTGGCATCAGTCCTACCACTCCAGGTAAGCACCACACACCTGTGGTCATGTGCTACATAGGCAGAGATGTAAAGCAGTCTGCTGTGTTTTCCTCTAGTTTGTCAGTTCAAAAAAACCCATTTTCTGCTCATCTGTAAAGATACACCTTTTCTGCAGCCTTTCAATGGTTGTCCCAGATTGTTGCACATCACTTTGATTACCAAGCTCATGGCCTTGCTAGATGTTGTGTCCAGGGACCTTTAGAGGGGTCAGACTGCTTCTGACAGCACTGGGGTTGTCCCCAGGTGAAGACATTAATGGCAGCTGTTAAAATGTGCATCGATTTTTCTTGGCTATGAGGTCTAGATGGGGCCATGAGAAGAGACTGGCAGTATTTGGTTGCTGTTTTAATTTTAGTATCATTTGGCAGTTCTGAGGTATCTCTCACAGGTACCTGTGCAAAGGGAGTCAGTCTCCCAAGCTAAAGTGCTTCTAACTTAGGTCCCCTGATCCTACTGCCTTCCTCGTTTCCAGTGTATCGCTGCCTTCAGGGAGGCTCTGCCTCCTGCCCGGGGCTCTGTCCTGATGATGCTAACTGCAAGATTAGGGCCTAAATCTAGAGCACAGAAATGAAGGAAAGGCCTAAATCTTGGAGAACAGAAGTGAAGGAAGGGGACAAAGGATTTGTGGGCAAAATATTCCCAGTCACCTCCATACAGCTGATGGGTTTACAGACAGCCACGGCTAAGATAGGGTTTTGCAGGGCTTTCAGTTCCTGTTTGGTTATATGGACCGAATGGCCACATTTCCCTCACTCAGATGCTGTGCAAAGTGATGAAGATCTTGGCAATTAATTGCTTTAAAAATCCCCCTGCCCCAGACAGGAGCCCCCTGTCAGGACATTAAGGGAGCTCTCTGCAGGTCCGGATGCAGGAGCTGGTGTCCTGCTCTGCACCCTCGCAGACTGCCCCCATGAAAAAATGCAATGTGGACGTTCAGGCTGTGCAGTCCATGGTGGACAGATGTGGCACTGGACAAACCATTCCTGGAGAGCTGCCTGACGTGGAAACCAGGTGCCCTATGACCTCCATTCCCACATTTATGTTTGGGTTGAAATTGAGGTCTTAAAAACTCCAGGCGCACTCAGGGTAGGCACTGCCTATTAAATCAGTATCAGTCAAAATCTCCTCAGAAGTAGATTCAGCATGCCTGATTTTTCTTCCTTTCAGTGCCTCTGGCATGACCCACTGAAGGACAAAAAACTCACGGGTGTTCTCCACCTTGCCTCCTTTCATAACAAAAGAAAAAAAAATCTAAAATCAAAATAAGTCTATTTAAAAGAAAGAAAGAAAGAAAGAAAGACTTTAGGCAGCAGAGTAACTGTGCCTGTCAGCAAAACCAAGCCCCTCACAGGACTGGCCAGCAGTATTGCATCACTGACCATATACTCCCAGGGTGAGAAGTTCAGCAAGGGATTTCCTGATTTTGGCAATTGCTTTCTGCCTGGGTCAGCTTTATCGTAACTTTATGTGCATGTGTGTTTCTGTAAGGAGTTAGTGCAGTGGTCTGTCTAAACTAGTAATGTTAGCACTGTTAAAAGAAGATACTACAAGACACGTAGTTTTGGCAGTGAACTGCAGCAGAGGCAGATTGGAGTCAGTGGTGTGGTCCCAGCGAGCTGGGGCTACTCCTGTGAGCCTGTGCAGCGTGGCGAAGAGATCTGCAGGCAGGAGATCTGCTTGGGTCACACATACCCCTTGGRTCCCCCAAACAGCTCCCAAAGGCCCCCAAAACTCTGGGAACAGCATGAGGAGGACAAGTTTAAATTTTTCAGGAGGGGGAAATGTCTCCATAGCCATCAGGATTTAAACTTCATTTTTTTTCTACAAGTGAGACTGAGCCATGGCTGAAAGGAGAAAACAGAAAAAGGCATAAAAAGTATAAGGAGAGAATTACAGAAGAAACGTGTGTTCCTCTCCACCTTCAGCATAGCTCATCCCGAAGCCTGTTTGTTTCCAACTGAGAGGCTTTGCTTCAGCCACAGCTCCTGGCAGAGCCTTTGGCTGGCACAAGCAGACAGCGTGACTGCACCTCCTGAGTGGCTGACGGGGAACATCTAGTGGTTAGTCAGTCAGCACTACACTGGGCATTGCCAGGGAGATTTTTTTTTTTTTATCATTATTAAAATAAAGAGTGATACATCCTAATGAGTAAACCAGATTTATCTGTTTTGCCTGTCTCTGTGTTCCTCTGCATCTCTCTGCAGAGCTGCTTCCTTCTTCCCCTTGTAGACAGGCTCCCCTTTGCCTTTCCTTGTGCCTAGCTTGTGCCTAGCAGCCTTCTCCCTCCCTGTCTGTCCTTTGGGTTTGTGGGTGTTCGTCCGGGAAGGGGGAAGTTAATGCAGTAGGGATATGATCTAGGACAAGACTCTTCAGCAGGCACTTATTAGCTGTTTTTAAATGCACCGACTGCCTTCCAGAACCAGCACCTTGCTTCYCAGAGCTGCTGTGCATCTCCAGCTCCTCTGCTGCACAAAGCAGGTTTGGTTTTGTTATCTCTGTGGGGTGAAGCATGCCCTCCCTGCTGTGCAGCCATCCCCTGTGCCAGCCGAGGCTGTGGCCTGCTCCTGGGCTGGGCTTGCTGTTCCTGCATGCAGGTCTTAGCCTTGCCCTGCCACCCTTGCGTGAGACAGTGGGCTCTGCTTTCCTGGGGCTTCTCTGGGGCTTTGCCAGGATAGCACTTGTGAACCAGAGAAGGCCATATCCAGGGGAAGGGAGTTGGGAACACAGGAAAAGGAAATGAAATCCTCAGGGTACGCTTGTGAGTGCTCAGTGCATTTGCTTGAGCCCAAGAGGAGAGATTAGCACAGGGGGACCTGACAGCAATTTTTGGTGTYGCCATGGGAGGTATGAAAGAACTGTGGCCAGCGCAAAGGAGCTCCCTTTCAGCTGATAGATCTCTACATACCTTTTTTTATGAGCATGCCTCTGGAGGCTACGAGTCCTCTATCTACTCATGTTGGTAAGTGCCATGATGCACCTGTGTCTGCAAAACTACATGGTGAGGAGACTTTAAAGACTTCCTGGGGCTTTCTCAAAGTGGTAGTATGGTTGCACCCCCACACACACTTGCCTCCATGCACAAACACATGTATCTCTTCTCTGTCTTGTCTGTTTAGGTTTTTTTGCAGCAAACAAACTGTCCCAGGGACAGCTGAATTTCCAGGAAGCCTGCCAGGGAATAGCCTTCATCTCCATAAAAAGAAATGAAATGGGAAAAAAAAGAAAGAGATTACATTCCCCTCAGAATGCCTCTTGCGCTCCTTTCCTCCTCCTCAGTGGCGTCTGCGCTCATTCAGCTTTCCAAGTGCTTTGGATAGGTTTGATGGGTGGGGTTGATCTTCCCTGGCTCCAGAGATACACTGGGTTTCTGTCTCTATTTCCCTCCCACCCCTCTGTGGTAAATAAGAGCCATGTGTTGCAATGTCAAGCAGTTCCTCTTTGCGAACTGGGATGACTGCAAACAGGGGATGGAGTAAGGCCCAAATATGGGTTTTAATCTGCACTCGTCAAAACTAAACATCTTGCTTCTGAGCTCACTTATAAGTTGTTGTGCCTCTCCTCTGCTAACAGTTGTTTTTTACTCTTCTCTCGCTCTTCCTCAGCTCCTCCACCAGCGATCTCTCTGGTTACGAGCATGGCTATCTGAGGAGAAGTCCTGACCAGTACAGTTCCCGGGGGAGCATGGAGAGCTTGGACCACTCCTCCCCTGGCTACCATCCTTGTCACCTCTCCCCAGCAAAGTCCACCAACAGCATTGACCAGCTCTCCCATCTCCACAACAAGAGAGACTCAGCCTACAGCTCCTTCTCCACCAATTCCAGCATCCCTGAGTACCCCACTCCTCCGTTCAGCAAGGAGCACTCCTGCTCCATAGAGAGCGTGCATTCCCGAGGTGGCCTGCAGGAGGGGATGAGGCAGGCCGACATCAGGTACATCAAGACAGTCTATGATGCCCAGCGAGGGATCTCCGAGGAGTATGAGGTGAAGTCCTCTGCTTTGCTTCCAAGCTGTGAGGGCCGGACCCTGGCAGATGGTCGCAGCCACGGCAGGCTCCATGGCTTCAGCCGGCACAGCACAGCTCCCTCCCGGGCACAGCCAGGCCAGAGCTCCTCAGACAGCGAAAGCCAGTCCCCCAAGGGACCTCCCTTGCCACCTACTCGCAGCGACAGCTACACAGCCATCAGGCATCATGATAGGCCGGGCTTGTGCTCTGGCTTAGATCCGAACAAGCCTGGTCGAACCCAGCCAAAAGGGGCCTGGCCTCCACTTGTCAGCAGCTTCTCTCAGGGGCCGCTGCTGAAGACCCCCTTTGGAGAAGGCCATCTGCACACCGTGGTGGAAAAGAGCCCAGAGAGCAGCCCCACTGTGAAGCCCAAACACAGCTATTCCCAGTCAGCCCAGCCTGGGCAGCCCCTGCTGCCCACTGGTGTCTATCCAGTACCTTCCCCAGAGCCACACTATGCCCAGATGCCCCAACCTTCTGCAAGCAATAATGGGACGCTTTATCCAGCTCTGGCCAAAGAAAGCGGGTACCCTCCACCTCTTCCAGTCTCATATGACAAGGCTGCAGCCAGCAACCCCCTGGACTTTGATGAGAATGGAAACCAAAGCACTGCAAACAGATCTACTGTTTTTTACCAGCCTCCAACTACTGAGAGAAAGCAGGATGCTGCAGCAAAACTTGTGCAGTATAAATCTCCTAACACTGCAGGCCCAGAAGTCTACTTGACCATGTCAAGAAAGGAGGAGTTGTTTCCCCCTTACAAGGCAGTGCATGCTGTCCAAGAGACCACAAGTACTGTGCAGCCCTCCAAGCACAGTTTTCAAGCCTCACAGCCCCAGCTGAGGGATGCCAGTGAGAGAAAAGCACGTTATCAGGCCAAAGAGGACTGGGCAGCCAAATCCCAGGAGGACAAAAATGGCAATCCACAGAAAAACGAGAGAGAGGCTGCAGCTCACCACCACTGGGGTCATAGCGAGGCCAAGCAGTATGGCTTCTGCTCCTTGCAAAACATCCCAGAGAGCTCCAGGAGGCAAAACAGCTCCGAGCTGAAAGAGGTGCCACCAGGTGAGGGGTTTTCCAGCACCAGACTGTCCTCCTTGAACAGCGATGGTAAAGAGGAGAAGGATCAAAGGGGACAAGGGCACAAGCAGTGCAGTGATGTGGACATGCAGGCCTTTGCGAGGCAGGGGGAAGAGGGCACAAGCGCTGCCCCATTCCATGCTGCTGAGCCAAAGGAYGAAGAGCCCCCTTCTCTGCAGCACCCAAAGACCTCAGATTTTGGGAGGAGCCGGCTCAGCTCTAGTAGCACCCAAAGCTTTCCCTATGGCAAACCAGACCCCAGCAAGCTCCGCTGCTCTGTGCTGGAGAAGGTCAGCAAGTTTGAGCAGCGAGAGCAAAGTACTCAGCGGCCCCAAAGYGCTGGTGTTCCCACCTTCGGCCAGCATTATGGGCCGAGCAGGTCAAGCCAGTCCTCCAGCACCATGTGCTCTCTGAACACCCTTGAGGATGCACGGGGCAAGCTCGGCTCCCAGGAGTCCAGCCAGCTGCCCAGTGAGCTGGGCAGGGTCTCCAGCCCCTCTGGCAGGAGTGGGAAGCCTGAAGAGGCTGACTGGCGCCCCGTGGAGCTTCAGATGGTGGCCTCGGCGAAGCAGCCCAGACCGAGTGAGTACTACAAAACGTGTCCTGAAAATGAGATGCAAATAAGGGCGGCTCAGCTCCCAAGGAGCAAAAGCACGTTCCAGCTAGGAGGGGAGCCTGAGAAGGAGATCCTCTGGAAGGATAACGTCCAGGATGCCCATGGGTCACAGYTGGAAACACCGTTCAACAGGGCTTACAGGAACAGCATTAAAGATGCTCAGTCCAGGGTACTGAGGGCTACATCCTTCCGGCGCATCAGTCCCCCGTTTGGGAGTGCCCCCAGGAGGGTGACCCAGAGGCCTGCTTCAGCCCACGTGGGGATGAGGAGCACAGCGTCATCTCCCCATACCCCGAAGGAGAGGCACAGCGTCACGCCGACAGAAGGCAGCCTCTCCACCCTGGACTATGCCAAGACGCAGCACGTCTCACGCATCGGAGGCCGGAAGCGGCTAACAGCTGAGCAGAAGAAGAGGTCTTACTCGGAGCCAGAGAAGATGAACGAGGTGGGCATCTCTGATGGCGAACCGTCGCCTTTTTCACTCCAGAAAAAAGGCCTCCATTTTGTCTTCCCAGAGAATACGGTGGCTGACCGGCGTAAGATCTTTGAAAGGGATGGCAAAGCTTCCTCCACGGCCAGCCTCTCCAAACCAGAGCTCAAGCAGCTCCAGCAGAACGCCCTTGCTGATTACATTGAGCGCAAAATGGGGAGACGGCCGTCCTCTCAAGATGTGGGGCTGCTGAGGGAACGCTCCCACAGCTCCTATCTGCAGGCTGGCGGCCCAGACAGCCAGAGCCTTTCCTCCGCCTCCAGCATGAACTCACTGCAGGACCACAACCTTTACCGCCGGAGGGAGTCTCTGGAGCGGATATCCAGGACAGGGCGAATATCTTCTACTCTTCCTCCTGGTTTGATGGGTTGCTTCAACCTGAATGGAGATGAGCAGAAGAAAGGGCACCGTGACAGTTCAATCACAAGCCGACCGAAAACAGACATGTGCCGGGGTTACAGAGCCAAAATGGAGCTCACCAAAGGCACACAGACAGACGCTCTCGGCTTGCAGGGCCGGCCTTGCTATGGGAAACAGGAGCAGGTCTTCSAAGTGCCCTCCTCTGCCAGGAAATCTGGGAAATCGGTRTCTGTGGAAGACTTGCTTGATAGATACGACAATCAGACCGTCACCGTGCATATACGCTCAAGGTCGTCTCCCACTCCCACAGCAGAAAAGAAACACCAGGTAGGTGGAAAGCAGATCATACTCTGAGGCAGGCGAGGTTCCCTGAACCACGGACGTTAGGTCRTGGCAATTGCTCAATCGGTTATAGAGAGGTTAAATGCATGTTGAGATACAGACCATTTATTGCAATTTAATTAGCATTATGCTATTTTAAATGCTTGTTGGTGGAGTTGTGCTTCTGTTCTGCTTTCTTACTGCTGGGACTATTTCAGGGGGAGGTGCTGTGATGTTGTTGCATAGGCCGGTAACGCACACGTGTTCTTGCTGCTCCTGACACCTCATCTAAGGCACTTAGCCTTGCCTGTTAGCTTCCCTGCGGAAGCACAGAGTACGATTCTGGTGAGGTGCGTTAGTGTGCTTATGTGCTGCTGCTGCTGTCCTGCGTGAGCTCAGCATTAGACTGCTTTTCTGATGCAAAGCAGAGAAACCAAAAGGCTGCCTGAAATTACACCGGCTCCCACTGGCCCCCGCAGCTGGGGAGCTGGGAGGTGCTCAGGAGAGACACTGCCAAGAAACCACTATGTTTTGCCTCCAGCACTGGAGGGAAAAGTCGCAAAGAAAGCTTAGCAGAGAGCCCGGCTGCTCTTTCCACGTGCCCCACTTCGTTGTTGGGAACGTTTAGGCTGATGTCGCAAATGAGGARTTCGACTGACTCTGATGTCAATAAGTAGTAGAAACCGGCAAACTTTTTGGAGAAAAAATGCGCAGGCCAGCTCAGCTGGTTCAAATCTCTTTGGACCTATTTAGGTAACTACAACTGGTTGAAYCACTGATTTCCAGCAGTGAGAGGTCTGCTCCCCCTGCCCGTTTTCACACCAGGCTCAATTTATCATGGGCAGAGGAAGTTAAAAACAAAACATGTGGGCAGACTCCTTGCTCCAAATGTTTGTCAAAGTGTTTGGCTGTTCCCACAGACTTAAAGGGCAGCTGAGATCCAGGATTCCTCTTTCAACTTTTATACTTGCCATCAGCCTAGAGCAAGTTATCTAGGTGCAATAAAGTAGCACTCAGCAGAGTAATGTAAAGGAAATTATTGCAAGAGTACGCTGCTGTTCCCTGGGCAGCATCTCAGAAACGGGCCAAACCGAGGTGGGGGAAGGGGTCATCTCTCTGGACCCTTTGCATGCTTCATTCTAAATATTCTCCCTCCAAAGACCTCAGATCTCACACTACACTTGAAAATAGAATTTAAAAGGGAGCTTATGAATATCAAGTGACCGGAATGCATTTCCATCATCACTGCTCTCGYATCCCATCATCAGTATTTTTCCACACCACCCAGGCAACAGGCTCATCTGTGCCACTTTGTCACACTTGCCGATCATGAAGTCTTTTGTGTTCAGTAAAAGGACAATCCTTAAAAAAGAGTTAGCATGAAAGCCAAGCTGCAACTTTTTTCTGCCTACCAGTACAGCCAGAGCAGCAAGAAAATAACCCGGCTTCCAGAGTGAGAAGAGTCACTAAGATTTACTTTTCAGTGACAAGTTGGACGGCAGGCAGCCCTTGTTCATGTTTATCTGCTGTCTTGGTCAAGGGACAGGTTGGGAGGTTCTTGAGATCCCCYTTTTTCCCCTTGCTGGCTCATTTTTGATCTTCCATACATGCAGCAGGCAAACTGGAGCGTCTGCCTGTTGGCAGCTAACTCAAGGAAGATGACGAGCAGCAGTGCAGACCAACTCACGGGGTCTTAGCTCAAATCCAGAAGAGGGGAGAGTCCTTACTGCTGTTTCCCAGAGCGGTTTAGCTGTATTCGCTCCTGTAGTAAGGACTTMGTCTCTTAGGTAGCACGGCACTTCAGAAAATCCTGATCTTAAATTCCAATTCAAGATAGCGTATTTGACTTCAAATATGTACACCAATCTGTAATTGTTTGAAAGGGAAGATATGTTTAAATGCTCTCTTCGTTAGGTTTGCTTCTCAACTGTCTCCAATACAAAACCAAAACTATAGAAGTAGGGGCTGCAGCCAAAACAACAGGGTGGGGGGGGGTTCTTGGCCTTTTCAGATTTTTTGTGGGAAATATGTATTTTCAGTTTAACAGCAGTCTTCACTGCCTTACTGTATATTTTTCAGGGTCTTGTACACAATATGTAGAGTTCTTTGCAGGCTGCATATAAATCACATTGCAATGTCACTGTAGGAATTTGTTTAAAGATATAGGGAAATTGATAGCCATGTGGAATTATTAGCTATCAGTCTTCAGAATGCATTCTCCGCCTTCCTCCCCTCTGCTTTTTTAGTCTGTCTCAGCCTGCATATCTCCCAGCTCCCTGACTCCTAAATCAAGATCAGCACTTACCCACCCTCTGCAGCAATGCTGACAAAAAAAGTGAAAAACTAGGGGCGTGGGGAAGGGGAYGCTGAAGAGCTCTGTGCCAAAAAAAGATCATATGTGAGAAAATACTAACCTCTTCAAAAGCACGCTTAGCATTTGCTTTCATGTCTTGTAATAGTCTGGTGTCCTATGGTGGGAGTTCTAGGGAAGGGAGAGTCAGATTTACAAAGGTATTTCRGCTCCTAAATTTCTCTGGTTTCAGATGAATTAAATGCCTGAAGAGGAGGTAGATCCTGAGACCTTTGTGCATCTGTGCTTAGGTTTTCAAAAGAGCCAAGTGCCAGGCTTCCTGGTGTTTTTCAGCACCTCCACTTGTGGCTGGAGTTTGAAGCCTTGGTGGCAATCAGCTTCTCTCTCTGCTTGGGGACAGATGGTTTGGGGTTCAGCTTTCCCAGTTAAGGCCGTTTCAAAGATGGCTCCGCTCCTTACTTGCATATGAAACAGGGGTGAACACACAGGTCCCATGATACCCTTTGTAGAAGAGGCAAGGACTTGTGAGAGCTTTTCAAAACCTATCTCTCTGGAAAAGTCTGGGAAAGGCAGACTTTAAGTAGGAGCAGGGGGCTGGAGCATGGTATGCCGTGCTCGAGTTTCCCAGCACGCTGGTGAAAAGGAGCATGCTATAGCTCAAGGTCCTACAGAAGAAGACTGAGTTGCCACGCTGTACTACTCCTCTTCTGGGGACCCTCATGGGGAAATACTGCCAGGCTGGGACAGAGCCTTGGTGGATGGATGAATCTGTTGAATTTAACCAATATGTARAAGCCCCAGGGATGCCTGCTTTCCCTCCGGTGACTGGAACACCCTACTGATTTTACCTCCCATCCATAAATGGCACACACAGTGGTTTCTTACCAGGAGGCATCTATGTTTTGTTGTTTTGTTTTGTTTTCTCTTGCTGCTAATTCTGTCTTTGTGCTCCAGGACCTGCTGAGAAGGGAAGGCAGTGGATTTGCCCCCCTGGTGAGAGATCCTTTCTACGTGATCAGTGCGGGAGCCAGGTAGGTAATACGTTAGTATCCCCTCTGTCACTGCAGAGTTAGCTCTTGTCATCCTGCTGCCAATAACAGCTGTCATGTGTAAATGGCTGCATCATGACAAACTAAAGAAAACATCTACATGGGTGCAATTTTGGGTACACTATGCCCAGTAGAGTTAGAAGGAATAAGCTGCTGTGAGCAATGTTTTTTGACTGCAGACATTCATTCACTGTAAATATCTCCTCTCCGATCATGTCATCTTGGAGCATGTTTCTGCAGCAGTAGTCAAATTACGTGCCTTCCAAAACAGGTTTGATCTGCTGTTAGGAGTCACATCCAGAGGTTACCATAACGGAAGGATCCTAAAAGAAAAAAATACCTTGATGTTTCACTCTGTCTGKTTTTTCCCAGTCCAGGGTGCTGCCTTCCTAAAAGCAAGTGAGAATTTACATGGGCTAAAACTGGAAGATCTCAAGTATCTTGCTGAACATGAGGCTTTGCATTCACTTTCTGTTGTGCAACTAGGATATTTTGCTCAGAAACAATGGAGCACAGGGAGCAAGAACTGTTTTTAAAAATACAAGAGTGTAATCATAAAGCTCAGAATGTTAGAGCATATATAACTATGAAACTACTTAGCAGTGAATTGTTTTGAAGTTAACTAGAACTGAAGTTGATCTGGTCGTATTTACATATAAGTAATAAATAGATGCCTGCCCTAAGATGTAAGTGCCCAGACAGCTCACTCTTGTTACAGTGAAGAAGGAACTAAAATAATTATTCACAAAAGGAGCTCCGTTTCTCAGAAAACTGCAGTAAATGTCTTCCTGCTCTATTGTCACTCTGGCAGTTAACACTGTGGGCTCCAAAAGTTTCAGTACGCAGCACTGGGCCACATAGTGGCAGTTAGAAGTATAGGCAGGCTCGTACTCTAGCTGGGTCTTAGTTCAGACTCTGGCTGGCAATTTTTTTTTGTCTAGGATGACATAAATGTCATTCTGGAGGGACTCATTTTATCTTCAGGCATGCTTTTTAAAAATTATTTAAAACACATCCTTTTTCTTAGGTTTGGAATAATTTTCCATATTTTCCTAAGAGAAAAGTACAGCTGTTTTGGTTTGTTCTGCCTCTCCATTTTTTTCTAAAAGTGGCATTTCATCATTCTTTTAAATAACAACTTGTTATTTCCTTTTCTTCCCAGCCTATTTTCCAAGTAACTGGACTAAACAAGCCACCTGAGAACAAGTCTGTGGTAGCATGAACTGTGGGTTTCTCCTTTACATGCTTTACTGCTTAAAGATTATTGCTGTTAGCTTAGCAGTTTTATGATATTTGTGCTGTGTAGGCATCTTGTATGCTATGCAAGCACATTTCTACTAGAAACTGTGGGATCACTTTCCCTTCTTGGTCAGAATACCGTCCTGTTTTTTCCAAAAGATACAACAAAGGGACAGGGGAAGGCAGGAAAACCCTCTTGACTCTTAGGACACAGCCCCAGCCCAGAGCCTGCAAACCACTCCCTACCAGCCAGTAGAAGTTTTGCATTTAAATCCCAGTGGGAACAAGATTTGAATCCTCCACAGACTAAAAAGGGGCAGGTAGAGCAGGAYCTTACCCACATGCCAATGACTAACACAAGAATTCCCACTTCTAGGATACTGCTGAACCTTCCCCCCACCCCAGTGTGAGTGAGTACAACACAGTTGGGCTCATGTAGGTGATTTGGGCCTATGAGAGTGTCATGGCATAAGGCAGCATCCTCAGTCCATCTCTTAAGAGATGCAGTCTTTGCCTGCCCTGTGTTTGTCAGTCAGATTAGCTGGCTTTCTAGGAAGTCTTCTGGCATAGAACCAGCTCCATCCCATCCCTGTCTGCAGCTTACTCCATGCATGAGCCCTTCAGGGGAGGCAACAGCAGGCTGCAGGAATTATGCTTACTGGTCCCACTGAGCCTCTGCTGGTCAATGCACTGGAGAGGACGTGGGAACGCCCCTTGTGCCTCCCTTGTTAGAGGAGAAAACTCCATCTATTGGTGAAGTTATGCAAGTCCTGGTAGCGGTCATTTGGTCCAGTCACTTACGCTCCATGACTTAATGCTCTACRCTCTTATGTTGTTCCCCAGGTAACGTACAATAGCCGTCTCATAAGCGCTGTTGGAAATGGTTGTTGTTCCAGTTTTAGATTCGGCAGTTGCCTCTACAGTAGGAGAGGTCTTTAAATTAGRGAATTACCATCTGGCTTTTCTGACAAACACTGAGTATCTGAAAAGAATACAYGATGATACTGTCCAGGAACCACAGACAATACCGATAGTTGTCTGTCTGGGAAGCATCCCCTCCTCTAAGCAAAGGCTGCCAAATTCTATTCTCAGTAAAACCAGAATAAAGCCAGAACAAACCATATCTTTGACAAAATTATTCTTGATTTGTACCAGTACGTCTTAGAGCAAATTTGGGGCCCAGGTCTCAAACATCATGGATAGACAGTGTTAGACTATTTGAACAGTGAATCTTGTGAACACCAAATGTATTGGCAGTACTGCTTTATTGTATTTACTGTTTTACAGTATGATCTCATGTTTTTAAGCTGTCTTCTCTTAGATTTGCTAGCACTATTGTCCTTGCTCATTTTGTTTGCCAGCTCAATAGCTTTATGGGCAAGTAAGCTTGGCTACATGTTCTAAGCAGGAGCCTCGCTTAGACCAGCCACTCTTTCTCGGATTCACATAAGAACATCTTAGAAGAGATGGGAAGAGTAATTTAATCCATTGAAATTACAACCTTCATATCCTGTTGCAGTTCAAGTGTATTGGCCTTGCTTTTTGTAACACCACCCTATCTGAAAGGAGCTCTTTTTTTCTAACAGGATCTCAAAGTTTTAAGAATCTTCTCTGTTTAGCAATTAAAATAGTGCAGTTTTTGCCTCACTTTGTTCTTGAAGATCACTGAATCATTTCAATGGCAGCTTTCCAAAAGAAGCAAAAACAGCATCATGGGAGGTTTTGGCCTATAAAGCTCAAGTTGTCAAAATTATAAGTAATTGAAAAAGGAGTCTGAGAGTAGATAATGTCAAAAAGTCTTCCTTACAGCAATCACTACCTGCTGTATCTGTAATAAAATTCAAAGCGAGGCTGGAAAATAATCYAGGCACTTAGATTTTCCCTATATAGATGGCTGCCTAGTTCCTGTGCTACCGGAGAAACTCTGAACTTTATAGCTGGGTCAAAAGAAGATTCATTAATCTTGGATCTGTAGAAATACATTCATTTTCCCTGGAGTCCAAAATCATATTATTCACACTCTTACTCGTATATTTGACAGCTGAGCCTCAAAACAATAACCAGAGAAAAAGTGCATTTTTTTTCTACTGAGTATTTCTGTGATGCTCACCACATGTGTGCCTGCGCATGTGATCTAACATGCACTGGAAGTGATGAGAATGGATGAGTGGGAATGGATCTAGCTCTGTGTCCCCAGAATTATAGACTGTATTTACTTCTAGTTTCAGCAGCGTAACTGCACTGCGCCTGGCTGAGCAGGCACCGAACCAGGCGCAGATATAGTTGCATAATTTGCCTTTTAAGGGGGTGTACAATAGCTTGGCCTGCTCACTGGTTAACTGTTAGCCTTATCGTGGTCTGTCTTTTGATTTTTCAGGTCTGTCAGCAAGAAGGAAAGAAGCCACTCAGAAAAAACGTCATTTACAAGTTATTATCCCCATCTTCAGCCCGGCAGCGAGGCTGGTGGCAGTTCCTCTGCACTAACTGAGCACCACAAGGTCTCGGAGCTTTCTAGGCAAGAGAGCAGGACTTCTGCCTGTGTCCCGTCCCCAACAGAGGCAAGGAGTCACTACCCTGGACAAAAGCAGGGCTTTAAACCCTTGTTCCTTGACCTTATTCCGTCTGGATCTGGCCAGTCCGCACCTAATATGCCCACCCAGACTGCCTCAGATTTGCAGACTGCAGGAGATGATTGCCAAGCTCTGAGACAGCATCATGCCAAACGAGATGCCATTCTCCCTGAGGGCAGCAGCAGTATTCAGGCACAGTCTTTGGATGCTGTCCAGGATAGATCCCCTGAGACTCCCACAGAAGAAGTGATGTGGAGAAGGAAAGCTGGGCTGCCTCACAGATCCCTGCCTCCCAAAGTGACGTGGGCTCATTCGGTCAAGGATAGCAGTTTCCCAAGGGCTATGATGTCTCCTCCAGTGGCCGGGCCAAAGCTCTCCCAGAGGTGGCAGTTCCTGCCAACACAGAGCAGCACTTCCTCTGACCCAGAGACTCCTTCTCCCCATGGGACAAACCATCTCCGAATTTCAGAGTCATGCCTTCAGCTTACTCCCCCACCATTGCCGCAGGACGATGAAGACGAYGAGGTGTTTGTCGCTCCTTCGCAGCCTGGTGTCGTTGCTCAACCCTTCTCATCCTCGCTGCCACCCCATCCTCCTCTGAGCTCTTGCACTTCAGCAAATGGCATGGAGGAATTCCCTTCTCCTACCCCACCAGCGGCACTTGAGGGGAATGGGGCAGCTGGAGACAAATCCGCCAGGTTCTCAGAGGAGGCCAGTGTGAGGTAAGGGGGAGCTGTAACATGGTGTGTCAGGCATTTTAGGGCCATATGGAGTAAGATATGCAGGGCTCCAGCCAAATGTGACTGACCTCCACAGCTCTGCATGCCCTGGTGACCACAGCTGCTAGCTGAGTATGAAGCTGTGGAGGAGCATACACATTATGAGGGGAGAGGGACAGCCGGACAGACTCACTGCCACTAGGCTTTGCTGGCTGCCAAGAGCATTGTCAGATGGTGTGACTGGGGCAGGGGATAAAGCAAGAAGACAAAAAGCTCTGTGGTCTTCCAGCAGATGAACTGACAGGTGCTTAGCAGGCAAGGCAAAAGGGGTTATGAGTGAGAAACTACCCAGGTCTCATTGCCCCAGCAGTTATCCTGTGGATTTCAGTGTGGTTTCTTCTTACTCATTCCAGCATCAACAGTTAAAGTGGCTGTTGACTCCTTCCAGTTACTTGTTTTTGAGAGAAAACTATCCGATAACAAACACTCATGTTTTTCCAAACTGTTAGTGGTTCCCAGAATGCACTGCAGACCTGGCACCAAATAATCCTCTTATGAAACGGTGACTATATGCCAAGAAATGACAACACAAATATGCCACAGTAGCATTGTACAGGGGATTTTTCCTGAAGGATAGGAGTTCGGGCTAGATGTCTGGCTGGTTTAACTTGGTACAGCTTCCCTCACTTCCAGGGAGCTGCTCTGATTTCCATTAGGGAAGAATCTGGCTGAGGCTGTGGTAGTGATTTGCTTTTCCAACATGAAAAGGACAAATGAGCAGAGACTTCTCAGATGGGCTCTCCCAAGGGGTGAGACTTAATGTCCCCAGCCCCTGAACAGAAAACTGACTGACTGAACTGTGTCGCTGCTGCCTCTTGTCTCTGAACACACTCYGTGCTTCTGACTGCAGGACCACCTGCTTTAACGCACAAGGTAGTGGGTTACTCACTAGTTCTTTCTGTGTTGGAATAACAAAAGAGCAGTGTTGAGGGGAATGAAATGTTTCTGGTGCCTTTAGCTTCACAGTGTAGGCTTTTCTGTGTTGGAATGCAAAGAGACAAAAATGGGTGAGAGAGAAGGAAAACTTACCTGTGTTAGGCCTTCACCATGTGTTCACAAAGATCCTATGCAGTAAGTTTTTCTTCATCTCACAGATTTTTTCTGTCCATAGCAACTTCCGAAGTTTTCCCAAAGCCTTGGTCGAGAGAGAGATAGCAGGATTGGGCACCAGTGTCAGTGAAAATAATTGGCCTGCATCAAAGAGGACTAGCTCTCCATCTGCTGTGGATGAGCAGCACCAGTTAGTTGCTGCTTCTGAAGGACCTCAAAGCTCTCATAAACAGCCCCCAACTCAACCTGAAGGCAAAAACAGAGAGCCAGAAGTCACTGCTGAAGAGCCAGAAAATAGCAACGTGGACTCCAGGACACTCAGCTCAGCTCCTCCAGTGAAGACAAAGACCCCAGAGGATATCAAGTCAGAGGCTCTAGCAAAAGAAATTGTCCATAAAGATAAGTCTTTGGCTGATATCCTGGATCCAGATTCCAAAATGAAGACAACTATGGACTTAATGGAAGGGCTTTTCCCCAGTGGAACCAGCTTACTGAAGGAGAACAACATGAAAAGAAAGATGTCACAGAAAACAGCGATCAGGACAGCATCTGAAGATGACAAGTAAGCACTGTTCGTTCAGGTTGTTGGCTCATGTCACAGCCACTCGCCGCTTGCTTGCTTTTAAGGACAAGCAAAAATTCTGTGCTGAATTCTTCCACATTGCTATAGATGGGCACTGGTGGAGACAGGCACAGGGACAGGAAAAGTGGCTTGAGCAAGGACACATCAGATCAGAGGCAGAAACAGAATCTGGCCAGTGACTGCACTGTCTCAGTGCATGAGGTTTTACTTTAYAATTCTTAGTCTCCTGGCATGAGGCTGACAGGGCATTTCTGAATGCTGTTTCTCTTTAGCTTGGCTGTTTGTGCTCTTAGAGCTCACCTCTCGAGACTTTGTAAAAAATGATTCTCAGCTTGGTAGGGTGGCAGGAGATGAACCATCTCAGGAGATATTAGTTGGTTTTGTTCTCTTAGCTTTTGTAATCTGAAGCAGTTCAGTTCAAGCCAAGGTAACAGAWGTGAGAGTAAAATCAAGCCTAAACCGGTGGCTTGCAGACAGATAATGAGAGGCCTAGGTTTGGAAGGAAGAGATGGRGGTGGGGGGCTGCTTACTTCAGTGAGATGCTAAGATCAGCACAGGTCCTGCAGTGTTCTACAACAGGGAACCATAAGTGATAGCTGGAGAACCATACTGAAATATGTTGTAATGCAGATAAAAGTGTCAGTCTAGCCATTACCAGCTGGGCTATGCTGATTTACCTGCAAGGAGAAATCTCCTGTTTAAGAGTTGGTAACTAGTCAACATTTAAACAGTAGGGCAGCTGTGCAGTTTTTTTGCACAGTGGAGAGATTTGAAAGCAGCTGACATGCACCCTCTGTTGGTGAGAATTGGCCATTTCATTTGTGGTTAATAACACTGAGAAGGTGTCAAAGAGGAGCTGCTGGAAAAGCATGGTTCCAGGCATAGGAAAAAGTGAAACTCAAACTGAACTCTTCCTTTTTCTTTACTGTGGTAGGAGAGAAGAAAAGGAAGTGCCTGTAACTCTGGTCACTTGCCCTGCTTATTATAACGTTTCAGCACCCAAAGCAGAACTGCTGAATAAAATCAAGGACTTGCCAGAAGAAGCAACTGAGGAAGAGGAGCTGCTGGACATCAATGAAAAAAAGGTAAATTCAGCRCATGCATCACTACTTTCTGGTTACTTTGTTAAAATAATAGTAAGTCCTAAAGTAAAGAAATGCATTTCAATTTGAGGTCAGCGTTTGGATGTCRCACTTGCACATTACACAGAAGCTGGGTGCATTTAGGCTACATGTGAAGCTTCATTAGGGCAACCTAGATCCTACCATCAYATGTCTGTGAGTGGAGTGTGCTTCTCTGAGTGCTCATTGCAAATCTAACATGASCCTCTTGTTGACCTGTATTGTGCCCCAGGCTGAATGTATAGACTGTAAGAGGCTGTYTATGCCTGAAAGCAAGGAGGAAGCAGAGAGAGGAAAAGTGGCTTGAGCAGGGACACATAGATCAGAAAACAGAACAGGATCTAGTCAGTGACTGTACTGTCTTAGTGCRTGAGGTTTTACTCTATGATTTTTCTCCTTAGTGAGGCCAATTTACCTATTTTACCTCCTGTCCCTACTCAAGGCCACCAGAGAAACACTTTTTACTCTTTTTTCCCCCCATCTTTTATTGTTTCATGATGAAAACCATGTTYATCTCAGTCAGCATAATGGGGGGTGTAATGACTTGTCATGGGATGGGGAGGAGAAGGAGAGCAGGGCAGGAGAGGAAAAAAACATTTTCCTCTCATAGTGTAGCTAAATTTCACTGAGGAATATCCCTTGAAGTTMTCGCTGAAGGCCAGGGTGCTCTGTCTTCCATGACTTTTTGCATCCCTTCACTCGCCTACTACCTTCATGTCAAAAGCAGCCATGTCTACCTGTAAATTTAGAACATCCTACATTACACCAGCCAGAGTAACACAGCCYGTATTTTATTCTGTTAGTACAACAGCAGAGTTTAAGGATGCTGAAGAATACAAATATCTAAGTAAGTCCCATACATTGTGAACATAGTAGCCCCATTTTGTGTGAGGTGCAGGTAGGACAGTGTCTCTAGGGAGCTATCATACCATGGCACTGGCGTGGGCTAGCTACACTCACAATCCTCGACATCTCTTATAGCTGTGGTCCTAGATAGTTTCTGCACAGCAAGTCTACACCAGATAGGCTGTGCACGTGTAGCTAATCAAAAGCTTTCAACAAGGCTTTTGGCTGCAGTTTTAATTAGCTGGCCTAAGCCATTGGTTGTAGAGCGCACAGCTTCAAAGGTAATCACAGGCCCTACTGTGTCTGTAGCACTTTTTGGGGTGCTGTTCAMTTCAAAAATGACTGCCTGCTTATACCAACATGAAATATGGTGGGGGGGGGCGCAATTAAACAAGACAAGGATGCTGTTCCGAGGAGTCAGTGGGCATGCTGCAGGCATCTGACAAGCTTGCAAGTAAGTGTGAGCCTGCTACTGGAGGACAAGTCCCAGCCCTCAAAGGTTACATTTGCATGGAAAAACAGAAATAGATTGGAGTGATTAGGCCCAGACAGGGAGATTGCCTTGGCATGTTTGTTCATGGTCTGTGTGAAATAACATTTGCATAGGCATTATCTGAGAAGGCAGCTACTCTGAGGGTCATTTGGATAAATCAAGCTCATTTCCATTGTAAATAYGCCAGGGAAATATGTTGGCTGGCATTTAGGATCACAGGAGAGTCGCTGTTTAATCAACAAAAAGCAAGTGTTTTGCAGTCCCTGTAGGCCTTTGAACTCACAGGCCTACAGAAGAAAAGATGCTTCACTCCCTGCAGCGCAGTTGCCTCCTGCGAAAGAGGGCTAGAAGGAGCCTGCACCTCCTGCAAAGCATGTGGAACAAGGAGGAGCTCTGAGCTATCAATCAGCTCTGAGCAGCTCAGGCCTCATGCAAATCTGCTTTTTGAATGTGGCTTTAGCATCACAGGCAGAGGGGGATGTTGCTTCTTGTTCCTGGATACTACCTGTCTTATTGAGGGGAGAATCTAGGTAAAAGTGTTCTGGCTGTCCCTTATCCTAGCAGATGGGGTCTAGTATTACCTTTGCTGCCATGTCCCCTTGAACTCCCCTGCTAAAAAATGGCAAGACTTGGCGGTCATTCCAGCAAAGCCTAGTAGTATAYGGTAGCATAAGCCTGACATTTGTTTTAAGAGCATATTATTTGGCTTCTGCACTTACAGGGAAGTTGCGAATGGGTTGTAGTGCAGCCAGGAAACTCAGCACTTCCAAGAATGCACACACAAAAAGTGTACCATCTAGTAGTGTCTGACTAAACAGTGCAGTTCACGTCTCAGTTTTGAAACCTACCTTTTAAACACCACTCAGGCAGGCAACTCCTGGGCATAAGGGCAAAKTCAGAGCAACCTTCAGCCTGACCTATGTTTGAAGATCCTCTTTCCTTTCAGGTACTATACCTTCCTACTTGAAATTACCAGCAACTTTGATGGAAAGAAGACTATATTCATAAACTTTGAGAGAATCTTTTCAGGCAACCTTGTGATTTACTCCCATCCCAGTGTTTGTATGCAGAGTAGATTAACATACATGTGATGATGACTCATCAGTGCACAAGCTGAAAAGGAAAGCCTGAACATACACAACCGTTGTGACAAGAGGTTGCTTTCTGTGTTCTCACTTAGGATTAAATGGAAGCAAGAATTGCAAGCCCCCAGCCACAGACTTCTGCATTTGCCTGTATCTTTCCTGTAAATCTTAACAGATACAAGGATCTCCAGCATTTGTGCAATACAGCTAGTTCTGGAGTCACTAAACCCTGGGGGCTTCTTTTTCTTCAGCAGTGAAATAGTAGTCAGCATTTCACAAAATGGGTGTGTGCTCTCCATGTCTTTCCTCAGTGTCTTAAGTAAATTTAGAGTATCTTTGATGTAAATGCTTGCTTAATTCGTGTCTGTATGAGGCAGAGCGTGCACAGTCAGTGAACACTGGTAAAATCTCCTTGGTCACAGCTGAATTTGAGGCTTGCACTTCAACACTGAGATGGCCAAGAAAAGAGCACTCAGTACTTTCAGTGTACTGGAAGAGGGGGGAGGAAAAATGGGGCAATTCCTTCTTTTTTGCTAAGGCATATATAATTAGCAAGTTCTAGCTCAGTCACTTATCGTACCATTAAATTCATTTTTTCCAATAGTTATTTCATACAGCTGTGGGTAATATAAAGTGTAACATGCAGACAAAAACACTGAGGCTGTGCTAGGGAGCAGGGTTAATGTAGGAGATGTAGCTCTCATGTCTCTTTTCAGACAGAGGCTTGAAACCAACTTAAGAAGAAAGATGCATATGATGATTATCCTCTTGCTAATATATGTAGCTGGCTGTCAGAATATGGCATACCAAATTGGATACATCTTTTGAAAATATTGACTAATAGTAGAACAAAAATATCTCCATCAGGCATTTGATCAGGCATTCAGGTTTTCAGCTAGTGTTGAATTTCAGTCTTCTCTGTTTCCTCCTTGATGTCTCTTTTGTCAGCTGTTGCTGAATGGATCCTACTTCTCAGTGACAGCAGTCCTATCTTCTTGTTGCTGTCATCCACATGACCAGTGTGATTATGATAATGACCAGTGGCAATGTRTTTCTCTTCTGACAGGCTGAGCTTATCAGGAGCTTGACGCACAAACTGGAAATCCTGAAGGAAGCCAAGGAAGGCCTGCTTGCAGACATTAAGATGAATAATGCTCTCGGCGAAGAGGTGGAGCTGTTGATCAGTGAGCTATGCAAACCTAACGAGTTTGACAAATACAAGATGTTCATTGGTGATTTGGATAAGGTGGTGAACCTCTTGCTCTCCCTCTCGGGACGCCTGGCCCGGGTAGAGAACGTTTTGAGTAGCCTAGGGGAAAATGCCAACAGTGAAGAGCGGGTACGTATCTACATAACCATAGCATCTTGGCCTTTCTTGGGGTCAGTAGCAGTCAGAAGAATGTGCCTGTATAAGCTAGAACTTCCAATGGTGCTTGGGTGCCTTACTCAGGCACCGACCTCTGGGGGTCATGAAGGGGCCTGAGCAATACCTTTGACCACAGCATTCAAAGTGATGGGCAGCAGTAGTTTGCCATATTCAGCACATATAAGCATTACATGTTCTTTCCCTGGGAATCTTGGTACCAATTTATATAAATGTCCCTTGTCTAAAAAAACCAGCGGTGTTCTGGACAGCATGTCCAGCAGGTGGAGGAAAGGCTGTGTCATGCAACAACCTGCTGCCCCTTGATTCAGCTGAAGGCAATTTTAACATTCTTTGGGTGGCTGCAGGTGGAGACAAGGCCATACCGTGCTAGTAGCTGTGGCTCTTGAGCACATTTTTCTGGCTTTCTCAGGGCCTCTTCTGCCCCATGTCGACTAGAGCATTCACTGTCCAGTTCAATGGGAATCGTGTTCAATCCACAGTGAGATGTTCATCCTCCTCCTCCAAGTTGATGGCTGTGTGTCTAGGAGCAGAGCAGCCATCCCACCTCCGCTGGAGGTGGCAAACCTAGTGTCGGGGGGGTCAGAGAAGGGGGGAAGTCAGTGAAGTTGGTGATGCTGATACTGAAGCACTTTCTCTGGTGTGTACAGAGCTCTCTGAATGAGAAGAGGAAACTGCTGGCTGGCCAGCATGAAGATGCTCGGGAACTAAAGGAAAACCTTGACCGGCGGGAACGCGTGGTCTTGGAGATCCTGGGCAACTATCTCTCTGAGGAACAACTCCAGGATTACCAGCACTTTGTAAAGATGAAGTCTGCACTTCTCATAGAGCAACGAGAGCTAGATGATAAAATCAAACTGGGTCAGGAACAGCTCAAGTGCCTGATGGAAAGCCTCCCCACAGACTTCACACCCAGGGACGCAACAGCAGCAGCTACTCTAGCTGCAGCACTTGCTACCTCCTCCGGGATCAGCAGTAAAACACCTCCAGTGGTCTCATCCTCTCTCTAACCTTTTCCAGATGGACACATGGTAAAATCCTCGTGCTTGAGTCTGTTTAATCCAAGTAATTTGCAGAAGATTCTTTACAATGACCATGAATGGAGACAGGTTTAAAACAAGCGTTCAATGAAGGAAAAAAAAAATAAAGTTTTTATTTCCCTTTCCCTTCACTYCTGCTTCCTAGAACTTAAAATCAATCTGGAGGGGACTAAACTATCTCTTCTCCTGCCAGAGATGAGGAAGAGTCTCACAAGAAATAAACATATTACCTTTAATAAACACAACCTCCTCTCTTCCCTCCCTTTCCTGCTTGCCTGGCACCTCACTAAATAATGAAGGATCTAAGAGAATGAAGCCTTAAAAATAAAACCAACCCGTTCTCCTGAACATTATTGATATTTATATTTTTTAAAGAACAAGACAGAATGTGTAAGTTTGTGTACATATTCTAATCAGTTACTTGATTCTACTTTGTTCTGTATGTAGAAAAGACATTTAATTTTGTATGTTGTGAAAACCTTAACAAAAAGAGGGAACCCCAAAGATAGTCATGCATTAGCTTGGAACATCTCTCAGTGTTTGTTGTTGTTGTTGTCTTTTTTAATATAATAAAGAGCTACCAGAAGAAGCCTCAACTTGTTCCAACATACGGTGACTATACCAGCAAGTGTCCTTACAAAGGAGATTTTGACCAGGAAAATATAATTTTTCTTCTGCATCTTGTATTCCAATCATTCTGAAGTTTGAAATTATTTATAGGCTATTTTTCTGAAAGAATGATGTATGCTAGGATTTTTTTTATACAGCAAAACCTCATTTGTCTGAATCCATTTCATCAGAAATTATCTCACATGCCAGAAGAGGCATTAATTTAAAATCCAATATTGTCTTCTACCTACAGAAGTCACGCATATCTAGTGATAATGTCCTCTGCCCTGGCTAGGTAGGTAAAAGCCTATTGTAAGAGCTGTTGGATTATTTCCTAGACAGCCCAACTTGCAGTAACTAAATATGCCCAAACTTTATCAGCTTACAGAGCTGGAGGATTGCTGCCAGCTTGCAGTCAGCAAAGCAGAGTTGTCCGGGCTCCCTTTTGCTGCATGAGAAGTGCTGAAGTACTGTCCTCTCGAAGATGCTTCATCACCATTAAAGGACGTGGCCAGAGCTGCGTGAATAGATTACGTCCACAAGACACGAGCCAGATTTGGGTTGTCTCGCTTCTGACCTCGTAGAGATTTCCTGCTGCAGCAACCATTTGCACTTCTCCTTTCTCCAGGGCATTGCTTTGTCCCATCCTATCTTGCCACCAAGAGAGGAGCAGATGTTTAAATACATAATTAAGTCCATTCATTATGAATTTCTGCTAGCACATGACTGAAAATTACAATGTTCATTGCCTTTTGTGCTGGATTTAAAGTCCACTCCCATTTATTAAAAAGTACCAGACAGATTTCTCACATAGGTCTTCCATAGGCAGCTTGGCAGACTGAGAAGATACTATTGCCCTTCTCTCGGATCACGCATCAATTCTTCCATTCTCCAAAGAAAATCTACCTCGTGTTTTAATGATTTTTGAAGCACCAAGCTTGTTAGATGTGCTGACAGTGAACGTATCCTTTTTATTTCTGAGCTTGAACACTGGTCAGGCCAGTATAACATTTCATGAGAACCCTAAACAGAACCAGCTGGGGAACTGATTCTAATGCCTTAATAGCAGAAACTAAAACAGAAAAAAAAAATATTGGGGGAGGTGTGACCCATCCCTGCACACCCCCAAAAAATAATGGAAGTTCTGTTTCCAAGCCAAAGCGTTTAATTTATCCTAAAAAAAACAAAACACATCAGTTTGTTTATTTTTTTTAATAAAGTTCAGGATTTTTTTTCCAGCCACCCTTTCTCCTTAAGATTTACCAAAATAAATAAAAAATACTTGGCAAATCTGACATGCTTTTGTGAATAGTTTGGGACCAGCCAACCCAGCATTTTCCTGTTAGTTAGCACTTCACCAAGAAGGACAGTCCTATAGTCTTACCCTTCACAAACTCTGGGCTGGAGTTATGCTGCAAGTCAAGTGTTTCCAAGCAGCAGCAGCCAGCCAGCCTTGTGGCAGTGGTATATAAGGCTTTACTTAATATTTTGTAAAAAAATGTTTCTTTTATAGGATTTCCAGCTAAAAGGCTTGAGGTTATGGGTTCTTGATGGTTTACAARAAATTCAGATATTTGGCACAGCTCTGCAGTCCACTAAGTTCAGCGATTCCTGCTAGAAGTCATACTACTGTACACATAAGCATCTGCTAACCAGGCAAGTGACCATTACTTACATTTTTATCACAGCTTAGCTCTTCAGGGAAAAGAAAAAAAAAAAGATTTAAAGCCTCTACTTCTGTTTTGAAAGGCGTTAAGTTTATCACTAGGGAAACGGTCTTTGCACATCTCTGTGTAAGAACCGCTGCCGCAGGGAACAGGACCACGGGGCTTGCCGAGTTGGGCAGAAGCACACGCGAGAGGGATTTGACAGAAACGAAACGTTGACCAAACCAGTAGATTTAAGCGCCTTTCGCCAAAGAGGGAAATCTGTCGATTACTGCTTTTCTTAGCTTGCTTTTCTGGTAAGGACGGAGCAGCCACACGTTTCACGTACCCCGCCAGTTTAGGGTAAACGCTCGCCGCGGCCAGGCGCTCCGCGTCTACGGCATCGCATAGAGCCACCGYGTTCCCGCGTCGGCGTCGTCCGTAACGGCGACTCGAGACGCACGTTTATTTCTTGGCGCGTCAGACCCACTTACCTGGCACCACTGGTAAAATACACAGCTGTCAGATGCCTCGATACCTGTCAGACGAGACGGGAGAGGCCCGTAGCGCTTCCCCCCCCCCCTCAGGTTTGTCCTAGCGCTAAAGGAAACATTAGGGCCCAAACGCAAGAAGCCTGGCAAGGCTCGTGAGGTGCTCGATTCTGCAAAGCGCCTTGTTTCTCCAAAACAGATCTCGAGGTGTTTGGCTGGGCTAAAATAAAGCTGTAATTAAATAAAAAACATTAAGAAAAGATTTGGCAGGCTTGGAAAGGGCGCTATCTGCGACAGCAAGGCTGAGGACAGGGAGTTTGAACGCCGCAGCGGCTTTCGGGGAGCTGCCGCTTCGCCTCCGAAAAAGGCGGGAAAAACGAGCCGCCATTTTAGAAAGGCGCGACGAGCCATCCGCCATTTTAGAAAGGCGCGACGAGCCATCCGCCATTTTAGAAAGGCGCGACGAGCCATCCGCCATTTTACTCTTCACACCTGTGAGGCAACCACAGCTAACAAGGCACTGCCGCCTGCAGCGAGCCCCCAGAGGGCTCCCCTCAGCCCACCACCCGCCCGAAACAGTGAGTATGTGCCATTTTGTGATTTTTTTTGCCCCCAAGGGGAAGAATGTGAAGCAGCTGAAGGGGGAAACTGTCCTTGTTTCCTCAGGGGGATGGGCCCAGCGCAGGGAGAAGCACGCGGTGAGGGGCTGGGGGCACAGCACCAGAAGGGGGAAAAATCAGCAATAACACAGCTAATGGTTTGAGGCTGACTTTCTGAATTCAATGAGTTGCAGAAGCTCCTGCCAGCTTGCTTGCCCAGGGAGGCTGGGGTCAAGGGAGAGAAGGGGGGCAGGCACAGGAGGGACACTGCTGTCAGCATGCTGAGCACTGCTGCATGGGTCACCTTTTTGTTTTGCACAGAGGATGCCAGGTGCTCTCTTGCAAATGTGTTACTGGAGAGAGGGGGTGGGACAAAAAAAAAAAAAAAAAAAAAACAAAACACACTCTTGCACCTCTTTTACTGGGGAACACGACTCACATGGGAAGGGACCCATCTGTCTTCCTGCAGACACCAAAATCCACATTGCCCATCAGCTTCCCCAGCACTTTTCCTCTATGCACTGCAGGCACTCACCCCATTTCTGGGCTCCCGTGTCCTGCAGCCATCCTTCAGGTTGCCCTGAATACTGTCACATACCTGCTGGTGTAACTACAGAATCACTTGGATGGCCTCTTTCTGTCATGCAGTGTTAATACACACTGCTGAAGGAAGATGTTATTTTTGAGAACATAAATCTGTTAGTCTCTTGCCCATCACAACTCTATCAGGTCCTGCATGGGATTTTAATTCTTCTGTCACATCTACTGTTTTCAGTTTCATCTTTTCTGCAGTGGACATTTGTTCTCCTCTCTGTAGATTCAGGGCAATTAAAAAAAAATTATTTGTATTCTTCTTGTAACATGAATCCTCACTTTTTTTTTTTTTTTTTTTAAGAATCTTCCAGGTGATACATTATAGGGCAAGAAAGTGGTACAGCTTTGGTTTTAGATGAATTGCCAGGGATAGGGACTGAGGTTGCAGGTGCAACCCCCTTGACAGGAATTGGGGCTTTCTCCCCTTCCCTTCTTCATCTTTGGGCTCACACAGCTAAAAGACAGATACTAAGTTTTTTTTTTGACATCTGTTGGGGCATATTGCTGGACTGAGGGACTGAACATAAACTTTGCATGTTGTGGGGAGGGCAGCAGGATGAACACCCTAGGCCATGCTAGTTGTGATGTTTTTCCGCATCTCTTCTAGAGTGAGGAGGGCTTAGGTTGTCCCCTACGCAACTGGAAAGCAGAGTTCACCAAGTGTTTCCAGGAGAAGAGCATAGTTAACAAGGGCCAGCCCTGCTTTTTATTCAGTGACCCTTTGCCTGCAGCAGGGCATAATATTCTCACTTTCCTGATCTCTCTAGCAGAAGTTAAGTCTTAGCATTGCTCTAGGAGCCAGCCACAATACTTTATCTTTACTCTGCCTGTTTAGCAGTGTAACTGATAGGAACAGTAGTATTTATAATTCTGAGACATGAGAAAATAAAACTCTAGAAGCAGGAAGCACTGGCAAAGGCATGCTTCCTTCCTACCCTTTCCTTCTGTTGTGGCCTCCTTAGTGGTAGCTGCCAGTGTCAGAAAGCAGGACAAGCCTAATATCCTTTTTCACAACAGTTTAAGAAAGGAAACGACTCCCATAAAGACAGTACTTGTGTCCAGAGCATAGAGGACAGGAAGATTTGTGGGTAACCTAACTAGAAAGGAAGGCTGCAAAAAGAAAAAAAAAATCTATTGAAATTTGGGGTGAGGGGGGAGAGGGGAAGGAGTAGAAAGGAAAGAGGAAAAAAAAGAAAGCTCAACTCTTGTGCGTACTGACAAATGCATACCTAGTCTGATGAGAACCACCAGTAACAGATAACAGATGGACAAGCTGCAAGTTCCCCTGTCCCTCTGCAACACAAAGGCTTTGTACTTCTCTACGAGCTTGAATGCTGTAACATTAGCGTATCTTCAGCCAGGTATAAAGAAAAATAGGGACCAAGGGGGGTTACTCAAACCATCCTCTTCTCCCATGCCAACACTAGCCTTCCATAAAGCTCAGGACTGTTATTGATAATCAAAAGCATAACCAGGACTTGTCTTACCTAGACAGCCTCACGCTCATTTGTGCGAAGCTATCACTACCATTAACTTCTCAGAAAATGCACTCACTCTGGAGAGTAAATAGGAGGGGCCCTGTCTATTCAGGGTCACTAGGCTTGGGCCTATAGGGCTACTGGCAGAACACAGCTACAACTCAAACCCTTCCAGCAGGGCTGAACGAAGGCCTCCGTAACAGGAGTTACCAGAAAGCAGAAAGTGCTCAAGTAAAGCAGGTCCACTTCCAGGGCAGGCCCCCCATCACTCCCAGGGGTTGGGCCAGGTCCAAGGTAATTGGTGCAATACAGACTTAGACGCTCTTACTGCCGTACAGCATTTGTAGGCATGAGAGCATCAGGCCTGTGGCCTCTCCATAAAAGGCATTAAATGGACTCAAGTGCTCTGCAAAGGGATATATTCCTCTATCCCAGCAACTGGCCCAACTACTCAGCTGTTCAAAAGGCTAGCAAATGCAGCTCTGACCCCTACCAGCCCTGCTGCAAGAGATTAGCCAAGGAGAGTCAGATTCCACCAGTTCAGCAGCATTTGGCCAAGGTGGGACCTTACACAAGGGCAGTTCTTTGCCAGCTGAGCTGCACTGGGGCAGGAGTACTCCAGCTGTCAAGGCCACAGTGCCAGCCCCACACCACAGAAAGCCCACCTGTAGCATTCACTCCAAGGGTAAGATTTCATTACCTTTTGAGGGCCTCAAAAACTGCAGCAGTCCCAATTCTATCTCTGGTTAGCCATGGCTGGCCAGCAGCTTGGAAACAGCAGCAGCAGACACACCCAAGGCATTGCACGAGCAGAGCAAAGAGGTTTAGGTAGAAGAGACCATTAGACTTTTTTCCCTTCTCTACCTAAAAGTGCAGCTAGCTGCACTTGGTACTTTCAGGATTTAATACCTCTGTTTCCACTGTTGGTGATAGCCTTCAGGATGCATCTGGAGCTTAGCAGCCAAGTGCTAGGAAACTGCAATCCATGAAGCAGAAGAGACAGTGTGGATGCTCTTACAAAGACCTTACTTAGTTCCCCCCACCCCAATCTGGTCCCACACCAGGATTCACCTTTTACTCCTTTTCTCTTCCCCGAGAAGTACAGTTAACCTGACTTGCCTGCTCTTTCTCTGCTCCAGAAGTACACGCAGCAGCCCGCAAGACAGCTGCCTGCCAAGCACATTCCCAGAGAGCAAAGCTGCCTGCAAGAGCACAAGCCATGCCTTGCTGTGTGTCAGTCCCCCCAGAAAGGAGGGATGAGCAGTGCCCCTTGGACAGAGGTGGCATACCACACTTCCTTAAGCCTCTCCTCCATAGCTGAGTGGCTGGGACTAGTCTCAGAGCACAAACAGCCAGCGACCACTTCTTGCAGGAAGCAGGGTCAAGAGAGCACCTACTGCTAAGGTAGCTTGAGTCACAGCATTCATGCTTTGCATGGCATGTAATCAGCCCAAATTCAGTACCAGCTGTGGTTTAAATAGGGACATAGGGGGTTATATCCCCCTTCCCACTGTCCACCGCTGTAGCACATGCACACATGAGTGAGCAGATTAGTGCAGGAAACAGCAGAGGGAGCAGCCACAGCCAGTTTGGGTTTATTTCATTGTGCAGGAGGCGACAGGAAGAAAACAAAAAGCCACAGCAGTTAACTAAATTTGATAGCTTTGACTTGAAAGTCACCCTCCACAGCCAGGTATTCAATTTTCTCCATGCCCAGACGATTGGGAAACTGGAACTCCRTTTCAGCCAGCTTCACCGTAGCCTCCGCAGCATTGAAGGAGATGCACATCTGTAGAAAACCATGACAAGGAAGTACACATCACTACTGACAAGCCAGGTTTCCCAGTCACTCCAGGCTGGGCACAGGAGGATGACAGATGAGGTAGCCACAGGTAGTTAAGCCAGCGCCAGCTGGCTTCAGCTCCTCAATGCCCAACAGAACCACTGAGGGAAAGAAGCTGGTTTGCTCTGCCCAAAGGCAGTCCCAGGCTTCTGCAGTGAAGGGATGAGGCTGACCTAGCTGGAATCACAGGTGTTTCAATTGCTCTTGCTGTTGTGGCTTGCAAAGGAAGGCCAGAGTGGAAAGCTTACCACACCTGAGCTGCTAAGCACCAACTCAGGCAGAGCAGGGCTAGACACTGTCAGCAGAGCTCCCAGATTCTTTCCTAGCTCTTCCCATGCCTGTCCCCTTCTCCATTTTAGAAATGTCAGGTGGCATTAGAAGTTCCACCCTTGCAACACCAGTGCTGTGGTCAGTGCCAGGACCTGCACACATCCCCAGGGCCTCACCTCAACCTTGTCACCGTGCTGGAAGGGGAAGTCAGCCTTTCTGTCCTCCTCACCCCATGCGCCATCTTCCTTGGAATTGCATACAATAGTGTTGACATCTCCCTTGCAGTCAAAGCGGGGGTTGAAATGCAGCATGAGGGTGCTGCTGTCCTTCCCTACGTTCACAGCAAACCTGGGGAGACAGTGAGAGCTGCAGGGAGGCAGCACAAATGAGCCCCCTCTCCTCCCCCTGCCATGCAGCAGCTCCAGCCACAGCTGCTCCCTGCAAAGAGACCAAGCCCTGCAGGAGCTCAGTCACCCTCCAGGGAAGGCAAGAGCCCACATAGTCCCTCCCAGTGCCACATCCAGCCTTCCCCCATCTTCCCACTCACCCTTTAGCTTCTGACAGGATCTTCCCTTTGACCTTGATGCATTCTCCAGGCTGGACATCCAGCTGAGTGACCACCAATCCCTGCAGGACCAAACCATAGGAGTTGCCCACCCATGGCAAGCCTACTAGCCCTGCTTGGGCCAAGACAGGGCAGAAGCTATGTCTGGCAGACCCGAGGACATTTGAAACCAAGAGCTACAGCAAGGGTTTTGAGCCATCCCAACTGCCTCTAACCCCTCTGCCAGTGATGGGGTGATGCCTCACAGCCAGCACCCCAGCAGTGGCACCCACCTTGGGAAGCAACGCAAGCTGAGGAGGAGGTAGTTCAAGCAAGTATAGCAAGGCCAAGGTGCAGGCACTCATCTAGCAGCTGCTCCCAGAGACACACTTGCAAGCAGGCTTGTACCTTAAAGTCAGTGACAAAGCCCTTGGCACAGAAATAAGAGCAATTAAGCAACCTTCATTACACTTCATGTCTTTCCTCCTCCCTAGAGGGGGTCTCCAAGCAACAAGGGCCACAAAAGAAGTATTTTGTAGCTTGACTTATTGCCACTGCTACAGAGAGCAGGATTAATGGAGCCCACATTTAGCTGCAGGCCAGTAAAGCAAGTTACAGACACCTCTGGGGAAGCTTGCACCAGAAATAAGAGGGCTTGTTCAGCTTGTTCCTTTTCTGAGAGGAAGATTATTCTCTCCCTCAGCTGCATATCCCCAAAATGGTACTTAACATTACCAGAGTAYCTTTACTAGAAGGAGGGTGATCTTTGGCCAGGTCAGACAGCACAACTCAGGCTGTGCTCCAGGTCCAAGCACATTAGTGCTGAGCTCCACATGATGGGTAGGGCAGAGGGCTAAATCCAGATCAGTTACATTAAGTAACTGGTTTCATCCTCCTTTCCTGGAGGACATACCCAGCAGCCATGGGCAGCTCTGGAGCACAGCCCCCTGCCTAGGGCTGCCACCCTGCCCAAACCAGGGCTCATCCTCATGTCTGCTCCCCCCACAACTGAGACTGCTGAGGTCARATTCTCCCAGTCACTAAGCTGCTTATCACCACAGCACTCAGGCTGCTAATGCTGCCTTCCAGCTCCTCTTATTGTGCTGTTCAGGTACAACCTGATATACAGCCTCAACATCAAGTAGGTCCTTTCAAGGCAAGGGGAGATAGGAGGAAGCTAGGGGCAGATGTAGCCACCCTGAATTCCTTTACTGTTAAGTTGAGGGTTAGCTCAGACCTGTGCCTAAAAGGCATTTTTCCAGAAGCAAAGTACAAAGTTTAAGGATAAAGATATTCAGATATTGTAAGCTACAGACAGTCCTAAACATTTAGGACATTAAAATATGTAGCTACCTATAAAAGCAACCTCCCCCTCCCCCTTACGCAACATACACTAGAGAAGGACAAGGGGGGAAAAGAAAAGCATCTGATCAGCCCTAACCATTCCTCCCACAGCCACATATCAGCCCCRCATTTCCTCTCAGCTAATCCTTTTCTTCTTCCTCTGGCACCAAACCCAAAACCCAAACATACCAAACCTTAGTCCTGCTCAGCACATCAGCCCAATTAGAAAAGATCACTCACTTGCTTCATGCTGCAGACACCAGCCCCTCCAGGCAGGACACTCCACAGCCCCTGCTCCACAGCCCAGCATGACTCAGCACTGGGCTCCAGCAGCTTAAATCACTTGGGCAGGACTATCACATGATGGGGGGGGTGAAGAAGGGGATCAATTGCAGCTGTTTTGGGGCTGGAGCTTTCCCAGCCATTTAAAGAGGGCAGTGGGAGGGCTGAGATGGATCTGTGTTGATATTGTTCTTTGCAGGCACAATGTGYGTGGTTTTTAAAGCTAATGATTGTCTGCTTCTGTGTGATCCTAGAAATCCTTGCTGTGAGCTCTCCTAGCTGCTGCCATGCAGTATGTGTTTTGGCACTTTCCCAGGAGCCTGCATGTGGCTCTGTGCCTGCAGTGAGGTGGCTGCTTTTTGTTAAGTGATCCCTGGCTAAAATCAGGGTTGGAGTCCTCATGTTACCACTGCAAAGTGACTGCCTCTGAGAATGTGTATGTACTTGTTCTTACAGCCCAGCATCACGCCTGYAAGGGGGCTGGACTGACAGGAGCCCTTGGGTACAAAGCACTACTGCTTGCATTTAAATAAAACTTAACATCCAATGCCAGAATTTAAGAAGAGTCCAAAAGTTAAGGCTGTTTGTGTGGGACACTAGTACATGTGAGAAATCCGGCTGCAGCTTTTGAAAAGTAGCGTGATCTAACTGGTTCAGCTCCAGTTGCAAAAGGCTCCACAGGGAAAAGAGAAATGCTTTGTTAGTGGAGGAAGGGGCCAGGCAGGGCTGAGTGCAGCCGGCAAGAAAGGAGGCTGTTTTTCCAGCTAGTCCCTGGCGCCTGCTGTTGCCCTTTACTGTGTCTCTTCAAAGCACCTAATGTCACTGTCCCAGGGGCTCTGCGGAGCAGGGAGAGCAGCAGATGAGGTGCCACGAGGGTCTGTGGCATGGGACCAGCTGGCTATGCTCTCAGCTTTGGACTAGCCTTAGGAGGGTCCTTAGGTCTCCGTGCCTCAGTTTCCCCCATGCCTGAAGTGACAGTAGCAACATGCAACTTCACAGTCCCACTATGAGGTTAGTAAAGGCTTTTTAAAATTTCAGTGGGAGCTACTCTATAAATGTAGCATGTTACTTGTTGGTTAAGCCTGGGTAGCCTGTGACATAGATACCCGCTGATAACATTGAAATTGAGGACAGGAATTTATGGCTAGGTAGCAGAAGGAAACATGCTACCATGTAGGAGCCTGCTAAAACTTCAGCAGGCTCTGCTTGCTGCTGTGTGAACACTGTCCTGACTCTTGACACCATCCCTTGCCCCAAATATCCCCCACATCCAATTCTGTCATTCACAAGGCATTTTAGCATCACATATGACTTTGGGTAAATCAAGCCTGAGCTGCGTTTGAACTGCAAAGTCACAAATGTGATTTGGAGTCCTGTGACTGACGGTGTTTAAAACAGGGCAAAATGCTGACTGGAAGCACTGCAGGGAAAACCCTGCACGTGCTCTGGCCTCCAGCTAACTCCCTGACTATGCTCTGCATATGCAAAAGCCATGCTGAAGTCAGGAGCTAACTGCAGAAGCAGACCTGATACTCGTAGCAAATGCCACTGAGAACAGGTCCCTCTGTGGACTCTTTGGAGAAAGCCCAAGAAATTCCACCTAAAGTTTGCCCCCATCCCTCACATGTTAGCTGGGATCACGCGTTACAGATAGGCTTTAAGCGCCTGCTTTCTGCGCGCCTGAGTTACTGTGCAGTTGTTCCTCTGTTCACTGCCACGTGTGAGGGGTTGAGCAAATTCCGTTTGGTTGGYTGGGTTTTTGTATTTGTTTTCCATTCAGCTTTGTGAAACCCCTGGAAACCTCTCTYTTCTGTGCTGCTGTATTTCTGAAGGCAGTGCTGCTGGTGAGGGGGGTTGTGGTGCCATGGGCTTAACATACTGGCTGCTCTGATTACCCCTCTGAAATGCACATTTCTTGTGAGCTGCTTTTCTGGCCTGGTGTCTCCTCCTCTGACCCTTTCATTCAGGCAGGTAGATATCTAATTGTACTTGGAGAATGTGCTGTCAGTTTTCCTCGAGTGCTCTGCCCTAACAACCAAGCTAGGTTAGCAGAACTCCCTCTGGTCCTGCCCTGATTTAATGCTCCTGATCCTACGCCCAGGGGAATTAGCAGTGATTAGTTTCAGACAAGAGTCCTGAGATGCCAAACTGCCCTTCTTTAGTCCTACCCCCCACAGCAGGGAACCAGAAAAAGGAACATCTTCCCTTTCGCAGCCTCCAGTGGGAAAACAAGGGAGAAATTTCCCCAGTGGGTCTCCTCCCCTTCCAGCAGGTTCTTGGGAGGGAGCAGGCTGCAAAGCAAGAYCACGCTGCCCTGCCCCATCCTACCGAGGGCACCCCCAGGCCCTCTGTGCCATGTGAAGGAGAGGATACTTCACACTGCCCGCAGGGAAAGGGCTGAGCCCTCACTCTGCTTCCCAGGGGACTGGGACTTTGCACCTGGGACAAAACATGCAAGCCCACAGCAGGCAGGCAGAGGATTAGGGTCCCTGCTGAGGCCAGGAGGGGAAGGGAGGGAGCTGCTGCCCATGCAAGCCACTCCTGTGTCCCCAGGCTGGCAGGTACTGCTGCAAGAGGAAAGCCCAGGCAGGAGCTGGAAGGTAGAGGAGATATGCAATTAGCTGCATCAGTAGCATGGGCTCCCAACACTCACACAGGCCCCAAGAGAACAGAGCTGGGGTGCACACACTGTCTCTGTTCCCAGTTCCAGGAGTTATTGCTTGTGGACATGCTTTTAGGGAGCATGTTGCACCTGCCAGGCAACTGGAGGAAGGCAGGAAGTGGGAGAGAAGAGTCATCCACTGCTTCTCCAGGGGGTGATGCACAAGGGAATTAAGGGTACCCTCCCACCACCTGACCCTGCAGGCTTGCTCTTGAGAACAGGAGGCACTGCCCAGCATCAGGACCCTGGCCTCAGCTGTTAGTACTTCTCTTGATTTGCACAGGCTAAAACCAGCCACTGACTGCTCTGGTTTTCTTACAACAGTCTGTAAAAAAGCCTTGAATTAGATTTTGAGAAGGTAAATGCCAGAAGAACGCAGCTTGTTTACTTACACTTTTTTAATTTCCCGCGAGAGAAAATCTATCCCAGCCCTTCATGAGTTGTATCCCTGGCTAATGACTCTTGTCATTACAAATGGCTTACTCCTGTTTTTGGAAGGACTGAGCACATACCCCCACTACTGGCAAACTCAGAGGTGATGGTGTCCAGGTGAGACAGGGTCCAGACGCTGGCAGTGCCATAAGGTGCTGTGGCTCTTCAGTACCTGTGCTTGGCCTTGTCTTGCGTTGAACCTGCACATACTGGTATTTGTTGATGCTAGGTACCCTGAATTATTCATTTCTGTAGTAGAGAAAAAGGCTCCACTTCTTGCTAAAAGCACTGATAGTAGCTTTCTCCCTTGGCTGTCACTTCACATCTTTTCATTCACGACTTGCGGGCTGCCTCCTTTCGCAGGCGATGCATAAGCGGATGGCAGCCCCCTCAGTGCTCCTCTGAACCAGAGCTGTGAAGGAAACTCTGCTTCTCCCAAGGCACACTGTACGCTGAGAAAAAGCAGCCATGCTCRCTGGCAAAGCCCACAGAGCAGACACAGGAAAAGCCKGTGGGAGCCTGCGGGAGGAGAGCCRGCCTCTCTCCTAGSAGTGCTGTGCACGTGCCTCCCCGGGAGGGCACCGCTCTACAGCCACAGTAGCTCGCTCACGAGGCAGCACCATGCTGTTGCACTGGTAGAAACACGCCTGTGCCAGGGCGGCCTGTGCTGGCCAGGGCAGGGGGAAAAAACTACCTTGGTACATTTTCACTGGTGCAACCTCATCATGCCCATGGACTATGCTGGTATGAGAGTGATCACAGGGCAAAAAATAACCTTCACTTTTCTAGTGTGAGCAAAGCCTTAAGTATCCCAGGTCTCCATTTGTCAGGTTAAGACAGTACCTGTTTCTTGCACTTTCTTTGAGGAATATTTGTGCTTTCAGAGTATCTGTTTGGGTAGGATTCTAGTCCCAGTTGTAGCCCTTGGTTGCTCTTGCAACCTAAATATTTCTACTTGAATGGAGACTTTAACTACATGACTGTTAGCCACCTTCTAAGGTTATCTGGGCACTTTCCTTTAAGTAATTCTGYGCTGCTGCTGACTGTGCCACTGGTTCTTCCTGTGGCATGTAGTTTGTGCTCATGGTCTCCCCAGGGAAAGCTTCGTGGCTTTTCAGTTGTTGCGTAGTTGTAAGCCCCCACTGAGGAGCTTTGTTGTCCGTGGGCTCTCTGGACCCGTCTGTGCTGAAGGTCTCTTGCATGAGTGGTTGCACTGGTACTGTCATTACTGTGGTAACTTCCAGTTGCSTGTTATCCGTGGGAGAAGCTTAGAGGTGGCTCTGGAGATGGCAGAGGAAATAGAGCCAAACCGTCAAGAAAAAGCCCTTTATCTACTCTTTAAAGACAAATAATGATTCAAGAACCACAGTCCCATTTGTCATGAGGCCAAAACACCCTCCCAAAGCCTGTGGGCATCAAGCATCTCAAAGCACAGCCTCAGAGGGAGCTTTGTACCAGGAGGGGGGGCCAAAAGCCCAGGTCACTCTGTAGATGCCAGCTGAGTTGCATGGCCACATGTCAGTGCAGCACTTCTATCCCAGAGGGTTTCCCAGTTACAGCTGCCCCCTATATTGTAAGGAAGGCACCTCTATTCTAGGTTAATTATCAAATACCTTGATTCTTGCGCTATCATACCCAGTGWTGAAAGGAGTTTGCTGTTCCCTTCAGTGAAATTTAAATTGTCTCATCTTTATTTCCCTCATTAACACTGACCCAAGCTGACAGTCCCTGTGTTTCTCCCTCTCTCTCTGTGGATTGGATTGAACTGGAGCAAACAGATAGCAGTCCAGCAGAAGGGGGGCTTCATTGTTATTTCAGGTTCATTTCACTTAGCACCTCTCCACATACCTTATAAATCTGCAGGTGGCAAACACCTCCTCAGAGTTKATTTTTGCATTTCCAAAACACTGTTGGTGTTTGTTCCCCACTTAAAGTCTCTGTTCTTCTAAACTTACTTCTGAATCCAGGTGCATCCTTTCCTCCTCTTTGCAGTGTGCCAGGCAGCAGGAAAACAAACACCTCTCCAAAGCATTCCTTCTCGTGACACTTACAAGAAGGCAATGAGGAAACTGTGTGCCACCCCATTGCTGATAATGCRCCATTGGGCTACACTTCCACCTAAGCCACCCCTATTTCCATTTCCTACCTCTTGGTAATCTCTGAGACTGAGACTACCTGGAAAGGACTTGCCTTTGGTCCTGCACACTGGGATCTTGCAGCTGGAGGCTGTAACTACATYGTAAAATAGCAGAGACTGCCCAGGGATTTGCAGGAAAGGCAGGGAACTCACTCTTTTCCTCTCCTTAACTAGCTGCATAAGAGTTATACAAGCCTTAATGTTGTTTAAGGTATCCAAGACATGGGAAGAGCTGGAAAATACTGACTGCATGTGCATTGCCCTCCCCAAGGTATCTGGGTAGCATAGCTTGTTCTCTGGGTCTGGACCCTGTGAATGGAATAAGAGGAGGAAGGTTGCAAATAACTTTCCCTGTTTGGTAAAAAATAAGAGTCTCTCAGGGAGGGGAAGCACTGCTGGAGCATGCCTTATAGTAGCTGTTTTCTTGTACTGTGGTGACTATGTACAGGTTGTGGTCTAGYCTGYGTTTGAATTCCTGTTTACAAGTTGCTTTGGTCACTGGGTGCCAGCTGTAAAGCTAAAGCTCCTAGGTTTTTCCAGGAAGCCTGGGATGCTTTCTGAAAAGCAAAAAGGTGCTTCTCAAAGAAAACTAGACTTGCCAGATTCTCAGCCAAGGGTAGGATCTGTCTCGTGACAGCAGACATGGCAGGAAGCATTACTTTCTCACTGTCTGTGGCACAGGAGTGGTTTCAGCAGGGGTGGATGACAGTCACAGCCGCCTTAGTCGATATTGGAGGGTTGCTTATGTTGGAAATGCCTTCCTCAGTCCTGCTGAAGTCASCAGAAGAAAATGCAAGAGCTGCAGGTCCCTGGAACGGGTCTGGCAGCTGCTCCTCCAGCACCTTCCACCGATGGAAGCAGCAACCTCCCCCCACACACAGGGAAGAGAACGCCTTCCCCAAGCCACTTGCCTAGTGGAGCRGTGACTGGTAGAGGCTGGCATCCCTCCCCTGCCCTGCAGCAGCAAGGCATGCTGTGCTCAGAGCTCAAGAGCCACCTGCTCTGCCTGCGGCTGCTCATGTGCCCACGGGGCAGTGACATTGCCACAACCGCTCATCCTCACGTCTCYGTGAGAGCTGCAGGGAACCTCAGACAAAGCACAGCCTGGATTGCTGATAAGAGCAGTASGAAAGTCACTCCTTTGGCCTTCTCCATTTATCAGGCATGCACCAAGGGCCAGGCTATATCTTTGTTTTCCCTCTGCAGCTGACAAAAGGGAAGTCTGTTGGTCCTTTCAGACTTTTCTAATATTAAGGCTTGATTTCCCCCTCTATCACTAGGTAGCTGCACTAATTCTGTAAAATCCAAAAGRCAGGAGTCCCCCCTCTGCTGAAGTGCAGTCAGATAGTTTCCTGGTTTGGGGCTTCGCTCCTGTTCCACGCAAGCCAACGTGAGGGACTCGCACTGACTCTGAATAAAGTGGGACCAAGCCTGCCGCACCAGCCCACACCAGCTAAAGTGCTCACAATAGCACTTTAGCATCCTTAAGTCAGACTGATTTAGAAGAGTTCTCCTCCAGCCTGGCAAGTAGCACATACATCACACTGGGGTGGTTTAGAAACCCAAGCCATCTGGAGTTCTTCCCCACAAAAGCAGTTGTGKGCCAGGGTTGGTCTCCTTTGAACCACCCACACAGTGAGAATGGATTGTATTATAGCTGGCTCAGATTTTTCAAATTCGGTTTTCAAAGAAAAATTGTCAGTAAGTACTTGGAAAATGCATTGGAAAGAGGAAGCTGATTAAAAATGTAGCAACAAACTCTGAAGAACTCTGCCATGATCCGTTCTGAGCTCAGGGATGGAAAGGTCTTCAAAATGATGGTACTTTGGGTGAAGTTTCTTCCTCTTCCTGCTTTTTCCTCCCTCAATATTTTTTCAATCACATTTAAGCCCTTGGGTCACAAGGGCTCTCTTACTTAAGGAAGAAGCTCTGATTTTCTCTRCCTATTGAAATGCAACAAACAATGAAGATACACCCAGGTTTTTCAAACCCAAGGTTACTGGACCCCTTTGATGCAATGATTTCATCAGCCAATTGTRAAATCAAGTTAACAGAAGGAAACATAAGAGGAGCTTTAGAAAAGCCTGTTATTGACATCATAACACRTAACAGCTAATGCTCTTATGTAAGGGGCTGCGACATGGGAGCACCAGGCCCCTGGGGCCACGTAACAGCTCTCTGACAGAGGGCTGCCAGGGGGTTGTTGTCAGGCAAGGCATTGCCACAAGAAACAAGACATTTAAACAGCTGCTGGGAAGGATTTGGGAATTCTGGCAAAAAGTCATGACATTCAGGAGGTCATAAATAAGCTGACTGGGGGTTTTGCTTGGAGGCCATCTGAAAGCCTTGATTAAAACCAGCRTCACTAAAGCACAGTGGCTGGCAGAGCTGCCCCCACTGATGCATGTTGGAGTGACTCACATGTGGGTTTCCAGCAGTGACACATAGCTGTATGACCCAGGCACCTCTGCCAGCACCATCCAACAGCCACCCTCCCGCAGGAGCCACTCCAGCCATTCGTTCACAGTCAGAGGCAGCAGCACTAGAGCCAGTAGACGGAAGATGAGACTGAGGGCAATGCTCTCCTCTGCAGACTGGGATTGCCATCCAGCAGCAAGTATGCACCTGGGCAGCACTGATGAGYGTGTCACAAGCCAGGGTGGTCCTTGGCCAGCAGCTATCTCCCATGGAGCAAGAGCAGCCAGACCAGATGCTTCAGCTGCTGTGGGGATACAAGCAGTTCTGTAATCACTGCCAGCCCCTCACTGGTGCCAATGGGCTGCTTGTCTCCACACAGCCTGCTCCTGGCACAGGGAGCACCAGCACATTAGTGTCTGATGAGCTGCAGTGGGATCTAGGGAACATGCAAGAAAGTGAACAAAAAAACAGGTCTAATAACAGCACATCAACCTACTCCACGGAGGAGTGACGGCAAGGGCAGCAGGAGGGGCTGCATATATTTGTTGGAGAAAACCTCCTTGGTGCTCAGAGGCCAGGAAGCTTGTTACAATGCTAGATTTGGACTCTGGACTGAGGCATGACCATAGTGACAGAGGCCCAGATGGCTGCAACAGCACAGGCTCAGAAGATCTTGGCTATGTATTAGAAGGGCCACAAGGCAGTGCTGCTATCAGTGTGCAGCTTGTTCAGTTATGTCCTCCTCATTTCTCACCCATCTGATTGCAACACCTCCTGAAATATCTGTGTGAGCAGCCCCTCCTCACAGGGAGCCCTGAGCTGGGCAGTCATTAAGGAAGAGAACAGATTTCAGCACACTCCACATCACTGCTGTTCCCTCAGCCCACCAAGCTGGACCACACTTGCTCAGTGCAGGACAGAGCATGCAGTTTGCTAAGAACCAGGCTGAGGCACATCTAGCTGCCTTACAGGTCTGAAGAGTGGGCTTCATACATGCTGCTAAAACAGTTTTAGTTCTTCCTCAAGTTTTAGAGAGTTGAGACTACTACTTTAGCTCCAGCAATGGCAWACCTGTGACCATGACAGCTATGGGCATTTTAAGGATTACCCTGAAGCAGGCCAGCTTTAGAGGCCATTACAACTAGTCAGAAACAAGGAAAGTTTGGGCTCTTGTTGAAAATATTCCTGGTAGGTGCTGGACCATTTTATGCAAAGGCAGAGTTGACTCAGTTTAAATCAGTATCAAACACAGGTAGGTTATTTGGCTGCTTTCCATTATTGATGACAGACCACTTTTCAGAGGGCTGGAAGGCAATAGCTCAGCTGACAGCTGAAGAGGATGTCTGCTAGAAATACACATATATATCCCCCACACTCAGTGGCCTTGAGAAATATGACTGGAAACAGCAGTTGAGTGAGTTCCCCTTGGAAGCTGAAAGGCCTTGTTACAGAGCACAGTGGGCAGATGAGGAACCCTGCTCCCCAAATCCCCTGAAGGCTCTGGTGCATTTTCCTTGAAGCTCTTGGGTGGGCCTGTAAAACGCTTCAGGCCAACGAAATGCAGCAGTGGTGGAGAGGGCTGGGCACAGGAGGACATCAGGAAAAAGGAGGGCGGGCAGGATTTCTCACACTAGCAGGAAACAGGAAACTGAGAGCACGAGTCACTCCAAGGGCCTCAGCCATGACTCATGACAAGTTGCGGCATGCCCCCAAGCGCCACCTGAGAGCACAAATGCAAACAGCTACCTTACCACAGCCACTATACCACCACATCAGTCAGCAAAAGGCAGAAGGCTCCACTGAAGCATACTCTGAGGTGCTGCCCTCCCACGGTACGCGACAGCTCGCAGCGCCGGAGAGGAAACCCAGCTAGCTATTTGACAGGGGCTGAGCGCACATAATCCCACGGCAGCTTGGGAAACCTCAGCCCCACGTCAGACAAGCTGCACATCTGCAAAGTCTGCAAGATGCCAGAACCCGTGGGAAGCTGCTCTGTCCACCTCTCCCCTCCGCCGCAAGCAGGAGGAACAGGACTTGACCGGATGTCATCTCCACACACGTGGGTGTTTTTTTCCACAAGTACCACCCCCCACCCCCGGTGTTAGGAAGGGCCTGACCAAGCCCACAAGCACAAGGAGCAGCCACACTCTGCCTGCGCAAGGCCCATTTGCCAGCCTCCTCGCCCAGGCAAGGCCTTCCCACACCAGTGGGGGTCTGATGCAGTTTTTCTTTGACAAGTGCCTGGCACTACACACAGGCCTCCGAGGAAAGATCATGTCTAGAGGAGAAACAGCGCAGCACTGTGAACCGCAGTCCCTGCCTTGGCAGAGATCCCACTGAACTTTTGCAACAGAAACCAAAGCCTGTRGCTGGCTCCACTCTGTTAGTCACCACCAAAGCAGAGCCAAGGCCCTGACACCTCACCAAGGTGCAAGCAGGCTGCAGTACCTGTCAGGTCGCCCACTGCCCAGCAGAGCTGGAATAGGTTCAGCTCCCATCTCCGGACACATCCGTTCCCTCAGAGGTCCCCAGTGTGCAGGTGTCTCAGCATCTCAGACAGCAGGAGCAGGCTCTTGCATCAGCAGAGGTGCTGCAGACACCACTGATTGCTGCTCATCTCCAGCACAGACCATCCTGCAGCAGCTAAAAAGCTGTCCAATATGAAGTCAGTATGAGTGTGCTATCAGGAACAATAACCTTGGGCTTCACATGAGGCAACAAGAAACCAAGCAGAGGGGAGAGCTGCAAGTTTTTTGCTCTATCTAGTCAGCATTTATAAAGCAGAAATTGAAAAGGAAAAAAAAAGCAGGTAACTCCTGAATGGAAAGAGCTACACTTCCCAAGCATGCCATTCAGCAAGCAACTTGAACCAGTTCTATTGTTTGTGCAAACCAAAGTATGCAATTTCCCTTGGCTACGACTGTCTTAATCTGGAGGCAATACTGTCCGGTTTACTGAGCCCTGCTGGATGGCAGTTAAAGCTCTTTGGCCTAGAAGCTGCCCAGCAGCTTGCCTTGAGAAAAGCACTACATTGTTTTTGTATCACTCAAGCCACATCTCCTCAAGAAGCCGTAACTTTGCAGGGTGCCACATGGTTGCTCATCTTTTTCTGAAAATATGTTTTGACATATATACACTGTGTGTTGTGAAACTGGATGTTGTTCATTTCCCTCTCCCTAGAAAGGGCTCTGTGTAGGGATTTGTCAGCTTTGTCAGCCTCTCGTGCTTGCTGTGAAGTAACATCTGTTGCCAGATACTTTCCTTGTCCTTGCAGGTGGACTGTAATGATGTAAGAAGCAGGGCTCAGATGGAAGGAAAAAAAATGCRAGGTAACATGCTTGTGGCTTATGAACCTCCAGCAAAAATATGCTAAAACAAGATTCAGACTTCATCTGCTTTGTCACTGATGCTATGACTCACAAGCAGAGCTGGGAATTCAGCTGACAAACTATCATAATGCAGGAGGCTGTCTAGGAAGTGAAGTAGTAAGGATAAGTTCTAATGCAGCTGAGCTGTTTTATACATGTTTGCTCATAAGAAAACCTTTCCCCTTCCAGTGTTTACATGGGGTGGTATTTTACCTCCCTCACCTCTGCCAACAGCACATGATGCCAGCTAGGAAGCTAAGTCAGGGCCACAGCATAGGGTCAGCACAGGGACCAGCCTTCTTCCACACAACCCCTTTCCCTGCCCACCATCCCTGCCAGGCCCCTCTGCCAACTTGGAAAGCAGGACTACAGCCTAACTGCAGCCCCTCTCCACCCCAGTGCCCCCACTTGAGCAAACTCCGTGGGGCACTGTGGGCAAGGGCAGGGATGCCCCACTGACACAGGCCTTACTAACACTGCATAGTGACAGCTCTTGGGCTGGATGGAAGCAAGCAACAAACCTCCTACCACTTTGGCAAGGCCCTCAAAGAGGCTCTTAAGAAACAAGATTTCCTGAGACATCCTGGCTGGTGAACAGCCTTCTCCTCCATGCCAGGGCTGCTCCCCTGCATATTTGTTAGTCTTATATCATCTTTTATTAACAATTCATCATAATTACAAGCCCCAACTTAGGGAGCTCATTCATCACTAGCTAAGGAAAGCACAGACCTCCCCAGCAGCATTTCACAGGGAGGAAGGAGGCAAGGCTCAACCCTGCTACCTGACCTTGTTTAAGCTACAGGAGCCCAGGGAGCTGGGGATTCCTCTGCTGGGCCTGATGCTGGACAGATACCTGCACCATCACATCTGTGGGCAAGTATAGAAGAGCACAGTCTGCCCACAGGGAACAGGAGACATCCACCCCAGAGTAGCTGGGGGAAGCATGGTCCAGCTACATGGTCCAGCTGCACAGCYCCTGGAGATGCTGTGCTGACACTGAAACATTGCAGAACCTGGCATGTCTTGGGAGAGCCACGACTTCAGGGTGCTCCARGGCCTGCAGACCCTCAGGAATTTGCAGTATCGCCTCTGGTATTTGCAGAAACTGCACAGGAAAACTGTAGTTACATGATTAAGTCAGAGCCTGAATTTACAATCAGGAGGGAGCCTCCAACTTGGGGAGGACATTTCAGCTGTCTCTACAATATGATTCTTGCCTTGTAGGGTCCTAAAGAACACCTTAGCCCCTGGCAGCTTTTCCTAGCGCTCTCAGGAGGCAGGGCACTGCAAGGCTTGCTTCGGCTACCCAGCCTACGTACAGCCACATGGATGGATGCCCCTGTGGGCTCAGCCAGAGGCACTGGTATAGCCAAGCAGGAGTTGCAGAGCAAGCCACAGTGACTAACAGGCAGGCTTGTCCTTCGGTGGAGGCACAGGGAGACTGAAGATGCAAAAGGGGAAACCAGTGATGGCACTGGGAAATGAGCAAGGGGAAGAGGACATGTAGCATCAATGTGCCTTCAGCCTAGTGCCATAAAAGGCCTCTCTGCAAAATGCCCCATTCAGCTCAGAGCTGGCCAGGTCACTCGAGGGGCATGCAGGCCTCCATGGCAAAAGGCCAGTGCCAATACGAGCTGTTCCTCACCTGTCCTTTCACCTGTTGCTGACAGCTGCTATCCTGAACCACCTGCCTGCATGGCTGCCCCAGCACTGCCTGACCTTCACCRCAGCCCTACAGGCTGCAAGCAGTGATGTATGCTTGTCCCTTGGGCTCATTCAGGTGCCTTTTGCTCCAAGGGTCTGCTCTACACAGGCTTGTGGACCAAGTGGCTTCAAGGACAAATCCTGCCCTCATCCTTCAAGTCACATTTTGCATTCAGGCCCAGAAAAAGAGACATGCCAAAGCACTAAGTGCTGGCTCCTGGTGGCCAAGGGCAGCATGCCAAAACTCATGAGGCCACTGGACCAGCCCTTGAGACCAAGGCTGGAGCCCCACGCACCTGTTTACCTCTGATAAGAAAACAGCCCAAATCCCCACACTGCAGATACCATCACAATGCAGTGCAAGAAACACCAGGGAGATAAGGAGGACAAGGTGCTTGTTAGTGGAGGGAGTGAGGCTCTGTCTGGGTGGCAATAACACACTCCCTGTTAAAGCCTGAGAAATATTTCCTGTCTTTTCTGTAAACTAGGCTCAAAACCTTCCCATTTCCYCTAAACAATTCTTTCTGTTTACCCATTGGCATGAAACTGCTGTGTGGACTTTGGACAACTTGTGATAACAGCTCCTCTGTGCTTGACTGTGCAAAGCTATTTGTCCCCTGCTGGACTGTTATGGGATTCCCAGCCTGAGACACACTTCTGCAAATTCATCCACTTTTCCCTTTTAATGAAATACTTCAGGCCACATTAAAGACCATAACATGCATTGCTTGGTGTCAGGTTCATCAGTATATTCCTCAGGGCTACAGCTGTGCAGCCCCAGAGAAACCAAAAGGAAAACTTTAACCAATAATCTACTTGCCAAAGGCCCAGCTGTGGATAGCAGCTACAGTGAAACACCTTAAAGGACTTTGGTCACCATTTTCCATGGCAGCATTACAAATGCAAACTGTTCTCCACCAAAAAAGGATGTTGATGGGTGGAATAATTTGGAATGGGCTCTTGATTTCTTGTGATCCTTGACCATACTCAGTGCATCTGTCTAGGAAACACCATCACATAGAGGCAAGAGGCAGGAAATCTTGATCAGCTCTATCTACRCACAGAGGTTTTGTGTTTCCATTCAGTACTGTCTCAGTTCAAAGAAGCACTGATAAACAGGCAGGAGGAATATTTAAGGGTTATAGCTTTCTTGTTTTGCTTGCTTTTGGATTGAGTGGGCAGGCTGTACCTTAGGGCACTCCTGAGCCTTGAGGAATATTTGGCATTAAAATATGTTGACCCTGCCCAGATCCTATGTGGGTGTAGAGTGCTGTGGCCTTGGGCTTATTTGAACCATCCAGAAGCAGGTTTGTTGCACTAGATCAGCTTAACTGCTCCCACAAAGGGAATACAACAGGAGTATCCACACAGGRTGGCCCCTCTTTGCTTACAGCCATGCTGTTGCACTCAAGAGTTGCTGCATGGTGGTGGTTCCCACCATRGTACCTTAGCACCAAACCTCCTATCCATAGCACTTAGCACACTGAACCAGACAAACCTACATAAAGCAATGATACATCTACTAAAACTAGCTGAAAAATTATCTTGGGTTGCTCAAGAAACTGCATTATTTTTCCTCTGTATCTTCTAAGGAAAGCTTGTTTGTCATCTTATTTCTGCTCTGGTCTGCTTGGCATCTTTCCCCCCTCTGTAACAGGCCACATCTCCTTTTCACAACTATTTTCCTGTAATAGGTAACATATTTTTCTCCTACTAACAGTCTCTTATTTCCACACACATACACTTATGATTTACTTTTAAACTTTTCTAAGAAAGAAAAAGGAGAAAACATTTCAAAGCTAACATAGCTGATAAATTATTACAACTTCCCCACTATAAAACATTACCTGTAAAGCTGATGAATGTTTTTTTCTTTTTCCTCCTCTTCTTTCTACTTATCAGCCTGACCTGCTGTTTTCTAGATGAGGTATAACAAGATCCCACCCACAAAAGAAAACCACTACTGTTAATGAAAGCAAAGCTGCCCCAGCCTCCTTTTAAGCAGGTTACACCCAGCACTCAGGTGATATAAGGGGATAGATGCCTTTATTTTCTTCAGGTGTTAGGCTTATATTTCTGAGGATGTGAAAATAAGGGAAGTATATTTTTTAGGAACTCTCAGAGATTGTTAAGGTGGGATTGCTACTGCTTATTTAAGTGCTTTGWAGTTTTGAAGAAACATGCTTAGTTTAAGCAGTTAGTTAATTCTTAATACTCTGATAAAAGCTGTATTTATTAGCTTGCTTTGAAGTGTTATCCTTAAAACCCRTTCTGGAATGGTCTAAATTGTTCTCTCAAAGTATTTTTTTTTCCTGTTGATTATAAAGTTTACTTGTCTGTCTGCTTAAATGGCTCATGCTGGGTGTGAGGGGCACCACCTCAACCAGATAGAGAGGTCAGCTTCCATTRCCTTGCTGTGTGACTCAGTCTCCAGAGACAATAATTCTTGACCAGAAAGGCTAGTAAGTCTGACTTGAATGGAGAAACTCAGGCTGGAGAGAACTTCCCAGTTAGTTGAGAGGTTTTCTTCCTTCAAAACCTACTCTGCTAAACTGYTACTTGGACTTACTTGTAATACACATAGTTATCAGAAATTCTAGTTTGAACAAGACTTAGTAACAATCAGGGCTGTGTCTCACTGCTTGCTTAAAATCTACAAGACACTTCTCTTGCTTTGCGGTTATATATAAATAATTTAAAYCAAATGACATTTGTCACAATAGAACAAAGTGGAATTTGTGTGATGTGGCTTCTTGAATGGATTTACTTTTAATTACATAAGTTCCCTTTGTCACTGCTTCAATAAGATGCTACAGTATAACAGATTTCCTGGCTATTAGCTTAAATYAACAGTGTTCTCCTGTATTTCTCATCTGATTTTCTGAGGGAGGTTTTTTAAATTGTATTAAAACCTCCTGTGGTACTTGTTGGGCTGGGCTCCCACAATTGCTCTAGTATTCAGTCTGTTCTGAGGCTGGTGAAAATTCAGCTGAAGCACACCACTTACCAGCTTGCAGCCATTTGATTGGGAAACTGAGTGTGAACTTTGGTGTGTTTATAGACRGGAGGTTGCTTTCTGAGATGGAAAGCTTTGATTTGCTGGAGGGGAGGAGGTTCATCTCTTCAAAGAATACCTCTGTCATGAAGTGTGACTCAAACTGACACACTCCTGCTCAGTGCTGAGTTTACCCCATTCAGCAAAAATGGTTGCTAGTTTAAGTGCTAGTGTTGCAGGCTGGGGGTTTAGAAAATTGATTTATCAGGCTACAATGACAAAGACTTTAAGGAAAGGACAGTTTATGACAAAGACCTGGTGAAGAGCTAAGCAATTGCATCAGACTGTGCCAGCTCATCTGTGCAACTTCTCTGTTGTTAGTAAAGGCTACAGGAGTTTAATCAGAGCCACGATTTGGTTACATAATTGGGACTTTAACAAAAACTGCATGAATCAGATCACTCAGTTCTGTTTCTGCTGTGCCATTAGCTGTTAGTGATGTAATGAGGGGATATGGCTGCGTGTGCTCAAGGAGTAGGCAGGCACTGAGAAGGAGAGTACTGTGTTCGCAGGATTAGCTTTACCGTAACTTTTTAAGGCCCAGAGTTGATGGGCTTGACATCATGTGGCGGCCGAAGGCTGCTGAGTGAGTATCCGTCCCTTACACGATGGACGTGGCTGTCAGGRTTGGGGGTTGGAGATCAGCATCGCAGAGCAGCGGGGTGGACTTCGTCACCTGGCAGCTGTGAAGTGGGAGGTGTGTTTTCAAATGATGTGAGGAAAGGGCAGAGTCCTGCTGTGCATTAATCCGCAACATGTTCTGTGTTTCAGGGTGGTGCAAAATCAGATGCCTGGATTGGGCGTGAGGCAAGGAGACGTATCCACTCCTAATGAGGAAGCAGCAGCATGCACAACAGCAAAAGGGGCCAGGCAGGCTGACAAGTAAGTAGCAGAGGAGGTCAGGAGCGGTTTGAAACAGACACGCAAACTCTGCGAGTGCCCATGGGTGGGTTAGTACTGCGAGACTGGAGCAAAGATCCCTGCATCTCCCTGCCTGAGCAACGTATCAAGCAGCCTCCACTCACGACTGATGAAGGGTCCAGCCCTGCCCCCTTTGGGGGTGAGTGGTGGATTTCAGCTTTTCTGCTGGTGAAATAAGCAGCAGAAAACCTGAAGGCTGAGATATTTTATAGGTAAAAAGAACGGTTGTGCCCACAAGCAAAGACTGAATGCTTTCAAAAGCAGTGCTATATAGGAGCTGTTCAGTATTACCAATATCAGCAGTCCAAGAAATTGTAAGTAATCCTAGGATAATAAACCAGAAGAAATGCACACTGGATCCGGTAGGGAAAGCAATTTGTAGTTTCAGACTGCCTACGGATTGTTTTATAGCACATTAATATAAAAACTGGGGAAAGCTGCTTGTCCATGTCATCTCAATAGGTGGCCACAAAAGGATTTCACAGCTTTTTGTTAGATTGTTGAACTAAGATATTGCTACAGTGAGAAAATTGATCTTTAAAAGATGACATACATGGCCCACAACAGTGTGCAAAAAAGAGAGGGGAAAAAAGGAAACAATTACCTAGATTTGCATCATGGGGAAAGGTCATTGAAAGGCTTTAAAATGAGACTCCCAAGGTAGTACTGTCCTAAGATTTCATCTTGTGTCAGTAATGCTGGAGATACTAAAGGCAGAAGCTTTAGTCTTCAGAAGCTGCAGATGGCTGTGGAGTAAAAGGACGCTCTCAAAAGACAGAGGACTGGTAATCACCACCCTGGGGAGGGAACTGTGTTTCTCATTTCAAAATTGAGGCTCCCCCACACTGTGGGAGCAGTGACCACTTTGTGGGTCCTGTGCTCCTTTCAGTGGCCTGCACCCTGTCACGTTGGAGTTGAGTTTCTTATGAGTTGAAGCTTTCGTTGTCCTCACAGAGGAGCGATTGTTCACAGGACTTGTTTTACTGAGCAATTTCCCCTTCAAAAAGGAGGAAACCAGGCTGGGAAAAGATCCTCTGCAGTATGTGCCCTCAGAGGCAGGCGGACTAGCTTACCTTCCACAGGGGAGAGTTCCTCCCTCAAATAAACCCTGAGCAAAGCAGAGCCCTCAATTAGTGCTTGAGCAAGGACTTGAGGCGGGTTATGCAAGGGTCAGGTTCTGCTGCCCCAACTCCTGTTCCTCCTGAAACTGCAGACATTTAGACACATGCCTCAAATACAGTCCCACGTACTGCACTGGTCTGCCCCAGAGCATCTGAGGGGAGCAGAGCCAGCAGCCCTAGTTTCACCAGCACTGGTGCCCGTCAGTACTCTGGGGTCACCCTGCAGCAGGAGGATGACCCAGGCAACACTGTGCGCTTGACTCACGATTCTGCCRAGGCAGGTTCCCTTTGGAACCATGCATCCTAGCTTCCTTCCTGCCTTCATGCGGGATCTGTAAGAGAACCAGGCAGTGCTGGTACAAAATTAGTCCAGTGCATTTTTGAGCTGATAAGAGCTCATTCAAACTGAATCAGAAAAAAGTACCTCATGTAGTCCACATCTCTTTAATAAATAAATAAAACCCACGGAGATCTGTAAAGCCAGCTTTGCGGTTTGCAAGCTCTCAGGAAGGACCATGCTGGAAGTCTTCCTGTGCCTTGGCCCCTTCTTCCACCCACTCCCCTCACTTAAACATATGTAAGGCAATTTAGGTCTCAGGGTCCTGGGGGAAACATAGCCCTGGCTGGAAGCTGCTTTTTTCCTTACAAGCCCAGAGCGTGTGCTGTGGCACTGCTCCCTGTCCGTCCAGCCCAGATTCCTGCAGCAGTGCTTTCTGTCTCTGCCGTGTGGGAAGGGGACATCCTGGGCGCTTCCCAGGCCTGGCACGTGCAGCAGAGAGACTGGAGCAGCACAGGGAGGAGGCAGGATCGGTGCCACCAGGCAGCCCGGGGCAGTTGTGGGGAGGAGCAGGGCTGCSGTGCTGCCCCAGATTCCTTTCTGTGTGGGCTGGCAGGCGAGAGATAGGGCAGAGGTATTACACCCTCCTCTATTTGAGACACTCCAGCTGCCACCCTCTGCCATGGCCAGTCACTGAGGACTCTTGCTGGAAGGCTTCACTTTAAGATGTGGCATTTTTAAAAGCATGGCTCACCCTTAATCTGCTGGGACTAGGAAGGGGTGCAGCCTCAGCTACTCCCCGCAATTTAGGCTACATAAACAAGTGTTTTGCCAAGTCCAGGACMAATAGCATGCAAAAGCAAACACTCTGATCTGGTTGCAGCCGGGCTGCAGGTGTTGTGCCAGAGCTTGCAACCCCAAACCTATGGATCCACCAGCGGAGGTGTCTGTGGCTGCACCCAGCAACTGATGCCTGCCCTGTGGGGCCAGAGGGCTTGTCTTCCCAAGTTTGCATGTGCTTCCTGCAGGAGTCCCATCCTCTCCCTCACAGCATGTTGCATTCAAGTGGAGAGCTTTAAAAAGTCTGACAAATCTAGCAGATGGCAGAAAACATAGCTGAGCCTGAGGAGCTGCCTGGGACAGGGAGCACGGCCGGGCAGAGGCGCCCATGGATGTCACTGCGCTTTGGTTGCTCCCTTCGGTATCTACCCTCCTCCGTGGGTGAGCAGCCCTCTGACCCAAACACTTGCCAAGCAAAACTTTTCTCCTGGAGAGATAACCACCAAACAGAGGCGAGGGCACAAAGACTCAGACAACGTTTTGTTGGATTAATTTAAAAGTATCTTCAATAGGTTTGGTCCCAGTTTCACAGCTCTTTGCACCGGCCCAGCTTCCTCTCACAGAATGGCCCCGTGGGCCCCGTCTCCAGCAGCAGGGGCATGTCAGTGAGCCGTGTTTCAGTCGCTGTCGCGACGGTGAGGCGCTGCCCTGGGGCCGCACTGCGGCTTGAGGCAGGCGGGCAGTGAGGTCCTGCCGGCGGGCAGCGAGGCCTTGCTGATGGAGGACACGCTGTGGGCCAGGGGCTGCGTGGGGAAGATGACCTTGCCCCGAGGCGCCTCTAGGAGCTGCCAGATCTCCCCCGAGGTGGAGCTGCCCAGGTACTCCCAGGGCCGGCGCCCACTGCTGTCCCGTATCCGCACCCGGCACCCCAACTGCAGCACCAGCACTTTGATGGCAATCTGGTGGCCGTGCATGGCGGCCAGGTGGAGCGGCGTGTACCCGCAGCCCGAGCGGGCGTCCACGTCCAGGACCAGCCCGGCCTCCTGTGCCGCCGCCGCCAGCTCCCGCAGGCCCTGCCCATCACCATGCTTGGCCAGCCAGTGCAGGGCCGTGAAGCCCGACACGAAGTCTCGCCACAGGGCCAGCTGCGGCTCCTCCAGGAAGAGCCCCTGCACCTGTGCCCAGCGCCCCGCTGACACAGCCACCAGCCAGGCGTGCTCCCGCCGCCCYAGTGGCACCGATGGCCCCCGGCCCGGGAGGCTCTTCGGGAGGCTCTCAGGAGGGAGGCTGTAGGGCAGCCCCCCAGCCTCCTCTGGCGGTGATGAGGGGRTGCCCTGCACCTCCAGCAAGGCCAGCTGGCACCGGATGCTCCTGAAGACAGGCAGTGTTGCTGGGGGGCTGCACTCCGGGGACCCCCACTCCCCAGGCACCAGTGTTGGCAGTGGGGACTGCAGCGGAGGCRAGGATCGGGAATGGGATGGCCTACTGCAGGGCAGCACCCTGGGTCCTACTGGTGGCAGCAGGCAATGGGATGGAGGTGGCCCCCCAGGGCCTGGTGGTGAACGGATCCTGTATGGAGGTGGCCCAGCAAGGGACAGTGGCAGGGACCGGGGCAGCTCAGTGGAGAAAAGTGCTCTGGTTCCCGATGGTGGTGGCAGGGACCGGGATATAGGTGGCTCCTTGGGTCCTGATGGTCGCAGCAGGGACCAGTTTGGAGGTAGCTCCTTGGGTCCTGATGGTGGCAGCAAGGACTGGGATGGAGTTGGCTCCTCAGGTCCTGATCGTGGCAGCAAAGACTGGGGTGGAAGTGACTCCTTGAGTCCTGGTGGTGGCAGCAAGGACTGGGATGGAGGTGGCTCCTTGGGTCCTGGTGGTGGCAGCAAGGACTGGGATGGAGGTGGCTCCTTGGGTCCTGATCGTGGCAGCAAGGGCTGGGATGGAGGTGGCTCCTTGGGTCCCAACAGTGGTGGCTCCCGGGGTGCTGGCAGCAGGGCCTGGGATGGAAGTGGCTCCTGGTGTCCTGGCGGCAGCGGCTCCCCGCGTCCTGGTGGTGGCCGGGCCCGGTACGGGGGTGGCCTGGCGAAGGGCAGCGCCCCGGGGCCCG
>NW_028186406.1:491173-495887 GCF_003343005.1 Rhea americana | reverse complement strand
GCGGCGGCGGCTCCCGCTCCCGCTCCCTCTCCCTCTCCCTCTCCTCGTCGCTCTGGTGCGGCTCGGGCTGCTGCTGCGGCCGCAGCTGCTCCTCGCCGAGGAGGTCGCGGTACCGGCGGCGGAGGACGATGTCCTTGGAGGCGCCGGGGGCGGCGGCGGGGCGGACGGTGGCCAGGGAGTTGACGAGGCGCTTGAAGCGGTCGCGGCGCTGCCGGCGCTGCGCGGCGGGCAGCSCCGGGTCGCGGAGGAAGCGCTCGAAGTGGCGGAGCAGCGCGGCGTTGGGGGCGCTGCCCCCGGCCCCCCAGAGGAAATCCAGCACCGCCTCCTGGCTCAGCTCCCGCGCCATGGGGCCGCGCGGGGCTCGCTCCTGCTCCGCGGCCGCCGCTCGGCGGTAAAACCCGCTGGCGGTGCGGCCGCCCGGGCGCTGGAGCCCTTTGCCCGCGGAGGGCGCGGAGCCGCCCCAAACCCGGYCGGGCGCGGCGCGGCGCAGCCCTTGCCCTTGCGGCCGCCGCCGCCGCCTCCGGGGCTTTGCGGCTCATAAAAACCGGCACTCGGAAGAAGCGAGTGTGACCTGGGTGTTCAGGCTTGACGGGTAGCTGTAGCTGCCGAGGGGGCTGCCRTCGTGCCCGACAACCACGCAGAGGACAGTGCCTGAAGTCAAATTGTGCCTCATATCTGTGTGCACCGGGGGGCTGATGGTAGGGCTGGATGCACATTCTGCTCGGCAGTGGGGGTCTAATTTATTTGGTATTGCTGCTAGTATCATTAGTACCGTACACGTTACAGCCAAGAAGGGTAGATAAGGTTAGTGCCCCAGCAAACACCGTGCCCTGCACAAACCAACCAAGCRACGGACCCTGCCCCACGGACGATGGGTGAGAGTAGCTGGTGGGAGGTGTAGCAGAGAAGACGTGCCATTTTTTCCTGTGATACAGTCAGGAAGCAGCAGGAGTGCAGTCAGTGTAGACTTGCTGGTTCCAGGGGTCTGGGTCAGGCCCCAGCTCACACTCCAGAGGTCGTCTCTACCAGAGGCCCCCAGGTAGCCACAAATATTTTTAGCTGCTTGTCATCTAGGCAGCCAGAATACCTTCCAGCCAATGCAAACCAAGAACCACATGCAACCTTCGCAAAGCCAAGGCAGAGCCTGCGCTAGGTCACGGGTACTGACTGGCCTGTGATTTGTGCTTCGGCAACGCAGACCCATAGGATTGTGCTTAAGGTTCAGATGCAGAAAACACTTGCAAGAGTGGATGTGTGCTGCGGTGCTGGTCTCAAGTGAGCAAGCAAGCTGTGTGTGCCTGTACTTTCTGATGGCTGGTGCTGCACCATTGCTTTCTGCCGCAGGACGTTATCGTGCTGTCAGCCTGATAAATCACCCAGAGAAGCTGCAGGACGGCTACACTGTAACCTGCGGAGCCGTGGGAGCAGCCCCCTAAAAGAAACTTTAAGTTTCTAGCTTAGAAGTTACAGTTTATGCAATGTGTCAGAGAAATTATCCAGTGTGCCAAGATGTGGGTTCCTGAGAGAGCAGCGGAAGTAACCGCGCTTTCATGCTATACCACATCTTGCTTTTGGTTTTACCTGCGGTATATTTTCCGAAAGCATGGCTAGATCCTCTCAGCTGTTTTCATCTGAGTAGGGCACAGGTGCTGTGTAAAGGAGAGGGCTCATGCAATGCCTGAAAAGTTAAAATTTATAATCAAAAAGCAGATTATCCAACAGTGTTTTGGTACAGTTCTTCAAGATATAAATACTTTTCTCCCTCTTCTGATGAGGCCTGAATTGGAGCCACAACCCTGTGTGTGATACCAGCATGCTGTCAGCTGACTTGGCCAAGATTAAATGAATGAAACATAATAATATAAGTGTGATCACAAAGAAGAGAGGAGGGTAGATTGTGGCAATAAAAATATCCAAGTAAATAACTGTGGCAAATGACAACATCAGTATGAAGGTGTTTCAATTTAATGGACTTAGATGTAATCAGGATGCATTTTACAGCTTTCCATGATATCACCTTGTTTTCTGTAAGCCTGGTGTTGATATAAAATAGAAGCTTTTTTTTTTTTTTTCCTGAGAAATGTCAGCATTCCTCCTGTGAACATTTTTCTTGCAATCAGGCAAACACTCTCAACCAACATTAAGCAACTGCTTGAGTATCTGAAGTATCTGACCAAGGCTGAAACTGCACGGGGATGCTTTGGCATTGCTGTGGTTGGGATAGCCTCACCAAGCTTGTTTGAGTAAAATGGGTGAAGCTAACACATCCCGCTTGACAGTCACAACCGGCTGGGAGCACRTGGCTTACTGCAGAGCTCAGATGATGGACAATAATTTGGCACTGTGTTGAGGCTTGTTTGGTTATGATTATCTGTCAATATCCTTCCCAGACACATGCAAAAATCTTTGGGAAGAGTAGCTTGCCTTGATTCACAGGCAGAGCAATGCTGGCACATTATCTCTCAGTTTAGAGCCTCAGCTGCAAATCACATTTTGGGATTAAGTGGGTTTAATGCTGCATGTAGGCAAGGAGAAGTGCTGCTTTGTTACCTGGAGTTACTTCATTTGTCTGCTTCTGGCTAAGAGGTTTAAAGAGACTCTTGCCCTCCTCTCATCCTTTARTGGTTTATCCTCTCTGTAATTGTTTGCTTTTGGAGTCTTCARAATGGCTGAATTTATCCCACTCTAGCCCTTCTGGGGGTGCCTGGACAAAGCCACTCTCTTGACCCTTCAGGTAAAATTTGAATCAATTGTCAGTAGTGCTAGTCACAAAACAGGAGGAAGGATGAAGCCAAACTTCAAAGTTCTATGTAGAAAGAAAAGGGAGGGGGAAAGCAGCCTGCCACTTATTGTTGTRGTTCTTATTGTTGCATGAGAAGATGTTTAATTTCTTTCAGGAGCAATATAGCTGTGTTTTAACACATTGATTTTTTTAAACTGGAGAAAAGTTAACCTAATTTCTGTGCCTACTTGTACATTTTCTCATGCTRTGTGATCTGACAAATTGCCCACAGCTGACATGAACTGTTGTTGCAGCACCTGTATCTCATTGATGTGCTGTTCTTGCAAAAGAGCTTCAGAGAGCCACAGTCAGTTCCTGTGGGGTCTCTAGAGTAAAGGACTGGCAATATCTTTTGGCATGGATTTATTTGCAGGACCTTTAAAACTTTTATAAGTGATGGGGTCTGCTTCTTCCCGTTGAGCATTAGGAATGCTAGGAGCTGTAACAGTTGAGATCTAAAAGACTGCAGAATATATCTTGATGGATTTTATTTCCTGTTCTTTCAGTATGAATAGCCATCTCCAGGAAGTCCTGCATGCTGAAACTATGGGGGTGAAACTTCAGCCACAGCTCTCCCTGCTCCAGGCCAAGGAAGAATGTGGTGAGTCACATTAGGGTTTTGCACATGTAGAAGATCTTTGCATTAGTTAGGTTATGCAGATGCAGAAGTATCGTGCAAGCCTCCTGTTCAGGCGCTGGGAAGTTACGCCTGCCTTGCCTGCAGGTGCGGGGAGGGTAACTCTTTTGAGATGATCGTCAGGTTTCCACTAGAGGCTGCACTGGTCCAAGCAGGCTTCCCAGCACAGGCACAGTCAGCGCCTCTCACCTGGAGCTCCGTGTGTGGGAGGAACATGCTCTGGGAGTCTAATACAGCAGCCTCCCTAGGATACTAGCTAGGGGGCCTTGTGTGGTAGAATAATGAAAGCACCGTGTTAGCTGTGCTTGCAAAACTGATTTTGCTGCTCAAAAAGCCCCGAGCCTTGCTGGCCCTGCAGGCTCACTGACGAGGGCTCGCCCCACCCCTGGTGGGCGGCTGGCCCTGAGCAGCCCTTCCTGGCTGCACCTGGGGCCACTCAGGGCCTTCTGCCCCAGGTGTGCGTCCTCCACGGAGCGCAGCCCCTGCGTGGCRTTTCCTCCTGTTGGGCCCAGGACAGCTCACGCGGTGAGCCCTGGTCAGCTCGGGGCTGAGGCAGTAGGTGTGGGTGACCGCTGGCTACCAGCAGCTCCCTGGTCCTTCCTAAGGAGACAGAAGCAGCTATAGAAGGGAAAAGGCTAGGGCCTGGCATCAGGGACAGGCAGGCACTTCTCCGCAGCAGGATGGAAATGGCTTTTGGAGCGTGAAAGTGGCCCTTTAGGGTCAAGGGTGCGTAAGCGTGTCACTGGGAGCAGGCTAGTTACTACCAACCGCTGGTTCCCTTAGTGGTGTGCTCTCGCCTCTGCCCCACGTCTCTGCCGTGGTACTGTGGCCGCTTGTGCGAGGGGCAGCTCGGCTATGCGTGTCGCTCACCGCGTGTGYGCAGGATCAGGCCTCCTGCCCTTTGCCGTCCCTTGGGGCTTTATGCCTCGCAAGATGGGCCCGGGCCTGACCCAGCGAGGCCCTTCCTCGGTGGCTGCCGCGACTCGAGCCTGTGAGGAGACGCCCCGGCCGGGGCCCCGGAGCCCCCTGCCCTGCAGGGGAAGGGGCGTTGTGCCGAGGGGCTGGGGAAGCCCGCTGGCGGGGGAGCAGCGGGGAGACGGCAGCGCTCCCCTGCCTGTCGCGGGAGGCAGGCGGCCCCGGGCCGGTCCTCGCGTGCAGCGGCAGAGCGCGGGGAGCTCGGCGGGCGGCGGCGGCCGCTGCTGCCGGCGGCTCCGGCAGGATCAGGACCGGCCGCTCCCGCGAGCGGCTCTGCCCACCCCCGGCCTCCCTCTTCCCGCCGGGGGCTCGCTGCCCCC
>NW_028186406.1:439377-490669 GCF_003343005.1 Rhea americana | reverse complement strand
GGCCGGCGGGAAGGGAGCGCGGGAGGCGGCGGCGTCCGCGCGGGGGTATGTGCGTGTGCGGGGAGCGGTGGATGGCCGGGAGCTCCGGGCCCCCCGGAGCCGTCGCACCCACGGCGGGGAGGACAGAGGATCCCCCGTCGCAGAGAGCGGAGCGGGAGTCGGGCCGCCACGGCGGCCGGGCGCGCTGGCCGGCARAACTGCCTCGCGTGGGGCGCGGGAACGTGAATGAAACGCGGCCGCCGCGGCGCGGGGGGAGGCTGGACGGACTCCCCGTAACTTCTGCAGTGCCTGTTAGCGAAGCAGATGCTGCCCATGAGCTGAGGACTTGAACGTGGCTCCTCCTCATAATAGGAAAATGGTCTGACTTCAAGATGTGACCTGCATGAGACAGTTTCTCGTGGCGCTTGTTGTGTGCTTAGGGATCTGCTGGGCTACGTGGTTCCTCGGATGTGGCAAAGCGAATGTATGAAACAACTTCCCCACCTATGGTAACACCATTACAAGTGATGCTGCTAAGCAAAAGAAGAGCAGGCATTTGTTAGCAGAATACCTATGAAGTATACCTGTGCTTTATAAAGGTTGTTCTTGAGCTTAGCATCTGAAGYGTGTGTGGAAATTGAAGTTTGTGTTTCAGTGTATAAGCAGGCGCTGGAGTCACTGCTCAGCTGGGTGTTAGGGCAGGCTGGAGGGTATTGCCAAGCAGAGCCGTTTGTGCTTTGTGTAGAGGAGCAACCCACACCGTGAGTAGGCTCAGGAGTGTTTGATGCATGCTCTYACTGGCTTATCGTAAAATGTGATTTCTGTTTGTCCTTGTGTGTGTGTGTGTGTGTGTTTTGCTTTGTCTTCCCTACAGTATATTAAACTGCTGCCACTATATGGCCTCCAATATGTTTGATTAATTGAAGTCCACTAGCCCTAGTCCAAAAGCAGCATGCAGAGAAGGTTTCATACTGGTTAAACTAAATTCAGGTCTGTGTGAAGCTGAGTCAAGTCCAGTGGGACTGATTGCAGAATAAAACTTTCTTCAGCGTGAGCAGCGTGTGGGAAAGGGAAGGGTGAGGAGACTTGGCTTCTCCGTGAGCAGCTGGCGGGCAGTCTGTGCTTCCTCAAGAATCACTGCTTTTTGGAGAAGTGAGTTGTTTCATCACGGGGCAGCAGGAAAAGGAAGGACGGCAGGCTGGTATTTGGTAGGTGTTGAGAGTCTTTCGTCTCGGGTGCCTTCTTACCAAGTCCTCTTTGCCGGCCAGTGTTGTATCAGTGGYGGGGAGGGTGTTTGAAGAGGTAGTTAATTACATGGACAAGGCTGATAAATGTTTGCCTTTTGAGCTCTGGATGTAATCAGTGTGTTTTGTAAGGGTACTGAGTGATGTGTGTGCCTCTTGTTGGAGAGGCAGAAGTGAAGAAAGGGGGAAGAAAGGAGAAGGAGGGAAATGCAAAGCGAGTCAGTTTGATTTCTTAAAACCAAGATAACATGCCTGAGTCACAACCTTTTTACATCCTGGCAGGATATGACATTATGTTAATTGTAAAAGCATGCATGAAAAGTAACATCAGCAAGCTGCTCTGAAGTCTGTGTTTAATTCTAATTGAGTAGGGTGTGTTTTGGTAGGATGGGCAGCTTTCATTTTAAGGCCCTGATCCCACAGATGGAAAAGCACATGTGTAATGTGCTGCCTGTAACTTTTCACTTAATAGAGACTGGTCTCGGTATGTGAATGCGATGGCATGCATAAGCAAAGCTTTTGCAGGATTCATGCTGGGAGCTGCCATGGGACTTCTCTAGCATACGTTTAAACATTCATGTGGGTGTAAGGACACATACGGTCATCTGTGCTGGCTCTACCCAGGCTCAGTCTGACATAAAGCCACTTGCAGCCCAAAAACGAGTGAGATGTGCTAGATATGGGACCCTCTCCCTCCTCCTGGGCCACTGCCCAGGGTCTTGACTGGCCCTGGATTGTGTCTCAGTAGTTCAGARCATGGGAGAGGGCTCTGGCCTCCCTGACCTTCTCTTTCTTGGTATATCCTAAGTGTTTTCAGGGTCGTAGCTTGGTTTAGTTAAAGGAGCAAAAATAACACTCGCACGTAAACACATGCATGGTGCTCAAGCCAAACAAGAAATTGATAGAAAGTCAGGTTGGAGCACAGATTATACATGTGGGCTGTGGAAGGTGTTATCTAAGAGACTAAAACTGTACAATATATTCTTTAATCGGTTTTAGAAATACTTTATAATGAGAGACTGCTAGTTTCCATGGAGGGGAGGGAATGAGAGAGGGGGAGAAAAGGGGTGTGTGTGTGGTGGGGGGGGGGTTAATGGAGCTGAAGAATCTGTGGAGTTTTTTTGTCTTTTCCTGAGCAACAGATCTAGCAAGAGGCACGGGGCAGTGCCTTCGGACAGCTGTGTCTGTGTGCGTCCGTGGGTGGAGCAGAGGCACTGTGACCGCTGATTTTTGACGACGAGAGGAGCCCTAAGGAAGGGGAAGGTGCCTCTGCCTACCTGGGTGTTTCTGCTCTCTTTTCTCTCGTTAGCAGAGTGCTTGGCTGCCTTCAGTCAGGAAGGGGCAACTGGGTGGGGGCAGAACTGTTGTGGGCAGAGCGCTGTGTCAGAGAGAGGTTTTAGGGGCYGGGGCAGTTGGGGATCGACCCCGGGGCAGGGAGCGTGCCTTCGGGGAGGTAGTGCTCCAGCCACAGGGCTATGCTGCCCTGCAGCTTGCTCTTGTGTTTCAGCCAACTGCAGCACTGAGCTGTCCCCGTAGTCTGGTATCCTCCAGGGAGGTGCTCTCTTTGCAGTGAACCTGGTGATGATGTGGACTTGAGCGGCACAAACCAGGGCGGCTGAAATGGCTGGTGGCACCGRTTTTGGCTCCCTTGCCTGCTGACCACTGTGAAGTGTGGTTTTTAGGGCCTGGCTCAGTTGCCTGTGCCAGGGAAGCTGGCTTGAGCGGTGCGCACGTGACCGTGTTTGAGTTTGTGAACGCCTTGTTTCCTCTCCACCTCGGCGCCTTGCCTGCAGTAGGAAACTCTTTCAGACAATTCTTGTTGCTCCCACTGATGTTAACAATGGCGGGAACCTGCCTCTTCCTCCTCGCGTTGTTTTCAGTGCTGTCTCAGACACGTGGGCAGGTTTTGTGTCCAGCCCACTGCGAGCGCGGAGCCTTTGGCCTTTTCAGCAGGAGTTGAGCTGACCTAGAGTGAGGAACTGAGGGAGATCTTTGGACAAACCTCCTTTTGTGTGGATGAGATCACAGGGAGTTGACTTCAGTGCCTGAGTATAGCCTGAAATAGTGGTGGGGACTAACTGAACAGCATCAATCTGAGAAATAAAATACTTGGAGCTGAGGCATGTCTTAAATGTCCCTCTCCCACCCCTATAGCTCCCAGGAGAGAGATGTCTTGGCTGGCTGGCTGCCTGCCTTTGCTTGAGCAATTTGGCAGTTGTCAACCCTGTGCTCTTGCCATGCCTCCTCTTCCTCTCTCAAGGTGACACTGAGAGCACGAGTGTGAGGCTGCACAGTGCCTTGTGGCTCTTCTTGCAGAAGAGGTGCTAAGGGGACATGGGCTTCCGACTTTGCAAACCTTTCTACCTTGTCCGGCCTCCTGTTTGTGTGGTTTGGCTCAAGGTCTCAAGCTGCAGTGGCTCTTGCAGGAGAAGATGCTGAAGCAGTTGCAGTGCAGAGCAGTTGGGTACAAGCAGGTGATTTAACAAAAAAAAAAAACAAACAAAAAAATCCCCCACAAAAACCCTTCAAAACACCTTTATTTTAGGTACAGTATGCAGCTCCCTTCATTTCCACCTCCGTGACTGCTCTCCGGCCCGCTGTAATAAGCGATGCGTGATAATGGTTCAGACACTGTGGCGCTGTTAGTGCATTAGCACTGATGGAGAATGCTCCAGATGGGAAAGGCAGAAGACCAAGCTCAGGGTCTTGCTGCCCTAACTAAAAAGGGCAATGGTGAGCAAGTCTTCCCCCTTCCTCCYCATGTCATATGTGACAGTTCGAGTGCCTTTAGGTAACCTGTTCAGCGAGATGGCCGCAAGAGATGCTCTTCCTTGGCTGCTTCGTTATGTTGTGAGATCTCTCCTGCTCCTCTACATCAGCGCTGAGCACGGAGATATGTGGAACTTGCACGAGCCTAGACAGGTATTTTCATCTGCAGCGCAGGCAGGTGCGATTGACTCAGGTGTAGGCAAGGCCTGCATGGCGCTTGAAGGAGGCAGTGGAGGAAGAGCCGTGGTGAGTGAGGAAGAGAAGCTCCCTGCAGTTCTCCATTAGTAATATCCAGCCCTTCTGCAAGCTTTTGCTGTCTGTGTGCTCTGCTTCTTCACAAAGATAAGCACTGATAAGTGATACCCACAGCTGGCATGAAACCTAGTCTAAAGGCTATTGCTGCTCTTTCCCTGGTAGTACATTTATTTTGCTGGGCTCTGCAATTGACCACTCTTGAACTATCCTTGGGTTTCCTTCCTTGAAAATCGAGACTCTTGTGTCTAGAAAAGTGTCAGCCTTAGGGTCTGACACTGCAATTAGTGCTTTTGAAGTCGCTGGAAATCTGGAGGAGCTCAATCCTTCGTTGCAGGTGTAGACATTTGTTTTCCTTGATATCATCCCACATAAGATCATGGTAAAGAGCAGGCTACTAGTGTTGGGGGGGTGGGGAGGGGAAGGGGTTTTATCACAGCTGGTGGCTTCTTTAGATCTTCGTGTTATCTAGGTGGGTTTTCTGTTTCTGCATCCCTGCCTCATTTTTGGATGGCATCTAGCCATTGAAAGACATTATTGAAGTATAACAACTGCAGCTAATTTCTTTACCAGATCTAGTCATGGATACTTGGCAGAAGCTTATAGGAAAAGGCTTGTTTTAGAAATGTTTTGGCTTTGCTTCAGATATTACCCACTTTGCTAGCAGCTCCTGAGAACTATCCTATGAACAGCAGTAATTGTAATGGAAACTGTTTCTGGAGGTCCACATACACTCCCATCATGTGAGAGGGGCTAATATAATTTCTGAATGAAACAGATGAAAGTGGAGAATCATGTTTTGAATCCCGAGGGAAATTTCTGTAAGCAGTTTTCAAGACGTTGCTCTTTGGGGCTGTATGTGGGTCTGGCACTGTTCTGTGAAGTCTGTGGGTGTTTTCCCCTGAGTTAACTGGGTGCAGTGTAAAGCACATCACCCTTGGTAGGCAGGAGACTCGCCGAGGTCTATTTGCCAGACATCTGTGTTGAGTGCACAAACTGCACTAAATGCTTTACTTCAGCACGTTAACATGGTTTGAATTAAGTTTCTGACAGTCTGGTGGTGGCAGCCTGTTTTTGTCTGTAAACAGCACAAAAGTGGGAGAGGAGTGAGTCTGGTAGTCAGCTTGCTTGGCTCGCTCGGTGACGGCGCACAAGCTTGTATTTCCCTCTTCCGCAGGGACCGCTCTCGCAGTGCGGTACAAGAGCARAACTGCACGGGAGACTGAACTGCACGTCTGCTTTTATGCTTTCCGATAGAGATTCTTGCTTCTTGGCGCGGCCAAATCTTTGCATTTCAAAGAGCACAAATCATCTCCTTTCAGCCCCTGTGAAACCCCAACTCTTACAAGCTGAGAGTCAGCCTAACAGCTTCTGGCTGCTTTCAGATGAGCCCAGGGTGACGGTCCTGGCTTTGTCTTCCCGGGAATTTGGCAGGCAGACGCCTGGCTTGCAAATAAGGAGTTTGCAACCTGGAAAGGTGAAGATATCTAGTTATCACTGACACTTCTTGGCATCTCTCTGTACTAGCATGGATTATCCCAAATCCTCTGGGTCTGTGTAGGAAATGTACAGAGTTGCCAAAACAGAGGTTACACGTAAATGTAGGARGGCTGGTTTTGGGGAGGGAACAGGAGGGATCTGCTGCTTGATATGGCAAAACATTTTCTGCTCTGCCTCCTTCTGTTTTAATCAGTAGAATTAAATCTAAAGCCATAGAATGAGCTTACACAGAAACAGTATGACTGATGTTTTGATAGTTTAAAGCTTTTTTTTTTTCTTTTTGTTGTTCCTAATTTGAAATGTTGTAAAGACTGAGATTCTTCTAGGAACTTGTGAATTCACTGTGGAATTTGCTGGAAACGGGTCTCATTTAGTCTCAGTTTTTACTGCTAACAGGGTAGGTTGCTGGACTGTAGGCAGGTGTATTGCTAGCCATAAATACTGCCAGTGGTTAGAAGGCTTAATACAGCCACCCAGGACTGGACAGTGCACAGTCATCAAACCTTAATGTCAAGACTCCAAGAAGGGTGGGGATTTTGCCAGGTCCCCCAGTAGTTTGTTCTCGTGGTAAATCACACCACGTATTCACCCTCATCCATCCTTCCCTTCTATCTCCTCCCCAAAACTTGCTTTGTGTCCAGGCTGAGCTGTAACAGATCTCGCTGTGCCTTTTTGTCAGTCAAGGACATCTGTGCTCTCAATTTTTTTGCCTGTATGCAAGTGCAAGAGTGTAGATGCTGAAAATTAAAGTTGTTTTTCAAATCCCCTGTCATCAATTGCATCTGTAAAGGCTTTCCTTAGTTGTGGCCAGGTAACTTGGCTTACTTTCGTTACTGTTTTTAACAGAAGAAACAATGAAGGAGTGATTGCTCCTTTCTTAATTTTGGGGATAAGAAAATAAGGGATTTAAATTGCATTTGGAAACCATTTTTTTCTATTTCCAATATAGTATATATAGTGTATTGTATATAGCAAACAAGAAAAATCTTTAATGTTTTTAAAGGCATGCTTTTCTGCCACAGTTCCTTTTATCACAGAAAATGCCAACCTGGTCTCATTCTGTTTCATCTGTCTCATTAATATTGAATACACGGCACTTTGCTTTGGCTGCCATATTAAAGCAGGGAATTTAAGCTAATATCTGACAACGGCAAGCTGAGATTAAATGACGTTTGAGCGCAATCTGCTATATAAAAAGTAATTGSCGTTTTTCAGTAGCATTTGACCTAATTTAYGGTTCTTTYTTCCCCTGCTCCCTCTGTCTGTTTTTAGAGGCCYGAGTTAGTCATYGGGGCGTCTGAGCTTTAAGCCTGCYTTTGCAATGGTGCTTGCTCGGTGCCAGCCAGCCTGTGAGGGTGCGAGGTGCTGAGCATCTCTGGGAGTGGGCTGTCGGGGGCCGGTGCTTGCCGGGCCTGGGCTGGCGCGCAAGGGCTTCCCCTAGCAGGGACTGGCACCGCAGGGATCAGCGGGGCGCTGCCTCCGCGTCGGCTCCTGTGCCTGGAAGAGATGTTTTTGATGTGCTGTTCTCATTTCCAAAGAACCAAAATGAGTCCACGGCCGGAGTCTGGATGTGGCCCTCGCTTCTGGTTTTGGGTGAGCTCTTGCACTGCGCTCTGGTCTTTCTCGTAGGCCTAAGAGATGTAAACCCTTCCCGATCCTCAGAATTGCAGAGAAACTGGGCTGAAAGTTCATATTAACCAGCTTTTCCAAGCAGTGCGCTGTCTTCTGGCTGTGCAGCTGATGGGCACTGTGGCAAGGAAAGAGCAATTCTGTTTGGCTTCTGCTGTGTAATTGCCCCAAAGTAGTAGTGTAAGGAGACCTTGGATGTTGTTTTTTCAGGTAGCTCTATATTTATCCAGCTGGAAATAGCTCTTCCTATGCTGCATGTAGTTATGTAATTATTCATCCTGAGGTAAATACAGGGGCTGCTGGGGCGCTCGGGATCCGAGCCTGAGCAGTCAGCATGCTCGAAGTGCTTCCGCCCTGATGGCCCGGGGCGTCTTGGGCGAACCGCATCATCTTGGCGTGCCCTCGATTTTTCTCTCCATATAAAACAATTCATGATTGCTTTCCTTGTTCCGTAAGGGGCGAAGTTGTAATCTAAGGATTAATAGCAGAGCCATGGTCACCTTTACAGCTCTGGTCAGATAGTGGGGTCTTGCAGCAAAATGCGTTGCCAGATTAAGTACTTCTCATTTAAAGACACTTTCTTAAAAGTGACTCTTCTAATAGGGTAGTATGCAAGTAATGTTTTTAAGCAGATTTAGCAGATAGTTTCAGTAAGGAACTAGGACTTGAAAGTGAACAGTGTGAGCAGCTCCATTGACCTTGTTTCCCTGGGATAATATAAATGCAATTGAGGGTAATTGTGAGTTTGCATAAGATGTGGGGAGTTTCTCCTGCTGTAAGCCAGAACGCTTGCACATCAAAGTCAGAGGTGTTTTGATTGGTTTGTTTAAACAAAAACATTATTTTAAATTGTAGCCTGGTGTGTGACCACTGTCTGTTACTATAGAGAGCCATATTTCCCCTAYGGTTTGGCTTCGTCAGGAATGGAGTTCAGAAGAGCAGTTTTTCCATAGGATGTGCATTACTTGTTTTTGATATAACCTAAGGAAAGGAATATTTTTATAGCTTGACCAAGAAACCTGATGTTTTCCTCTAGTGAGATGTGCCAGAAAGTTGGAAGTATAAATCCAGGCAGCCTAGCTATAGTATAGCTTACATATATTGAAGAGAAGTATAAAACTCATGCAGGCTAAAAGCTGATCTGTGTTTTGGGAATGAGATCAGTGGTTGGTCCCTCTGTGAAAAGCCATGGGAAGAAGTCCTGGGGAGAGGAGTGTGCAGATGCTCTCCTTTTCCCCAGCCGTGCTTGCTGTAGCAACTGCGCATTACTTGATACTGTCTTGAAGTAGCCTTGATAGGAAATACCTTTGCTACTGGAAGCTCTTCAGGGCWGGGAACCTAGTATTTCCGTTTTGTTTTGGTCCCCAGTGCAGCGACTTGCACGATAGTCGTGGCCCTGCATCCTAGGCTCAGAGGCGCTGGAGGGTGCAAGGGAAGCCAGCGCTGGCCGGGTGAGCGCATCCTCCTGGCTTTACACAAGTAGGGCTCCTGCGAGTGATGCAGAGGCTGCTGCGTCTCCAGCCTTTGCAGCGTTAACAAGGGACGTGCAGCAGCAGATCACTTGCTTTTGTGTCTCTCACTAAGTAACGTGAGCTAAGGGCAAAAGCATGCGGCACGCATGGGAGTTGTGCCCCAGYCCAGATATAGGCAGGGCTCCAGCATTTGCAGTTGTGGAGCTCCCYGCTCTGCCATGCTCTGAGCTAACCCCAGAGTCCTTTGCAGGAAACATTTGCTCAGAGCGGGCTGCATTTGCCTTTGGGTATGTTTGTCTTCCCAGATCCTTACCTATGGCTCCATTAAGTTGTGACTAGATTTAGCTGCTCTTTCAGGTCTTTAAACTTTGCTGTTGCAGAGAAATGAAGCACCGTGCAATAGAGCCTTCTCGCTTTACAGCACCCTCGCTCATCTGTCAGTCTTGCTTGCTCCATGGTTGACTCGAGCTCAGCTGTTGTGTGATGTGTGCTGGCATAGTTAGTTGGCCAAGCTAAACAGTTCACCTCTCTGCTTACAGAGGGATACCTGCCACACACTGCTCCCTATTTTGGTGCTTCCAGGAAAAAAGAGGAATTGCAGCCTGGGCTGGAAGATGGGATCTAATACRGGCAGCCTGTGATCTGCGTGGGGCCATAGTTGATGCAGTTGTGTGCTGGCCCGGGCTGCTCTGCCTTTGCAAATCGAGCTGCAGGAAAGCAGCCTGCCTTGAGCTGCCCCTGTGCTCTCCTGMTGAGATGGTGGAGTGTGTGTGTGGAGCAGGGGCTGTGCAATCCTGAGCAGTAGATCCCACTTTTTTGGGGTGAAAGCCTTTTAGGGGGAAGAGAGGGTGAGACAGATTTGAGTGAAGTGGATATACAAAGCTGCAGCATAAAGTAACTGCAGAAGATGCAAGCTAATGGCAATTCATCTTGCTTTTTAATTCTGAGCAACAGCCTTGCAAAAGATTCCATTCTTCCTTTCCAAAAGTTGTCCTTGAGCAACATATTTCCACAAAGTGGAGTGGAACGTTTATTGTTTGTATTTGAGGTTGCGAGACTTTGAATTCTAGCAGCTATGTGTTCAACTTGAGTATCTGGGAAAAGAGTCTGAGCAGCTGGACTGTTCAGACAGATAATATGTTGAAGAAGTTCTTCTGTTTGCTTTGGGGATAAATCAAGGAAAAATACTAAGTCTGGCCTTCACTTAATGCTCTTCTGTTACAAGCAGGGGCATGGATTGCTACAGCACAAGTCTTGACAGGAGGACAAAAATTGAAAGTAACTCTAGATCTGACTAATTTTGTATTTCTCTGAAGCACAAACAAACGTGTCTGGGATGGACAGTCAAAGCAGAATACAGTGGCAAACAAGAATTTGTTTGCAGGAGTGGGTTCTGGTTCCAGTTTAACCTTTTAGCAGGGCTCCATCAACAGCTAATGGATATTGCAGCAGCCTCTCTGTGGAATAATTTATGAATTTGGAAGAACGTGATTCCATCAAGCATGTGGGTGCGTGCCAGCCACTCGCAGACCTCTGCCAACGGTCTTGTGAGCAGTGGGGGTGCTGCAGGCAAAGTAACGTTGGAGAAGGTCAGAGTAATACCTGGAAATATCATGCTTAGTTCCTAAAAACTGTCCCTGCTGCAGAGCAGTGCTGGGCACAGGACACTCTACAGGGAGACCTGTAGTCTCCCTGTAGAGTAAGCAGAATTGTATTAAAGCTGAGTATTCTTCACACATTGAACAAGATGTAGGAAGCAGAGGGCTGAATGTCCTACAGGGAGAGACTGTAGATGTAGACTGTTCCCAAGCAGCCTTTGCACCATCTCTGTTGCATGGGTAGGCAATCCCTTTAGTGCAGGTACTCTGATAGTCTGGCAAGTGTCATCTCACAGCACATAGGTGCTGTTACAGACCTTAGATCTAGCTTGTGAGCTTGGCACTGGGCACTTTTTTTTTCAGTTTAGTAAACTGAAGCATTGCCTTAGCACCAAACTCAAGAGCCAGAGGGGAACCCAGCAGCACTTGCGTGCCTGTTTCCATCTCTTTTGAGACCAGTCTTTAATTATACTGGTGCGGTGCTGCGTGAGAGCAGGACTGAGGTATGAAGAGCTAATGGCCCAGCTCCCAAAGGTGTCTGGGAACCTCGGCACGTGGCTGAGGAGCCTGGGACAATTTGTAGGGTCGGGTYGGTGCCTACCTCCCACAAATTGTTGTTCATTCGCACTCTGCTTGTCCAGCAACTCTGTGACAGCATTAAGAACAATATTAAAGCCTGGTGGTTTCCACTCATGCTGTTTTTCATAACAAAATGTATCCTTCTACCTCAGGAGTGCCAGCGATGATAGCTACCCTTCTGCAAGCCCTCCAGGTCTCACTGTGCTTCTCTGCAAAGCTTTATGCACACGGCTGAGATGCGAGAATAAGCGTTGCAGGGTGGCCCCAGACAGCTGCAGAGAGGCTGGCTCTAGCTCTTGATGTTACCTGGTATGTTTTTGCCCCTTATGCCTCTAGACATRGTCACAAAATAGAGCCATGCTTGTGTCGGAGCAGCCAGTGTGGGTGCCTCTGGCAGGGGTGTTTTGGTGGTGTTGGACGCCGAGCCTGGGAGCGTGTTGTGGTGGGGTCTCCCGAGCGTTGTGAGCCCGCTGCATGGAGGTGGCACAGCCTTCAAAGGGGGGGCTGAAACCCCACTGTCGGGCCCATCCCCGGAGTTTGCGTCCTTGCGGCTCTCTGGAAACCGGCTGAGCAGAACCTCCCCCGAGAGCCCTGGGGACRGGCAGGGCGCCGCTCCCCGAGAGCKGGCGCGCTCGGTGATTCTGTAGCTCAGCTGCTGCGGCCGCACGGCCCGTGCTGCRTGCTGCCCGGCTTTCCTCGGGGCGGCGGGAGCTCTGCAGGGGCCTTGCCGGCAGCGCGAGCGCGCCACTGGCGCAGCAGGGACCTTGGCACGCTCATGCGTGGGAGTCATTGACCAGCCTGGAGGTGAGTTCAGTCTTCTGGTTATAGACCTCGTTTTCCCCTAAAACATGCAATGCTGCAAGTAAATCTTGGCTGTAGCAAACAGAGTCTCTCCTTCCTTTTGGAAGGCATCGATAACCGAATTTCTTGGACTGTGTTTTTACTGCAGGCCTTTTCCTGGCAGAGCCACGCCACTGGGAAGCAGTGGAGTGGTGCCAGCAAGCGTCTTATTTCATAGAAACCGTTACATTAGCAGCTATGCCCGTGCTTTTGGCAAAGCTAAGCCCTGCCTCTGCTCCATGGGGAGTGTGAGGCCAGCGACGCCCCCAGGGGATGCCCGTGTCGGCGCGCTCGGGGATGGGATGGGGCTGGGGATGGGATGGGGCTGCGTGGACCTGGCTGTGGCGCTGATCCTTTCAAAAGCTTCGGCTGCATCATTTGCTGTGCTAACTGAGCTCGCGCTTTCACCTGGCACGAAAGCGTATTGGTCTCCCTTGCTCATCCCTGGGCCRGGTGCTGCTCCTAGTCTGTGAGTAAGCGACTGCAAACCCTTGGGTTTTGATCAGGTCAGAAGGCTGAGGGTGTGTATTGCATTTCAATTAAAGCTTTTTGGGGGGATTTCCATCCAGCTTTCAGAGTGCAGAGAGCTACCGGCAGAGCGTTGCATCTGGAAATCCGCCTTGCTCTCAGGGGCTGGGCCTGGGCCGCCGGCCCCCCTCCTCTCAGACCGTGGTAAAGGGTGCTGAGGTAACCCAGCAGGTTAGAGGCCTTGGTGATGACCCAGCCGTGAAGCTGGGGACCCGCCTTGCGCCGTCTGCGGGATGTTACAGTGAGCATGGGAAACCAGAGAGCATACGGGTGTATCAGAAAGGTGTTCGCAGCATCTGCTGAGTGCTGATTAAGGTACATGGTGGCGGTACTAAATGGTTACTTCCTCCACCCCCCCCCCCAGATTTATAAATCCATTTGCTATTTAATGCCRTTAGGTATGTGACTGTAATATCTATAATTAGCTGACCTCGGGGCTGACGCTGGCTGCGCTCTTGGAGCGCGCAGCAGGGGCTGATGCTCGTTGCCGACATGCAGGGAATCAGGAATAAGTCCACAAGCAGTCAGAGCAGTTTCCTTTCCTTGTACCCTAAGACTGTTTTCTGTGAACAGACTTGCAGAGCATGGGGCTCTTAGTCCTGGAAGGCCTTTGGTGTGTGGGTGCGGGTTGTGTTTTTTTCTTTTTTTGGTCAGGTTAGTGTGCAAGATGTTTTCTGAGACCTGGGGATYTTTTTGTTGTTTTTTTTTCTGATAGAGAGTGGGCTTTGTGCATCTGATGGAGGATTGAGCCSTTTAAAGATGATAGTAGGTTTTAKATTGAGCTCTGAGAATTATTTTTATAAATATGAATAGTATATTGTAGTTATAGGATGTATTTAATTAGTGCCTGGAATTTATTCATTAATGTGAGGTGGTTTATAGAAATACTGTTAATATTTCCCTTCAGGAGTCTTGCTTTTCTACACATACCTGTTCAAAATAACACTTTGTGTTAATAAAACTTAATGAGAATTAGAAGAAAAATATTTTCCTCTCTCCTCTTTGCTTTTGCTATGCATTTATATTCAGTTCCCWTTGGGCTTCTGTTTGGGGGTTTGTGTATATATGGCTTTTTCTACAGCAACAAGAGAAATAGACAAAAAAGAACAAAAGCAAAACCAAAAAATGTGCTTATAAAAAYATGCTGGTTGGCGGGAGATTCACGAGCTGGGAGCATCTGAAACCATTTGCACAAGGGCAAGTGTGGAGCCTTGAGGTTTTATTAATTTAGATTTCATTTCATGTTGGACTGTCTTGAAGAGATTTCTCCCCCCCCCCTTCCTAATTCTAAGAGTTTTCTTTTCTTTCTTTTTTTTTTTTTTTTTTTCCCCTTCCTCTCAAGAACTGCTGATGCCTAGTTAGTGTTTGTGGGGAAACTCAGCGTGAGATTTGTCTCCTCTGCTCACAAATAAGCTCCCTCCCTTGAAGTCCAGATATGCTGCTTAGGAACTTGTTGGGGATATTTAGCAACACCACTGAGCCTGGGATGTGTGCAAGCAGCTAAAAGGAGGCGGTAAATACAGTATTGCCTTCAGCAAACACCACCCCAAAGAATTTTGGTGTCTACCAGGTGTGACACAGTAATGCTCTGTGCTGCACTTTATGGCCAGAGCATTGAGTCTCCTGGCCGCTTTCCTCTCTCCTTGCTTGTGCCCTGCTCTCTCTGAATCCTCCGGCTGATGTTAATTGCTGTCCTTGCACTGGCTTCGTGGGCAGGAGCCTGTCCTGCAGTCACCAGGAGACTGGCTCCAGCGACTTGCAGCAGGGTGAAACGGGCACGAGGAGAGGGAGACTGGAGCGGGATGGGTATGTTGTTGCTCGGGCCTCCAAAGCCCCCGCTCCCTTAGCCGCCGGTGGAGAATTGCAGCGTCTCCCCTTCTCCCCTTGGGATTTAATTATTAAAGAGAGAAACTGCAGCCCCCAGCAGCGTTTGCTGTGGGCAAACGCCAAGTTTGGTCAGCAGTGTTGTAACCTCCTGCTAGGCCCAGGCGTGGCAACACCTTTACCTGGAGAGCAGGCGGTTCCTGAAGCGGCCCTTCTGCCAGCCTGGCCTCGCTTGCGTGCACAGCCCAGCAGCAGCCACCTGCCTCTGTTTCCCCACAGAGTGGGGAGGAGGGAGAAGTACCAGCACGTGTGGTTTACTGAAGAGAGGAACTTGTGAAACGCATCGTGGGCCAATCTTTTTCTTACGGAGCAGCTTGCGCCAGCTCTGCATCTGGCTTTAAGTAATAAATTTGCTCGAAATCCTGGAAGATGAGAAGTTGCCATTTGGCAGYGCTCTGTTGCTGAAGATTTCTCCTGGCTGGATGTGCAGGCTGCATGGCAGACCATGGCTTCCACTGYGTGCTCAGGTGCTGCTCCTGTTTTCCTGATGGCTTATCATCCATGACTTAGGGCTTTTTAAACCTGATGTTAGCCTTTATATAGGCTTAAGATTTTTTAGTGTTAAGCATAACTTCAGAGCAAARGCGGTGTCTGGCTCTCTGAGTTCTGGCAGGTGAGGTGCCTGTGAAGTGCTAGCCTCAAGGCTGCCCCTAAAATTTCTGTGGCTCTACACCATTTTGCTTCACTCTCATCGCTTGTCTCTACCATGCAGTGAGGCAGTGTGCTTTGCTGTCTTCTGTCTGAATATTGTGCAGTCAGTGGGTCGTGTCCACGAGCGGTGGCTTCCTGGTGAAGTGCCACCACTGAAGAACTGTCMTTTTTTTGTCCATAAAGCAACAACTGGCAGGCAGTTTTCAGATGCCCAAATCTATGGCTGTACTTGCTTGGACACCACATAAATATAGCAGGATGTTAGTGGAGGACATGTAGAGGGCTCTGTTACAAGGCTGGCTGCTTTGAAATCGATAGCGTCTGGGAGGAAAGCCTGGCAGCAAAGCTTAAGCCCTAGCCAAAAAGGGTGAGGAGATAGAGACAGGAAGAAGAGCGGAAGTCATCTGAGGGCTTTAGCTGAGGCCGCAGTTTGTAGATGATGCCCAGCCTTCCCTTAGTCATCAGCGAGCCTGTTCATAGYGCTCGGGTCAGGTGGGTGCAAATCCACAGCTGTTCAGAAACAACAAGTTTGTCTGCGCTTGTGTATTTTGCTCAGAAGCTGGGCTTGGATTTTCCTTGCGTTAGCCTGTGTTATTTTGATGGCCCTGGTAGCTGTTCCTGTCTCACTACAGGTAAAGGCGTTGGGGAAGAAAAAAAAAAKCCAATGTGTATGGCTATTTCTTAGCCAGCACACCAAAGTAATCTGCTTTTCTRGTTCCTTTTTTCTTTGTAGCTCTTCCCTTCCAGACATCTCTCAGAAAGGCAAGGTTTCTGCTTTTACTCTAGGTTACAGGGCAGCTGTAAAACTTCACTTCTAAAATGTATYTCCTGTGAAGGAGCACCTCGCTACTAAGCAAGCTGCAAGCGACGAAGTCGTCATGGATGTATAGGTGAACAAGCAAAACTGAGGGGAATGCTGGAGCTGGATTTGTTGGGCTTGGACTGGTGGTGGTGGGGAGGGGGCAGCTCAGCCAGCATCTCAGAGGGCATGAGAGCTGCAAGCCAAAATATGGCTAGGAGCCATGCAAGTGCTGTGTGCGCTTGTGAGGGAGTGCCGGGGGCTCGGAGGAGAGGGGTGATGGCCATGTGCCTGGGCTGGGCCCGTGGCAGGCACCCAGTGGCCAGTGCTGGCCTGCCTTCCCAGCAGCAGGGTGTTGTGCCTCCATCCCCATGTCTCTGCACCGGCACAGACTTGCCATCTCTCGCCAGGATCCAGCCCCCGGGTGGAAGCTGTGCTTGAACAGCCTGGGAGCCTGGTGCGTCCCATGAGCTGCGGCATGGCCTCATTGCCGTATATTTGTAATTGCACCAGTGAAACTGTTTTATTCCCAAGGAATTCCTGCTGCAGTAATTGAGGTGTTCGGAAAATAGGTTCCTGGGAGAGAAACTTGTCAGGCAAGGCTAATGTTAGGTGTCATCCCTCCCTGCATTCGAGTGCTGCCTGCCTGTGGAAGGCTGGGCCCTGTTTCCCTGCGGGAAAGCCTTACCCTTGCTCGAGAGTGGTGGCATCTGCTTGAGCCTCCCTCAGAGGCCAGGGTACTCGGAGGGGCCTGGAGGAGGCCGCGTTGCTGTCAGCCTGCTTTCTGAATGGCCTGTGAGGGGTTTCTATGCAAAAAGCCTCCCCTTTCCTGGCACCTTCAGGGGGTCCAGTCTTGCCTGCAAACCTGCTTCCTTGTAGCCTGACTGCAGCTGGTGAAGCATGAGCTGAGACCAGCCGGGGCTGCGGGAGCCTCTTGCTGAGGCCAGTCGGCTGCGCTGCCGGAGCCCCTGCGCTGTAGCCGTGCGGGGAAGGGAGGCAGCACATGGTTTCTCCGCCTCGGCTGTAGTGTCTGCAAAGCCTCATTGCAGCTGACTTATTCCAGATGGTAGGTAGCTGGCTTCATTTGGGCTGTCTTCACTTGCTTGGTGACCTGAGCTCCTCCTGAGTTAATTTGCAATGAAATCAATGGTCCCCAGGCTTTGCTGTCTGCAGTCACGGAGGTCTGATGCCTGGGGTGGGGGACTCAGGGAGAAACTTGATGTTCTCCCTATGTCAGTGCCAGCCAGGGCTGCCTCTGGCCARATTTCAAGTCTTTCCCTTCCCTCTTGGTGAGATCTGCTTGGTAGAGCATCTCTGACTCTGTATGTGGCCAGCACCTCCTGCCTGAACAAGAAAACAGTATGTAGGCCACAACTTGTCACAGGAACTGGCTGTCACTGCAGTCTGCTGGTGATGAAGGCTGAGGACTCGGTTTGGAGGGGACAAAAAGGTAGCGTGTAAGCGAGTGTGGTGGCACTGGAAAGGGGCCTTGGTGGCTTCTCTGGTGGGGACTTGTGGTTCTTTCACTTTGCATTGCTTTTAATTAAAGTTGAGATGAGCTAGAATGCAAGGAAGACTTTTTTTGGTGGAAGAATAGCTCAACGTAAACTCCAGTGCAGAAAAATAGATGTGAGGCAGAGTGGGACTCCGCGTGTTTACGGTGGTTAGTTTAGATCCGTAGAAAAGGATTGGTCATTGCTACAACCCATAAACTAGAGCTGTAAAGCCTCTCCTTGGATCCCCGTGCTTCTAGAGAGTTAATCCCTTCCTCTGGTGCTGCGAATGTTTGTTTAGCTGTCTCCTTTACAATGCGTTTCTGGAGCTCAGACGTTTCTGAGCGCCTGTTGGGCGTTTGCTGGTGTCCCGCCCAGAGGCTCTGCAGGGCTTGGACGATCCCCAGGGCCGCAGTGGAAAGCGAGCGCTGTTGCGAGCGATGAGTGTGGAGATGGCTGTGGGAACATTCCTGGCCGTGGGAGGAATGTTCTGCCTTGCGCTGTCCGTCGAGTCCAGAAATGCGAAGTATCCGTAGCAGTCTATCCGCGCAGCGAAACGCCTGGTGTAGCGTGGCCTCGTACTCACGTCTCTTCCTGACGACACCAGTGTCAGGACTGCGTCGCGCACCTAGATGAGAGCTGCTTTCCTCTGGCAGAACTCTCACACCCAACTAACGTTTTTGGAAGGACAAAGTACAGTCTTTCAAGGCACCCACAAATATTTGGAATTAGTCAGCAGGAGGGAAGGAAGTATTTCAGCTAAAATGGGGAGCAGCTCTTGAAGCTGCGTTGTATTTATAAAAAATCTTTGTATTGGCTCTCCTAGATAACGGCAGGACAGTGAAGGCACTCGGGAAGYGAGTGGGGAATATTGTTGCACGAAGTCTGCAAACTTAGCTGACAAGCAGTCAGTTTTGAAGCATTAGTAATTCAGTAAGCCTTGACCTTTTCTTCTCATGCAGATTTGGTTCAGCTTAATTCAGCTTTGAGTCCTGATGAAAATACAAAATTGCACGCTGAGGTCAACACTGTTATTTGTAAACCTGTATTTTCCTTGATTACTGACCTTTATCATTAATGATGAATGAATTTCTCGTGCCCTAGAAGAGCTTGATGTGCCATGAAGGGCTAAACACGCTGGCTTTTTTTTTGTGTGAAGCACACGCCAGGCCTGTGACTTAGCACTCAGAAATCACCTTTCCTTAGAAATTAGATCATAACACAAATAAGTACAAATCCAGTTTTGTTCCAGTTTTGCTCCAGTTCTGTGTTCCCCTGCCTCACTTCTACACAACTATACTCAACGCATACACTGCTGGTAAGAGGCAAAACCAGGGCTCATCTGAATCTGAAATGTTTTCTGGCCTGCTCTTTTTATATCCCGAATTGTCGTGTGTGTGTGTGCATAATAGCATCTGGCTTTAAAAAGAGCTGATCTGATAGTGGATTGAGACTTCCTTGGCAATGCTGGGCCAGCAAGACTCCTCTGGGAGGCCGCGGTGTGGATCTAGYGCTCACCACGGCCGTGAAAGTCATGGTAGGGAGTTCCCGAGGAGCGCGTTTCCCGGCTTCCTCTGGGCCCTTCTGCAACTCCAAGCCCAAGACAAGCTCCCGTATGCTTGTCACGTAAATGGGAAAACCATGATGGTGTCAGCCTGGTCTCCTATGAAGAGAGGTGCTGTGGTAGGTCTGAATTCCTCAGTGCAGGCTTGAGCAGACTGCTGGATAGATGGCCTGAAGCCGCGTGCCTTTCATAGACAGCCTTGTGGGCCCTGCTTGGAGACTGGGCCTGCTTTTTTTGGTGTCTGCGTGCAGAGCGGTACCGTGCTGTGGCACTAGTCTGCCTGTGAGCAAGGCAGTGGGGGCACAGGGTGTTAGTTCAGGTCCTGTTAATCCTTCCTGGGGCTTGTGAGTTATCCTGGGCACGGTAACGGGCATCGTTTGGTCCTGGAGCTCATTGAACGGGCGCAAAACCTGCCCTTGGTGTGGGGCTGTGATTTCAGGAAAGAAAACATGGGGCTAAGGGATTGCAAAGCAGCCCAGCTCTGCCAACCTAGCAGGAAAGCTGTTGCTTTTTATGCTTGAAGCTGCCCTTGCTTTGATTCAGGTACTGAAACAACGCTGCCTTGTTAGCAGCTCACAGAGCTTGCTTGTGCAGCTCTTTCCTTTCTAGAAATCTCTGCGTTTTCCTGGGGTTGCGTTCGCTCCCCGGGCTGAACGGGAGTCGGTGGAAGCCCGGGGAGGGTTGGAGGAGCACTTGGCAGCGGGTCAGGCGCTGCGTTCCCACGTTTGCCGTCGACTCTGCCTGGCGGTGCCCCAGCTCGCCCTCCCAGCGAGCTGCCTGCCAGCCGCTGCTGCCTCGGCATAGCTGCCGGGCTCGCCGGGTCCGCGGCTCGCGCTGTCCTCCCACTGCGAGCCCCGCACTGCTCCGGGCCTTCAGCGGAGGGCTCTCGGCTAAGACTACGTCGGCTTGTTTAACAGCCTGTGATGCAGCTGTTTCACAGTGCTATTTTGAGTGCATGACAGTGGAATACAGATGGAGATGGTGGTTGCTGTTCCCCCTCCCTCCCCCAGTCTTGCTGGACTGGAATTCGTATCTGTGATGATGTGGGACTTTGTAGCCGGAAGGGTGAGGAAAAACCAAAAAAACCCAGCGTTTCCAAGGACTGCATAACAAGAAGCCTTCTTTCCACCTCTCAGTTAGCTTCTGCTTGTCTAATCTGAGTTGTTTTTCATCCTAATAGGATTAAATGTCCTCTAGTCTAACAAGAACACAGTCTTCCCCCAATAATGCTCTTCTCCAGCTAGTGTAAACTGGCCTGGTGTCACAAACTCGCTCCCCTGCCGTGCAGCAGCTGGCGGGCTGCTGGGTCGGGGCTGGCGTGAAGGACGCCGCAACTCTCTGCTGCGCCCGGCTGAGCGGGGACACTGGAAGGGATGTATTTACCTTTCCTCACTCGTGGGGCACCTCGCAGGACAAAAAGGCAGAGAAATCGTAAGGAACTGCTGGCGGCTTTGGAACAGGAGTAGTTGGGCGCTTCAGCCTGGGGAGCCTGGCCCTGAGCAGGAACTCCGGGGTTTTATTTCATCAGCTTCACACGGGAGTTCAAAAAGGCAGTTGTCCTGCTGCCGGTAGAGACACTGGCCGGCTGGAGCCAAGAGCATCTGGTTCTCATTGAGCTCTGCCTTTGGATGGTCTTCGTTCTTGTTTGTCGCGTTATGTCTCTTTTCTCCCCCCCTCCTTCCCTTCCTCTCTCTCTCCCCCTTCCTTTTCCCTCCTCCCCTCTGCGAGTTTACAAGTCTTGCTGGAATGCACATATGGTCCTTATCATGCCCGGAGTCCAGCTTTTTTGCTGGTTAGCAATTTGTGACATCAGGGGCTGTTAGAGGCATTAGTCACTTTTACTCCAAATAGAAAGGTTTGTGGTTTTTGGAAACCTACAGAGGAAAATGTCTTTTATGTCAGTTCTTGGCATAAATGGAACTGTTACTGCTCTGAGCTTGCGCTGACCTTTAGCCAAACATTTTGCCTGGAAGATAAATGTTCGTTCCCACTCCCTGCAGCCACTCTTGAATTGTCAGATTTTGCTGACTTCCCTCTTCACAGAGGAACGCRACTGTATCCTTTTTCTCCATCCTCCTGCTGAGTCGTTGCTGCGTGCCAATGTAAGCAGTTCCCGGGCCTCGCAGCCGCCCTGGCCTCCCTGCCAGCGCGCCGTGGAGGCGCTTGGCCGCGGGGAGCGCGTCCTTGCCGCGTGGCCGGGGCCGYGGCTCCCGAATGCGGGCGAGGGGGACGGAGGTTTTTGCTGCTGGCTGATGCAGGGGCCCTGTGTGGAGCCGTATTGGTTTGGGCCAGCACATTGGAAAAGGTGGCCACAAGGAGCCTGTTGATGGTTTTCCCCTCCTGCTCTTCAAGCCCTTCCCTCCGTGCATGTCTGTTCACTCCCGCACCCTGCGTCCGTGCCGTAGCCTCGTCGCTGTCATCCCGCGACTGATTTGGGGGGGCTTGCTGGGCTAAGAAGGAATTAGGGGTCTCCGTGAGGAGGTGTCGGTAACCCACCTTGGACAGGGAACGTTGCCTGCGCTAACCTTAGCGTGTCCAGGGTGACCCGGCCTAGAGGGCGTCTCCCCCCGCCCTGGCTAACCCCCTGGTTTGCCTTGCCCGCAGCCTCTCCTGGCCTGCGGCTTCCCCAGACACACACTCCTGTAACCGCCGAGTGGCCCGCTGTGCGAGGAGGGGCAGCATGCTTCCCCCCCAGGCTGCTGCACCCCTGGGGGCTTTGTTGGCCAGATTGCTTCCTGCCTTCCTCCCACCAGATAACTTTTTTTTTTCCCYTATCCTAATGCTTCAGGATTAAGAAGGAAAAACCAGCATGTTCAGAGCCTTTCTGAGTTCCCCAGGACCTCCATGGTTCCTGAGAGCGGAGCCAGCAGTGGCGTAACACTTAGTCTTGCCTGTTGCTGGCAGGAGAGAGACCTGGCTTTCTGCTCGGTGTTTCAGACCTGGCTGGAGGGCTGGGCTAGGGGACTTCGCAAATTAGGCGTGCTCTGTTAAGGAGCTGTACGCCGCTAGGCAGCTACAGCCAGTGCCAGCTTTTATTTAGGGAGTGCAGGATGGATCAGTGAAGCTCAGCCCTGCGGGGCGATGGGCGGGGAGCCTCGGCCAGGAGCCGCTCCCTCGCCCKGTGGGCTGGTGGCAGGGCGGGAGGTATGAGCCATCCAGCCTGCCCTGCCTCTCTGGTGAATCTTCACGGCTTATGTGACACACGAATSTGCAGCAGGGTGGTAGGCCTTGCAAAGGGTCTGCTCTCACTGTCCCAAAAGAAGACCTCCCAGACATCAAGTAGCTTGCAGAGACATCTGCCCGTGTCTGCAGACAGCCAGCAGAAGCATGGAGACAGGAACTCCCCCTCCTCTGTGGGTGTCACTGATGGTTATCCTAACAAAAACCAGTTCTTCCTTTCTTTATTAACTGATTGATTGCTGCAGGCTGTTTTCTTCTGGTGTGAGTGCATCAGCTACTGGAAGGAGAGGAATCACTTCTCTGTTAGAAGTTTTGTCCCTTATTATTATATCTGAGTTTGCTCAAGAGTTAAGGGTCCAACCCTCATTTATCTATTTGAGGAGAGTAAGGTGGTTTGTGGGTGTCAGTTCAAGCAGCTTAAACAGAGATCTTAGCTTTGGTTTAGGGGTTGGCTCTTTGTGCCCCTCTGGCAGGGACCCTGGCTTTTAGGCTTAATGCAGGAAAAGGTATGACAGATCCAGTTCTCGCTTGAGTGTTCTTCATCTCCACACTCACTGCTGTCCCTGGGCTGTCTTGCTGTCCCGGGACAGATTGAAGTAACCCTGAGGTTCTTTGCTTTGGATCCAGCACCTAAGATTTCTTTGGAAACAGGGGGATGCATGCCTAGCAAGCAGGCAAAAATGTAGCCGGCTTGAGATGCAGACAACAATAAAAGCCTTCAGAATTTCTTCAAGGCTCCTCTGGATCGTGTGGCCTCAAATAACTAAACACTTGCTTCATATTTGTGGTTTAGCTCAATATTTTACATACCAGCTTTTTTTCTTCTTAAATTTGAGGCTCATTTTTGTTTTCTTTAACTCTTCGGAGGCCATGAGAAAGTGACCCTCAGCTGCCAGGAGCAGGGAACAGAGGAGGATCAAGGGGAAGACTTAGCTGGCGGTCTTAAAGCAGAACGGGCTCAGCTGGGAGCTTGCTTGGGCCAAACGCCTAGCTGCTGCTGTGGCTTGGACTTGGGCGAGGAGAGCAGAGGGCAGAGCAGGGCAATAAATGCAGATGTCTCCCTGGAGCCTCTGCGCAGCCTCCTGGGAGCAAGGTTGCTCCGAAGGTGGCAGGAGAGTCGTTTGCTTCATGGCAGATCAGCCAGCTGCCTGAGCACGAGGGCATGGCTCTGCTTCGTGCCCTCTCCGGAGGAGTGGCACGTGTCTGATCACCTTTATTTCCACCTCCCGGTCTGCGCACAGACATACTGTTGCTGACTCCAGGGAGGAAAATAAGTTTGTGTTTCCCCTTTTTTTCCTGCTAGCTCTGCCAAGCCGCCGTGGCTTAGAAAGAATGAGATGATTCTCTCCCTGCACGTGCCTCATCAGCCAAATAATTTTGTGAAGCTTCACTGAACTGAATCCAGGCAAACCCACTGGTAGCAACTGAGCATGGGTTACAGCATTGCTTGACTTGTAAAACCTTTAGGAGCTACATGTGAAGAAAGATAGATCTTAAGTAGACTTGAAAGGGCTTGCAAACTCAGAGCCCCGTTTTTTTTTTTTTTTTTTTTTTTTACGAGTTTTTTTTTTCTATTGGTAAATAAAACACTAGTTCTCTGTATCAGCACAAGGCTAAAGGTGAATTCACTTAAGACTTTGGAGAATGGAGGTCCCAGCAATCCATCTTTTTCTGGTAACAGGATGTAGTAGAGCCCTGGTCCTAGCAGTGCCTCTCAATCTGGAGGCTTGTCTCTGCTTTCCTTGCCTGAGTAATAGGATCTGAAAGCTTGTTGTTGACYCAAGAAATGTCAGTTCTTGGATGGGCTGCAGGTCACTTTCCGGAGAAATTTAATGATCAACATCTTGTCCAAATAAACAGATATGTATTTATGTGTTACTTTACAGCTGTTGAGGGGTTAGCATACAGCTCTGCAGGCTTGCAGTGGCTTCCCACTCGTGTAAGCGGTGCGTGGGGAGGGAGGAAGGGTTCCTCTGACAGCACAGGGGCTCGGGAAAGCAGAAGTGGCTCTGTCCTAAGCCCTGCAGCGCGAGAGTGTAAGGACTGCACTTGATGTCTTTAAACTCTTGTTCCTGATGAGCAGACTTCTACCATGTGAGCCCGAGGTTGCTGCTTCCATACGTGCTGAACCGTCGGTGCGTTAACAAGGCATCCCTTTGGACAGCGTTCCTGGGGGGTGACAGCCCGTGGGTTGTTTTGGCCCATGGGTGTACCTGGAGGAGGGGTGGTGGAAAGAGAGGAGCTGAGCTGAACTGTKGCTGTATGTCAGCCTTTGAGCACTCTGCAAGCGAAGGCACCCAGTTCCTACTGGGATGGCTCTCCTGAGACCAAAAGCTAACCCGCTGGCTCTTTCCTTGTTGCAGCAGTTCGTGGCCAGAGCAATGCAGCCATCTAACTTAGCATCCTGTTGTTTTTAAAACATTCCTGTCTTGCCAGACTGAATGCATGAATCACTTTCCCTTTCTGCTAATTATACACTAAGCAGTTGCACTTGTTGCTCTCCAGCAGAGGTTTCCTTTCCATGTTGATAAAACCTGAGCCCACGAGCTATTCTGAGTTTTGAACTGTTTCAATCCTTGCCACATGCTCCTGCTGCCTGAGGGCCAGGAATGGCAGTGACGCTGGGCAGTTCCAGTTTTATTAGCTCAACTCAATGCGGTCAGGCGAATTGCTAGCTGCAAAAAAAAATAGATATCAGTAAAAAAAATAACAAAAAAAAAAAAAAAAAAAAAAAAAAAAAAAATCCAGAAGTAGTTTTGGCCACATGGGAAGCTTTGTGCTACTCATCGTGGAGAAAGTATCTGGGCCTTTCACCTAATTCTAGTGTAAAGGCAAAAATGTTCTGACCCGATTGCGAGAGAGGAGCGGAACTAATCCAGTTAGCGGTCTCAAGTTGTCTGCGTGATAGTGCTTCCCTGGGGTATGTACTCGGGGGGAGGGGGGGGKTAAGCTGGGCAGAGCTGGATGCCTGTGAGCGGGCTTTGGGGGCTTCAGGGTGGTGGGGTCCCCTCAGCTGTTGCCGTTGCATGCTGCTGTGGATGCAGATTGCCCCGGCAGAAGGGGCCGCAGAGCCTCGTGGAAGGTCCTGCGGCTTCCAGTCTGCCCGCCCAGACCTGTGCCGCGGGCCGAGCTGCAGGAAAGGGACAGGGGCTGTCTCCGCCTGCCACTGTGTCCGCAGCTGGTGGGACAGCCCCGGAGCCCTTCCTGAAGGGTTCGGTGTTTGGGCTACGTTTCTGCCTCCCGTTACGTGGCGCAGCTTGTGCAAATTATTGGAGTTGGAAATTGTAGAGATGCTGTTTTCATTTTTTTTCCACTGTTGATGTTTGCCACTTGCAGAAAAAGAATAATAATAAAAAACCTCWGTGCAGCAAAAAATAACTGACACAGATGCAAGATATGACTCTAACTCCTGTTCCTGCTGAGTAACTGGTGATGAGGCAAATAACTTGCTTTCCTAAAATATCTCAGGGAAAGAGATACTGATGCTGTGCTGAGAGAAGCTRAACACCCACCACTTTATGTGGGGCTTGAGTCACAGGCACCTATTGCTTTCGGGGACATTCTCCGAGCTCCCTTTGGTTAATCATAAAGCCAAACCCACTGATGTTTTAAAAATACTAGCATCACAAATATTCAGTTTAACTCATTCATGTCGTGCATAAATCCAAGGGTCTCCTGCTGTCGGGGACTTTTCCAGGAAAATCACCATCATGGGTAAATGGGGATGATGGTCTTTTGGGGGRTTGTTTTATTTATTTGTTTATTTTTTACCTGAAAGGTGTCATCCCTTAATTACCTTGCCCTCCTTACATGCTGTGGTGATGAATACCTTTCCGGTACGTGGAGGGGTGGAGGTGAAGAGTCTGGTGTATTAGCCTTAAGCCTTCAGTTAGGCCTGGTTAGGATGCGAAAGAATAGAAAATTCAAATGTTGATTATGAGTGCCAAGCTCCATGTGCCAGCATGGCAAAGAGCCCTTTGCGCCTGCCCTGCTGCTCTTACACGTGGTAATGGTACAGACTTGGATTTTTTTTAAAAAAAAAAATTGCTTTTATGCACTTTCTCAGAGTATTTCTCTCCCCCCCCCTTTTTTTCTCTAAATATCCTGCATAGCTTCCTTCTCACTGCAGTCATTAGCAATTCCATCAGCATCGAGCAGGCTCCTGAGGGACTTGGCAGTTTATAACAGGTTACCGACCATGTGGTCTCACAGCAGCTCAGCGGGGCTGCACGTTTTGAGGAGGCCATCGCACAGAGAGCAAGAAGKCCTTCTCTGCCTTTGATTCTTATTTTGGCAACTGGAGACTATCTTTTTCTATGCTTGGTCCAAAGCCTGCAAACCTCATGGAAAAGAAGCTGTTTTAAACCAAGCTGAGGTTACCAATGACTGTAATTCAGCTGAGCAGGTATAACTTTTGTGGAGTGGCTCTGCTAGCAGTGTCCAGGACTGGGGAAAAGTTGTTATCCTAAGTCAGGGAGGACAAACCTGTTATGGAAAAGAGATTGCATGAAATAACGGTGGAGCCACTTTGGGCACAGCAAGGTTTTTTGATCCGTGCTTGAGGCATTGGTGCAGCTGTGATTTGCCAGGGGAGATGACCAAACTGGCTTATTTCTCTAAGCTCCTATATAAATTGCCATACAGCTGTTGTGGAAGACTCCTTAGTATCATATCGTGTTGGAGGTGTTCAAACCTCCCTCCCACGAGGTCTGTGCCAGCACGTTACTCTTGACACAACAGCCTTGGGTCCTCAGCGTTACCAGCTCCAGTCCCGGGGCAGCCTGAAGGAGGGGAGCCAGTCCAGGGGGTGACTCCTGGCTCCAAGGTGGCTGAGTGAAGGGGGCCTGGCATGCCTGGCCTGATTGGTGTGTGTGCTTGCTTGCTTGCTTTCTTCTTTTTCTCCTGAAATAGAGAAGGGCAGCGTGACAGGATTGATAGTTGTGGGGAAAAGACTGGGAACAGTGCTCTGCTTTCGCGCCTCATGTCAGATGAGGTTGGTTGTAAAGCAAGCCGTCTGCAGAGCTACACGCACRTGCTTGTTTTCCTTCCAGCTAAGGCCCTGGAAAGCCAGAAAGGCATTTAGCTGGCTTTAGAGGCATTGTCTAAGCAGCGTAAGCAATGTCCTGCTGTGGCCGTAGCGAAGTATTGCATCGCAAGCGCAGGAGCGTCCCGCTTCCCTCCAGCTGCTGTGAGGATAAAGCGAGTTTGGCAAACCGAGCAAAGGAGAGTGCAAGCTTGGCTCTCCACTTGCTTGCACTGCTTTCCATGAGGAGCGCTGGGTTTTGGAGTGGCAGCCTCGGCCGCACTGCAACCTGCGTTGCTCCGTGGCGCGCTCTTTGGGGGTGCTGGTCAGACTATGTGATTTGGGGAAGCTCTCGTCTCCAGCAAACTCCTGCGTTGTTCCGCACTTCCTCCCAAGGCCAGGCACAGCCCTGCTACCCAGCAGGGGCATTCAGTGTGAGCTGCTGTTTGCTTTCCCTGTCACATGCCTTTCTGCTTGGCTTTGCAGAATGATGACCTTAGGAACCTGTCCCTCTCCGGCCATGTGGGCTTCGACAGCCTCCCCGACCAGCTGGTCAACAAGTCGACGTCACAGGGCTTCTGCTTCAACATCCTCTGCGTSGGTAAGTCATCCCGTGCTGCAGAGCGGGCGTCCCTGTGCCGAGGGGTGCGCACGTGTTCGCAAGCTAGAAAGCCTTCTCCCTGCCCCAGAGGGAAGAGCTGAGCCTGCAGCGACCGTAGTGGCAGGGAGCTAACAATTTCCCCTCCCTCCCTAGCTGCTCCAGGGTAAAATCTAATATCCATCTTTTCCTTTCCTCCCACTTGCCCCTGGATTCAAAATGTTGCAATTTCTAGGTGATGGACATCTACTTTTTTTGATTGCCGAAGCCTGTCTCTCCCATAGGTCTACCTGTAAAGAAACTGAGCTGATTTGGGAACTATATTTTTTAAAAACACCTTAGCTTGAATCTGCTTCTCTTTGGATTGGGCTCAGAGGCTGTTTCTCAATAAACTGACCTCTGTCCGTTCAAGGCTTTACCTGCCTGTGTCTCTCTCTCTCTCTGTAGTTTCTCTGTTTGGAAGTGGTGCCATTTGTAGTCTCTAAATGATGTACTAAGAACAAAGCCTGTCACCTGTCCTCTGCTGCATTTAATCTGGGTGCTGCTCCTTGGTTTTCTAGCCTGAGTTATTGCATTCCTTTTCCTGAATTATTCAGAGCTGAGATATGGGGTGATAGCTGTTTTTTTTGTTTGTTTGTTTGTTTGTTTTAATATGAGGGGATACCTGACATCTTTGCACTCTCAGTGGCTGCCAGGCAGTTAGAAATCCATTACTTGGCCCCAGGGAGCCGTATGCTGAAGCCGCATGACCTGTTAGTGAACCTCTTCAAGATGTCCCCAGAGATGCGGCTCCGTGAATGGACAAAATAGGTTTTAATTTTGCTCTTAGGTTGGAATACCGATCCACGAACCATTTCTCCCCATCCAGTGTTCATTTAAATAGAATATAGCACCCCTTTTAATTAACTGCCTTAATTAGCTGGGAAAAAAAATACAACCTTCAGACTGTGGTTTTCTGTGGCATATAGAATTTCTGCCTGCAGTGCAGGTTAAGCCATCTGAAATGAAAATCTGGCAAACCAGCTAGACTCTTCTCCACAGGTTTGTGCGTCTAAGGATGAGATAAGGGAATAGCTTGTATTTCTGCACACTCAAGCTACCAACCACCACGTGACCCTCCTAACAGCATGAAACTATTTAAAATTCAGCAGGGAGCATCACGATTAGCAAGCAGTTCTTTGATCAAAATGGCATAAATTAATTGCCTTTTTCTCTTGCGGTAAATATTCCTCTGCTAGCATGACTTGATTTGCCTCCATTAGCATAGCAATTTGCTCTCTTTTCTCTTGTAAAATGTGTTCAACAGCTATTTCTTAGCCCCAAATTAAAATTTCACACAAATTGCTGTGGTTGTCCAACTAGTAGAAATTCCCCCCTCCCTTAACCCTTCCCCCGCGCCCCCCCCCCCCAAAAAAAAAAAACAAAAACTTCCAAAATTTCATTTTGAGAAAGGATGCAGTTATGTTTGGCACGGCACTGTGAGGCTTTTAACTGTAGTGTGTATGGCTGAAATGCTGCGAAGCCCATCTGGTGCAACAGGGCTGCATTCACGTTAGCAGCTCACTGAGAAATGTAGCTGCAGAGATGAGCAGAGCRTGTTATCAGTTCAGGACTGATCTTTTCACATGGGTTATGCTCTATGTGGGCCTATGTCATAAGCTATCATCTTATGCCTGCTGTCTCCTCACCCACACACATTTCTTTGTTTTTAAAGGCTTTCTTTATATCCTGTAACTTCCTAGGCCAGGAATGCTGTACCAAGTATATCTCCTGTTGATTATTTTTCTGGACTGTAAATAATATCTTACCTTCCCAAGTCMAGCGCAAAAACTGTCAGCTTTTCAATGTGAAAGCCAGCAAAATGAATTCTTGAGTAACACAGAGCAACAAGCAGTTGCTGAGTAGTGGCATCTGTGGATACAGTTACTGCATGACTTTCCAAGGTCTTCTAAGCAGGGGGTTTGCATATTTTGAGACATATTTTCGTCCCAGGAGAGCTGCCTACATCCCAGAGAGACCCTTGAGGGCCATCCCTGATGCAGCATCCCTGGCTTCATGGTGTTTTTTCTCRCAGATTTGAGTATTACAATCACTGCAACTAAAACCTGTTTTTATAGTAACACTTAAAAATTGTTTTTTGTGGAGGTATGTGGCAAGGAGTGTGCAAAGCATGAGTTGATCAAAGAAAAGTTTGGTTTAAAAATGAGATTTTGGCTAGTGCTTTCATGCATGTTACTAATTACACTGGGGATTAGTGAACCTGTAATAGCACACTGCATAAATACCAACTTTTAAAACTATTTCAGATGTTTTAACTTTCTGCGTTTTGCCTAATCTGCTGTTCTTAAAGCTRTAATGTCCTTTTTTCAGCTTAATACCTTTACTTTAGGGAGACTTATAGGGCTCAGCCCATCTTTTCCACTTCTGCCTCTTCCCATGGGGAATTGTAACGTTTTTTTTTACTGTAAAAGGCTGTGTGTGTGTGTATGTGCGTGAGTGAGTGAAATTATCCCCTTTCCTTCCCCAAAATAATGAAGAGTCCCTAAGATCAATGGTGCTTTGTATCTTTGGTGATGCCCTGTTCTGTGTCCTTACTGTGATTGCACTGCATCTCCCTTGAAAGTGCAGCCCACAGAAGACATGAGTCTCTCTTGCAGCTCCCAGCGCAGCAGTTGGGCTCTTCACCTGCCTTTGCTGGCTTTTAGCACTGGAAGCRTTTAGTTTCTCTTGATGCCTGTCAAAGTAATGGCCATCATGTAGCAGGGGCTCACTTTGGATTCTCAGTCCCCAGTGTGGGTTTGTCTGCAGCACGTGCTGCAGAGACCCRACTGTGTGACCTGCAGAGGAAATGGGCCTGTGCTGCCATCATTTTGCTGCTGCAAAGCTCCCAGTTCAGTCCTGGGGGATTGGTAAAGATGGGGACTGTCTCGTAAGACATCTGTTCCTACAGGGATTATTTTGCTTAGCCACATGCACGTAGCCTAGCTCTRTTGCTACTAGAGTGGAATATGTCCTTGCCCTAACAAATGTGCCTGAGAATGGAGATGGGGAAAGGGGATTGTCTGGTCCTAATGCTGCTTTTTTTTTTCTACTCAGGTGAAACTGGCATTGGCAAGTCAACGTTGATGGACACACTGTTCAACACRAAGTTTGAAAGCGAACCCGCTACTCACAACGAGCCTGGCGTGAGATTGAAAGCCAGGAGTTACGAGCTCCAGGAGAGTAATGTCCGTCTGAAGTTGACGATTGTTGACACAGTTGGATTTGGCGATCAGATTAACAAAGATGACAGGTAAATTGATTTCTGTACAGAGAAGGAGCCCTTAYGCTGACGTGCTCCAAGGTCAGAAGGGCTTGACTTCATGATGGGAGCAGGGTAGATCACCACCGCTCCTAGAGGTCACTTCCTGATGCTGRTATGGCAGCTAATGTTGCTAGCCCTGTGAGACAGATAAAAATTAAGAGATGCTGAAGTGAAGAACAAACAGATTAACTAGAAGATTACAGAACTGGAACTGTGTTTCTGCCCTCTCTAGGTTAGTTTAAGTCTTTGCTAGAATGGAAACATGTAAATATCTGAACCTGACTTCAAATTGCAGTTGTATTGCTATCCTTTTGGGAGCTGGAACTTGGATTATAGATCCTGCTCATACCCTTTGATGATGTTCAAGTCCAGGTGACTTTGACTTTAGCCTAGGTGCTGATTTTCCTGCTGTGTGCATAAAGTAAATATTCTGGGCAGTTTGTATTCTAGGCAGCCTACACAATCCCTTCTGTCTGTCCATATGGACTTTTGTTCTTGTGTTAAAACCAGTTATTTTGTGATCACAACTAATAAGCTAATTAACACATTTCCTACAGTTAGTCATATGTTCCCTGTTGCAGTAATCCCAGTTTTCCTTGTGGAGTTGTTTGCGACCCTCTTCCCTGCACGTGGCCAAGAGAGAGCACACTGGCTAGCAGTGTGTTCACTGGGCAAAATGCTATTAGGGCGCTAGAGCTGGCGGTTGGTGGACARACAGACACTTGCCTAAACTCTTTGATAATGCAAGCTTAATAACTTGATTTTATTTTTGGAAGTCTTTTCTACTTTCTGTGCTGACACCAAAATACTAAACACATCTGTTGTCCCTGCTCTGCTCCTCCTGCTCCTAACAAATGCGCTGTTCCTTGCTGCAGAGCAGATGTGAAGAGACGCATGTGTTGGCTGAAGGGAGCTCAGGCATCAGGCGCTGCCATATGCTCTTCAGCAAGAACAAAAGCTGCTCAGAAGAGGAGCAGGTGCTCAGAGTGGGGCCACTCTGAGGCTCCTTACTGCCGGTCACTTTGCATTTGCTTCCTTTGGCAGACTGCAAGAGCTGGCAGTGGCGCTAGCAAAGCCCCTAGTTTCCCCCTCCTGCAGTTAAACAGARGGTGGTCACAAGGTGGCAAGGTTTAGGGATGGCTTTTGTCCTGCTATGACCTGGCACAGCTGGGGACTTCTCACTTGTCACCACAGCAGAGCCATTTCTTTGTGCACCCAGCTTGTCCTCCCAGTCCTTTTTCTGTCTACTTTTTACAGGGCTTTCTCCGACCTGACCCAGTCTGAGTAGATCTTTGCTTTTCTTGCAGTGTGTCTCTTATCTGAGGTTTTTGAGATCTCCTGGYCAGAGATGGCATTTCCAAAGGCAAAGGAACTGGCAGTGTTGCAAGCTCACCTAACAAGATTTCTTGATACCCTCTGTGCCTGTGAGCTAGTGAACAGTGCTCAGTGATTTCTCATGGGTCTCTGGCATCCTGCCCCAAGCAGGTGGCCCTCCTGCAGCACCACTGCCTTGGGCTGCACCTCTCACTCAGTAAATCACAAAAAAGTCTGGTATGCTTCACCCAGGGTTTTGAGCGACTGCTGAAACATCTTCCCTGGCAGCTGGAGCGGAGAGGCCAATCAAAAGCCATGTTGGCTGCCTGGTGGCAAGCTGTTTCATGAGGACATGCAAACTCCTGACCTTCTACTTCCTCCTCACAGCTGCTTTTTAATGAAGACATAGATGCAGCTATAAATCCAGCACTCAAGGCAGTGGCAATACTGTTTTGGTGCCTTCGGCTCAATGCTGTTCTCTGAGGGCTTCCTTTGGCTGGAGACCCTGGGGGCCACCCGCAAGGGGCTCACTATGGATGGTGGAGCTTTGTGAGCTGCAGAAGTTTTCCTTCCAGAARTACAATTGATTAGTCGGATCAGTGCCTATTACACCATGTCAGCATTTTTGTCCTCACTAAAACTGTTCCCCCAAARTACACCCTAAGCAGTGCAGTGTTTGCTGAGCTTTGTTTGCAGGCTTAATTTCTGAAAAGTTCTTTTTATCTCCATGTGAATTTCCTGGTCCCTTTTTTTAAAGTCACAGACAAGCTTTTGGACAAGTGTGAGTGACTGCAAAATATGTTCTCCAGGGTAGTATCTGTGTATGGTTGCAGAGGGAAGGTCCCAAGGCCATCGTTGTCCCTATAACATTCAGGGCAGTTATGAGGCTCTCGGAGTATCCCAACAACAAATGCCCTGGCTTGCTCAGCTCTGTGTTTTTTTTTTTGTTTTTTTTTTTCTCCTCAGCTACAAGCCCATAGTAGAATATATTGATGCACAATTTGAAGCCTACTTGCAAGAAGAGTTGAAGATCAAGCGATCTCTGTTCAATTACCATGACACCAGGATTCACGCCTGCCTGTATTTCATTGCACCGACTGGACACTCGCTGAAGTCCCTAGACTTGGTCACTATGAAGAAGCTTGACAGTAAGGTACTTGCTGTGCCAGTGTTATAACCTAATTAGTGCTTTCCTGATTTCCCAAAGACTTAGCCAAATTTGCACAGAAGAATGCTGTCTGTTTTTAACAGAGGGTAATTACAGATGCAAGATGTGAAAACCTTAGTGCCTTGGGCTAGCTGCTGGGATAGGTCAGTCTGGCTCGGACTCTCATCTTTCCAGTCCTCTCTTTCGTGGTTCAAAAGTTTGGCTGCTTTGTTCCACAGCCATCCAGTAAAGTGGCAATTTGAGAGTGGAAAATGCCCTCTTCGGTAGGGTGATGTAGCAGATCCTAGTTCTTACTGCTTTGCTGTGGGTTAACTCAGCAAAGTTCAGTGACAGGTTCATTCAGAACCGAAAGATCGGTTGGTTGTAGAAAGAGAAGTGTGTTTTCCTATTTTGATCCATAAATAAGAATGAGAGATTAAAGTTAAGCTCTGCTAGTTCCAGCACTGAGAAAGGCATGATTCCTCTCCTTTGTCCGAGAAATTAATCAGGTTTCAGTGCAAAACGTGGTTTGATGAGCRTGTGTGATGGGAAGAAGTACATCCAGAACACTTAAGGTCATCTTACTAATCAATGAAAAAGGACTCAAAATGCTGTGTCTGTGTGCTCTGACTGCATCTGGCTAGACACAACTTCTGTGAACTTCTGTGGTAAATGGAGTGTTACTCTAACCATGTAGATCTGATAAACAGAAAGCATCTGAACAAATGCGTTACTCTACATGCATTTTCTCGATTACCCTCTTGAACAAGAAAAGGAACGAAACCTGGTATAGAGCATGGAGTCTTAGATATTTACAAGAGGACCTGATCCCTTTTCTTTTAGGGAAAATAACTAAAGTGCAAATGTGAAACATAACAGTAYTTAAGCTGAGGTTTCTCTGTGCTTCTTTGCATCATGATTAAGCAGTTTGGATTGGTCCATCTTGTGCCTTTGGCTTCTTGGATCCATGATGACGGTGGTTCTTTATTTCCTGGAATGGCCTATTGACTGGGCTTTATGTGGTGGTAGGGAACGATCCCCTTCCCCTTCACATTAAAATAGGGTTTTAAAGATTTACCTCAAATGAGCTCATTGGCATTCGTCTTCATTCTTTCAGCAGTGGTGGATTAATATCTCTGGGGTATCCTCTGGACAGAATTAAGTGATGTAATATAGAAGGATTTTCAAGTAATGTAATTAAAACCTCTTCATATCAGTATTAATATCTTCCTCACTAGTAGTGTTGTCTGCTGTTGTAAGGGAGAGCTAGGGAAAAGCAAGGCAGAAATTGGCCAAATGGTGGGATGAGAGAGGAGAGAAAGCAGAGTCCTCCTCATGCTTTCTTGCTCTCTCTCAGCAAAGCAGGTACCCATATGGTGCTCACTGTGCCTAGATCCACTCAGCTCCACCAAGGATGCCTTGCTGTCTCCCCTTGGCTCTTCGGTGCTGTTGTTTGCCATCTTGCCACCAGTATAGCAAACAGCCTTGTCTGGGGAAGAGAGGCAGTAATTTATTCTTTGTATTAACCCCATCGTGCTGTTTCCCTTAATGATAGTCTTAGAGCTGTGCAGGAACAAGTCAATCCTAGTCCTGCAGTACAGCAGAGCATGGGAGCATGTGAGGGCACTGAGGAGAAGGAAGCAGGTCTCCGTTATGCCCAGCCTCCACCATGTGTGTCGCCTGATTGAGTTTGGACCATCTGCTTCCAGCAGCGTAGCAGCAGCCCAGCTGCCTGCCCAGGTGCCCCCAGTAACAACACCCAGGCAAACCCCTGTGGGAAGCTATTGTCCAAGCAATCATCCTGCTGCAGCTCAGAGGAGAAGTATCTAGATGGTAATTTCCTTCTTTTTTGGAACAACTTGTAATAATCCATGACAGCATTTCCTGTCCCACCAATTCAGATGAGGAGTAGAGTACGACAGCACAGGAAATAGCTTTTTGCCAAATTGCATTTGACTTCTTTTTAAGGCCATCATCTCTGCTGCCTGAAAATCCTGTCTCAGGCAGTGGTGCTGTCAGCAGTAGCCCCGAGGAAGGTCTTTTGCTGAGTGAGAAGATGGCTGGTAGTGTGCTTCTGGGACCATCCCTGCGGGAGCTCTCCTGGTGACACAATCTGTGCAGTCCTCTACATGAGGGTGTCCTTGTCTTGTCTTGCAGGTGAACATCATCCCCATCATTGCCAAGGCTGACACTATTGCAAAAAACGAGTTGCACAAGTTCAAGAGTAAAATCATGAGTGAGCTGGTCAGCAACGGTGTCCAGATCTACCAGTTTCCAACGGACGAAGAGACGGTGGCCGAGATAAATGCCACGATGAGTGTATGTTTGCTTTTGGGGTTTGTTTTCCTTGGTTCCCTGAAGCCCGTTCCCAAGGCAGGGCACATAGTGCCATGTTGCTTTTGGCTTTAAAACCCCAGTCTAAGCACAGAAATCATGCTGGCCAGAAGGCTTTTTGAGCTAAGATACCTGTAAGATGTGGGCTGCCTGGCCAGAGATACTTCATTGTCTGACAAAGGATTCTCGTCTGAGCATTTCTTCATATCCTTCCCCTATTGCAGTATTCCTATTTCAGGAAAGGAAGAGGATGGGAGGCAGGGCTCCAGAGTGGTCAGGGCAGAGGGCTGAGCTTTGGGTTTCCTGTCCCAAGCGACCACTGGTTGCTTGATGGGGGGTGATTCACGTTTGCCTTTGTTTCAGTTTCCGGTAAGAGCAGGGCGCTGTTGATGATATTGCAGCTCTCAGCAGAGCCAAGAGCTCTCTGTGGCGGTGACTCTGGCTGTCCCTCACCTCCTTCTCCTTCCTCCAGCAACAGCAGTGGTAGAAGTCATGGGCAAACACAGCTAGGGTAGAATGAGCTTTAGCAGGGTTTGCATGGGGAAGCATGATGTTTTCCAATGGGCCTGACTTGCAATGTGAAGGGAAGAACCTGCACTCTGGCTTTCTGGCAGTGACATGCATCGCAGCAGTGCTTGCAGGGCACATAGCACCCAAGAGGATACGTCAGCCCCAAAGCAAGAGCACTAAAAACAGGCAAGATAGCAGTGAATGAGCAGAAGGTTAAATTTTATCTGCGTTTTACATGCAGCGAATGGAGGCATTGAGATTAAGCCTTTTCCTTTCCTGCAGCTTGAAGGCTTATAGGAGTTTCCCTGTGCTATTGCTTATAGGTGGACAGTTGCACAACCAAAGGCAGAGAGGAGATGGTGCGGGGAGGAGGGCACTCTTGCAGGAGCAGACTGGGTATCGGACCCTCTCCAAACCCCTGTATTACCTCCCTCTTTGCCCCATCAGTTGTTCGTTCTCGCTGGGGAAAAGGGGCGCAGAGAAGGGATGTGCCTCTGCTGGGGCATCCCATGCAGCGTATGCACTGTCTTCTCCCTCTGGAGCTGCTTGCGCAGCCACCACCGTGTCAGCTTGTGGGAGCTCAGCTGGTGGGAAGCTCCTTTGCCAGTTAATCACATCCGCTCTGCCATGTGGCTTCCTCCCCTCCAGCCCAGSCTGTGACCACAGCGTGGCTGCTGAGGTGCCCCCAAACTTGAACCCAACCCTTGCAGATGCCGTGAAGGCAGAAAGAGCGTTGTGGGGTGGCTGGYGGGAAAGGCGAGCTCCATCTTGGCAGGGGCTGTGCTTCTGGGACTAGATCCCAGGTGGCTAAGTTGTCCCCACCACACCCACAGAGTGTCTGGGACACAGCAGAGCTTGGTGACTCAGATGTGTCAGCTTTGGGCTGGGTTGGCTCTGCTCTTCCTCTTGCTTACAGTTTTGCCTTTTTTAAGAGGAAACATTAGCCGTTATTTCTAGCAGCAGAAATCACCAGAATTTTTAGCCTATGTTGCTTGGGAGGATGTAATTTATTTTCTTGTTTTGCTGCTTATCAGATATTTTCTCTCAATGCTGAAACTCATTTCAATTTTTAAGACACTTTCTGTGCTTAAAATAGTCATGCGTTGTAATTACATGTAAAATTATGTGCATCTCTTTCTCATGTATTTCAGGACTTCAGAATTTTGAACTATAAGGCCGAGCAGGCTTCCAATCCAGGCTGCTTTATTGCTCTTTCTAAACCACCAGTTGAATTGCAAAGGGAATCTAAACAACTTAAATCTAGTGCAGCTGCCACAGTAAACAGCTCTCTTCAGAAACAATTGCTGGCAATGCAGCAAAGGAAATCCCTAATCTCATTGTCCTTTTCCTTTTTTTAGGTCCACCTTCCATTTGCCGTTGTTGGCAGCACCGAAGAAGTGAAGATTGGCAACAAGATGGCAAAAGCCAGGCAATACCCATGGGGCGTTGTGCAGGGTATGTTATCAAAGGCACAAATAAGTCCTAGTACTGTCTCATTCTGATGAAAGATGCATTGATCTTTGGATGTGCCGCATCAAAATCTGTCTTGAATTACTAAAAAAAAAAAAAAAAAAAAAAAAAAAAAAAAGTTAAGTAACTAATTAAAAGCTTGAATCGCCCTTCTCTATTTCTGATGCTTTTCTGCCTGCAAACAAAGTCTGAGCAACGGGCGGAAGGCTTGGATAGCTGAATGGTTCAGTTTGGGCCTTGTGCGCAAGCCAGAACGCAAACACGTAGCTGGAGGATTTTCCAGGGAGCTAGTCTGTGTGCTGAAGGAGTAGTCAGCAGATCTCTGCCCTTTCAACTTGAAATGGGAGCAGAACTAATTTAATACTGACTACTTTGTTTATCTTGTCCTTGTATCCTAAGAAAATGCAGCTTGAGTGTGCAATCCCTGCTAACTAAGGTCACTGAAAGCTCTTTCTTCTGATGAAGAGCAGAGTTTGGACTTGGACTGCATTTGCAACCCAGGTTGTACCAATGCTGCCAAAGATGAGGCCAGTCCTTTTCCAACCAACACTGGGAAATACAGGGTGAGAGCATTACTGTCTCCTCCATCACTCCCAGTGGTGATGCTCTTGGGGCTTCAGCCCTGTATCTGTTTGGAGAACAGCCCAGCAAGCTGCAGAGAAGCATCCACAAGACACTTCTGCATAACTCATCCAGTTTTTCCTCAGTAATAAAGTTTGACCCTGAAGTAACTTGAGACTTCCTGTCTCTAGTTGTGTAAGCTGGAGCACAATACTGGGCATGGCTTGTGCAAGTTGGTTTGGGAAGTCTCGTATTTTGTCATGTATCCTGCTGGATTCTTGCTATTTCCATGAAATTTAAGACCAGCTCATCCAGAGTTTTAGTTGGGTACCAGAGAGATTTTGAAGATCTGGCCCTGAATTGCCCCTTTCCTCTGAGCCATTGTCTCAGCTGGAGTGCTTTGCTGGGTCTTCTGGGGCATGCTGCAGATTGGTCTGCTAGTAGCATAGACTGCTGCTCACTGTTAGATCCTAAAAGGAGAACTYGCAGCTTTAATTTTTAAACACACCCAAACTGTTCGCTGCAGTGATGTGTGCAGCCCTCTGGCCACAGTAACCTCCTGGGCTGCACAGCTCACACTCCCAGAGGCTGAGCACGGCACAGCAGACCCCGCTCTGAGTAGAAATGGTTATGGGAGCCCATGGTATGCCTTGCCTGTCTGCTGCCTCCCTTTTGCTGCCAGGGGCAGAGGCTTAGGGCTCTTTTGCTAAGTAAGCAGGCAGGGGAAGAGCCCAGCATCTCTGGCAGGGTCCTGCTGTTTCACCACCATTGCAAACTGCAACTCTCCTGCCTGCCTCGGCTCCTGTCAGTGACTTGCATTTAGAGTGGATTTGAGTGTGAAGTGAAACCTGTTGTGCAAACAGATCAGCACCTCCCTTGCTGGTGCAGAAATGCACGGACAGCGAGGACCTCCGTGGTGGGTAGGAACACAGGGATGATACAAACCCAATGAAGGGCCTTGCTCTAATACACGTGTTCAACATTCACTCAAAGTTTAGCAAGGAGTGTTGGTGTGGGCCAACTTCGAGTTCTGCTTGTGTGCTTAAAGGGCGTTCAGGCTAGCTAAGTTGGGGTCTGGGCTCAGAAAACAGAAAGGGACAAATTCACTGGCTCCTGGGTTTAATGCCTGCACGGATGGTCTGCTGCTTTCGTAGTTGAAAATGAAAATCACTGTGACTTTGTGAAGCTGCGGGAGATGCTGATCCGAGTGAACATGGAGGACTTGAGAGAGCAGACACACACCCGACACTATGAGCTGTACAGGCGCTGCAAACTAGAAGAGATGGGATTCAAGGACACGGATCCAGACAGCAAACCATTCAGGTAAGAAAGCATAACTTAGGCTTTGGGCAACCAGATAGTTATGAGGTCTTGGGGTTGCTGGGGTTTGGAAGAACAAGGTGGGTAATACTCCACTGAGAGCAGCTTAGATCTAAAGCGCTGTTGGAGAGAGAAACCTTGTGCAATGCAGATCTGCCCTCAGGGCCTAGGATTTGTGTGCAGGAAAGGCTTGAGTGGTTAAGAAAACTTATTACTGCCTTAATATTTTGAAAATGTGAGCAGTCCTGCAGAAGGGCATAGATTCTTTCTAGTGCCTRTAAAATGTCACCAGGGTGCTTGAATGCGATATGTTTGGGGAGCAGAATGCAACCCATTTCGGATCAACTTGGAAAGCTCAAGTGGAGGAAGCAGATCTCCACAGATCTTTCTGCAGCCTGTTGCTTAAGTTATATCACTTGTTTTTGCACCTTTCCCTGAGCTCATCTTGCTCTGCTACATCAAATACGAGCTGCTGGCCTTCACTTGTAAGGCCTTTCAGAAGTCTGTCTTCTACTTGTTACCTATCAGCCAGTACTGAAAAGTGTCCAAAGGACTGATTTCTAAACCCTCCCTCTGTCATTCCTTMTGTAGAGCAGTTCCTTGTTGGTCTAAGCAAACTGATGTTGCTGTCTGCATCTGAAGCCGTCTCTTGCTTTATGTGACAAAGGTTGCCGTGAGGATTGCTACTTTCTCCTGRTTTCATTCTGTATCCTCAGCAGAGTGGCAGGCCCTTGTTTTTGTAAGGCACCAGAGGAGGGTTGGTTGTGGTCTGCGGTCAGGGCTCGTAGGCATGTCTSATTGGGAGCGGTTAACACCAGTGCCATTCTGAGTGACTTGTCATGTTTCAGTTGGGAAGCTGACTGTTTTTTTTTTTTTTTTCCTCCCCTTTCCACCCTTACGCCTGCTTTTCTAAAACCTTTGACCTGTCCAGCTTCCAAGGGAGCTAATGTTCATCTTCCTGCTGGTTCTGCCCTTAGCTGTACTGTGAGCTTCATGGTGCCTTGGGTGAGTCAGTTGGACAGAGAGTTTATCAGTCACTTCAGAAATTCCTCCTGACACGTCTTTACCTCTGGAGAAGAGCTGATTTTTGAGATACTCAGGAGATGCGTTAGTGCCACCTCTCCTCCACTGCAGGCTCGATCGTGTGTTGCAACCAGCCTGCTCTGCCAAAAGTCAAGGCTGGATACAATAGCTGGATTTTAAAAGTGGTGCTAGCGTAGCTGTGTCTATACTAAGATGAAGGTGACTCTTGCACTGAGGTGTAACTGCTGAGCAAAAGGGTGATTCGGGGGAAATATTCTTGTTGGCTCTCCTAGAGCTGGTCTTATGCGTGAGATTTGATTTATTGTTAAACGCCGTCTCTGACAGCTCTGTTGGTCTGAAGCCCAAGTTGTTAGCCAGGGACGGCAGCTGCATGGGAATACAGCTGGAGGGGGTGGTTGTTTTCTCTCTTCGTTTCCTGTTTCCGGTTCCTCCCTGCCTTTTCCCCCAAAGTGAAACCCGCTGCCCTAGCAGCATCCCACGGCCCTTGCTGCCCCGAGGGAGAGAGTCAGAATTACACGCTTGTCCTTGCATCGATGTGGGTTTGCCCCATAACGCACGTGTGTCAGGAATTGKTGTGCTGATCACTGAGAAGGCAAATGTGCGGCCGGCTAGTGCGGATTGGCACGACCACGGCTTGTCGCTGGCCCTCAGCAGTGGAAGCCCAGGTGGGCTGCAGAGCCTGAGGCAGAGCAGGGGCCTTGTGCGCCTGTTTCTGGCTCCCTYGTGTCTGGAAAACAGCACCCCACGGAGAGCGGAGCTTGGCCTGCACTGCGACATGGGCTTTTCTTCAGTTCAGGCTTTGATTTGTGGCTTGCTGAGACTGTGCAGCTGCACTGCTTTTGCAATGGAGAAACTCTAGTGGAATCAGTCAAGCCCAGCTCTGTTTCTAAGCCAAAGTGTGGGGCTTTATTGGATTTCCTTTCTAGAGAGCAGTGGCTTAAGATGGGCTCAGCCCTTCCCGTTCAGGAATCTGAGGAATTTCCATTACTTCCTGTACACGAGGCCTCTTTTAACCAAGCTATAAGTGGAAAGGAAATGAAAATGTACAGAACTTCTCCATCTGGTACGTGCTAGTTCAGAGCAGTTCACGCTGGGTGCCTCCTCCCTCCCTCGCTCCAGTCAACAAGCTAAACCTGCGAACCCAAGCTGGTTTGCTGGGGATAATGTGCATATGAAATGAGGGAAACATTAGGTTTGGTTCCTTCCGTTCTTCCTCCAGTGATCAGAAACAAGCCTTCCCCTGGGTCTGGGCTTTGGAAACCACAGGAACCACCATTCCTCAGCCCATTTGCACAGCTTCTGCTAGGAGCAGGCAGTCTTCCATATAAATCTCAAGGCAAGTTGGACAAAAGACCTCAGCAAAAATATTCTGATGCTACGTAGGCGATTGTGCGAGAAGCTGCACAAACGGGAGACTGGCGGTGACATCATACTCAGCTCACATGGGCAGAGCACATGGTACCACTTCTCCAAGTTCCAGTGATGCCAAGCGAGCAGAGCTGTAGGCATCTGCTGTGGGAATGGGAGTCCTCTGCTGCACAGAGACCTCCCTGCTGTCGCGTGTCCTGTTTCTTAGCTGGTCTGGTTAATTTTCTCAAAATACCTTTTTTTTTTTTTTTTTTTTTTTTGGGAATTTTTTTACAGTGCATCTCTAAGTGTGTATTATGTTCTGGAGAATCAAGTTACTCATCTAATCCAGGTTTATATTCATGTGTTTGTTTACTTAAAAAGCAAATTCCTTTGTCATTTTTGTGAGAAGCTGTAAAGAGTCTCGGTTCGTTTTGACTGTTGCTCCTTTGAGCAATGAGTGTTTTTTCATATGCAGTTTGGAGCTGCTGGGCCGGTTTCTTTGTTAATCTGGCTCTTCTGGAGGTTGGAGTCACTTCAGTAGAGATTTGGGTTTCTGACCTTAGTTCAGTGGTAGGGTTTAAGCTTGAAGCTGAGATTTGCATTGAGCCGGGATCAGTTTAAGGGCTTCTCTTAGGCACCAGCTCCTGCTAATCTTTTCTTGCTTGCTTATCACTCCTCATTGTGTTTTGGAAATGAGCTTTGTGAGAAGCCGTTTGCAGTATGGGATACAAGCAGCAGTGTGCACAGMTTTCCCTTTTGGTCTGTAAGGCTCTGCTGCTCTCTAGTATAGTATGTCACTAATTGCAGATTTCAGTTCTTGCTCATTGAGCAGTGAAGACTAATCTGTGCTCGGGGCTTTCCCAGGCCCTAGCCAGACACTTAAGAAAAGTTTGTAAATTTAAGCGTTAGTGTCCAAAGTCAGAAGATTAAACCGAAGACTGAATTTTAAGGAGGTTCTGGTTTAAGCCTGTATCTGCTGCGACCAGTATGGTCCTTGATCTAGTTCAGTATCTAAAGAAACCTCTTGCCCTGTTCCCAGGTACGTTTACAGTCTCATGAGGGATTTTTTGGGTTCAGTGTCTGGTCAGCTGGAATCGTGCGATTCCTTCAGGATGGCCAACGCTGTGCAAGAGCAACTCTGGGGCAGCCTGTCCTTGGAATATTTCAGGAGGGATTTGGAGCACCCATTGATTTGGGATGTTAAGTCCAAGGCTGGAGCCTCTGTTGCGTTTTACTCCCCAGCTCAAAACAGTATCTGTGCAAGACAAGATAATACTTTGGCTTTAATGTGTTTATGATTTTTCACTAGCCTGATGTTTAATGTGCTGCTTAGACATGTGCATGCTAAGTAGATGAGGCAGCGCATCTCTCCTGTGTCAGTGGAGTTTTCATTAAAAAATGCACTTTCAGAAAAGCTTCCTGGGGAAATAGTTATCATTCCCACACTATCATTATGTCTGAAACATCCAAATCCATTTAAGGAAGAAAATGAAAAGGAATTTGGCATTCAGCCTTCCTAAGAGGCTCTGAAAATCTCAGAGGTGCATGGACAACATGTTTTGTGTCTCAAATCTTTGCTGCAGTATCTTGATGCTGGAGATTTAGAACAATGCCAAGAAGTAGCAGGGGAATAAAGGAATGAAAGAATCTGGTAATGTGGTTATTCAGAGGATGAGCACTGCCACACATTCACAAAGGCTTAGCCTCCCTGACAGCTAAAGAAGAAAGACATCTCCCAAGGTGGCTTTATCCAAATAAAGCTCCTGATCTGAATCTGTTAGCAATGATTTGTGAAAATTAGTTTTGCTCTGTGACAGTGTTGTGCTTAATGAACCTACGTAAAGCCAGATTTTGTGCTCTGATATGCCAGTCTCTGCTCCGCACATCTCTTACTTCAGAGGAAGAAATTCAGGAAGAAAAGCGAGTGAGGGAAGAAGGTGGGAATTGAACAGATCAGCAAGCTGGGTTAACATCGGTGATTGCTGTAGATGCTTACATAATGGCTATTTATTTGGGTGGTCCAGTCATTCTGTCTGCCCAAGTGAGTTCCAGGATTCTTAACAGTGTGCTCGTTTTTACTCACTGGTTTATTTCCACACTGCTACCATCTAGCAAGCTAAGACTTGTTTGGGTGGAGGTGCTCACACCTCTGTTGCWATTGAGGACCTCTGGTGACATTTTGTGACAGGAGACTGCACTAAGATCACCAAAGGCTGGAAACTCATTGGCACACATGAAACACAGCTTTCACTGTTATCTCTGTAAATTTTTAACAGTCTCCAAGAGACTTAYGAAGCCAAGAGGAATGAATTCCTGGGTGAGCTCCAAAAGAAGGAGGATGAAATGAGACAGATGTTTGTCATGAGAGTGAAGGAAAAGGAAGCRGAGTTGAAAGAAGCAGAGAAAGATGTAAGTATATCATTAACTCGGAAAAGYGTGTGAGGGTGTGGGCCGTGGTTTTTCCAGGAGAGCCCTGCAAAGGTGATACCTGCATTCCCACATCAAGCCTAAAAAGGGGCTTGCATGGCATAAACAGTTACAGGGAGCAGGTGTGGACTCCCCAGGTCTACCACAACCCTGCGGCATGACCCCATCGTGTAAATCCTCTGCCCCAATTCTCTGCCTCTAAAATGGGGCAGGAGTATTCCATGGCATTGGGCAGCCAGAGGAAGATATACCTTGGAGTGGGAGGTGTTGCAGAATGACAGTGGTGGCTGCTGCAGCCTCATACCTCTGTGGAAACACCAACCTTTCTGTGCTGTGGGAGTCCCCTCTGCTCCCTCACCTTTCCCTCCCACCTTAAAAACACAGTATGTTTGCTGCTCAGAGTAATGTTGATCTGCAGTGGACTCYGGCTGTGCTACAGCCAGTGCTGCCCCTCTTGCAGTCTCTCCTATCTAGAGACTTTCAGTAAGTAGATGAGGTTTCCTTGGACTTCCTGGAGGGCAGTAAGCGCTGCTCGGCGCAGTTGTGGAGGGGCACAACAGAGCTGTTCATGTGCGCTGCCCAAATGTGATTTGCATGGTTCGCCTAGACATGCTCCCTTGCTTTGCTCAAGCAAGAGYGAGTCCATGAGGTACAAAGCAGTGCAGGACAGGGCGCGGGGTTTGGAAGTGCCCCGAGACCTGTGATATTCCTACAGCTTAATTTCCCTCTGTCTATATGCACTACTGCAGGAGTGTTCTCATAAGATGAAGCATGCTCGTGACAGACAAACTGGCTTGTTATTAGTGCAGTGAGGCCCCAGTGCCAGTGAGATCTCTCCAGGCACCACTACCAGTAACTGGGGTAAAATGTTTTTCTATTCTCCTCCAATTCTCATTGTCACTGTCCTGACAGCTCCATGAAAAGTTTGACCATCTAAAGAGGACTCACCAAGAAGAGAAGAAAAAAGTGGAAGACAAAAAGAAGGAGCTTGAGGAAGAGCTGACCAACTTTCAAAAGAAGAAGGCAGCAGCTCAGCTATTACAGTCACAGGCTCAGCAGGCAGGTTCTCAACAAACCAAGAAAGAAAAGGACAAGAAAAAGTAAGCAGCTGTCACCCACATCCTTTGTAGGGTCTATTACGATTTGGGGAGTTGTTTTTTCTCTATCTTGCTGCATGTCTGTATTTGCTTTTCCCCATTACCAGACTGGAAACTGGGCTTTTACCAGCCTGATCAAATATTTTTTTTTCTAAAGGGTGGGCCAGGGATAAGATCTTAATTTGTCTTTAGAAGAACACCTTAAAATTTTATGTCAAAGTCTAGCTGGTATGGGAGAGCAATCCAGATGGTGGAGGTTTGACCTATGATGTGTCCAGCAGCTTCTGGAACAGCTCTGGGATGTTCTGGACTCAGATTTATCTACCTGAGCCAGAACTAAAAAGGGACCTCTACTCATCCTTCCTTTCATCCAAAGGTAGTCCCCCACTTCTATTCTTTAAGGTTATGGTTGTAAGTAGAAGTAGATGAGAAACCAAAAACGCCATGTTATTTTTACATGGAGAATCCTAGTGCCAAAAGTGAATAATGGAAGCTTACTTTAAAGTTAAAAGCTTTGTTTTTGTTTTTGTGGTTTTTTTTTTTAAGCAACAGAATCTATGGTACCATAATTACAGGTAAATGACATTTGTGGTTGTAATAAGCTAAGAAATCCATACCTTTTAGTAAAGACAATGGCATTGTTTTCTATTCTTTTATATTCATATGCTAGGAGTATAATAACTGTGCCCTCCAATACTCTTGAGATCCAGCAACTTCTGTAGGAACCAGGTATATCCGTGGACAGAGTCTGTCTGGTGGTCAGCATTAGTGGTGGGATTTTTCAGATGTTCTCGGTTTGCACCTAACTCTGCTGCCCCTGAAACTGGAGTAACATTGCCACTGATTTGGGCTCAGAGTTAAGTCACTGGAGAGCTCTGCTGAAAACCTTGCTCTAAAGATCCCAATTAATTCTTATTARTGTAACATCCTCCTTGCAGCCTGTACTTGGAGATAGCTATGTTTAGCTTGCTATTAGTGTTAGAGGCTCGTATTTTTTGACGTTATACTGGCTASTTCGCTGTGCTTTAAAAACCAGAGCGCAACGTCCGTTTGGATGTGGAATGTACAGTGAAGTCCAACAAACTCCGCGCAGGTGAAGCGGACTGTGCATGGCTTGTTTGTGTAGCACAGCAAGACGGTTTACTGTAACAGAGGCTGCTCCAAGGCCTCCCGTCATAATTGCCATCCACTTTTTTCTGTAGCCAGTAAGGGACTCTTGCAAGTGCTTTCTGGGTCATCTGTGATAACAGCGCCAATCTATAACTGCAATCAGGAAAGCTGTAAAGAGGGTAATACAGTAAAATCTTACTGGAAAACTTTTTTTTTATCCACACACAAAAATGACAGTTCCACGCTTCTTGTATTAGCTGATAGTGAAACAGGGAGCATTTCTTAGTCAACTCAGGCAGAGTATCCTTCATAATTAACACTAAGCCATCGCTGTTGAAAGAACCAAAATGCTAGCACAGATGTGGCGTAGCCACTTTTGACTCTCCTGTTAACCTGTGAACTTCAGCCACGTGTGAGCTGTCTCTAGCGTGAGCCTGTGAGGCTCTGTTGTTTTGCATATATACTGGTATATTTTTATACTTCGGGACGTTACCCTGACGCTCGCTGCACATCCCCTGTTTCTACTGCTGGATCAGTGCCCGTCATTCATTGCTGTTCTGACTCTGGGTCCCCAGGGGAAGGAGGGGAGGGCCAAGGGCTAGCTCCTCAGCTGATGTAAATTGTTGTAGCTCCTATGGAGCCATGCTGCTCTATACTAACTGAGAACCTGGCCCGCGGCGCTTGCTGAAATACGTGGAGTGCTCGTACACCGTGTGCTCTGCTGGGTTAAAGACATCATTGCGGGCGCTGATCAGTGTCATGCCGAACGGCAGAACTGGTGAGTGTCAGGCAGTTAAATGTCCAAGCATGCTGAAATATCATTCCCTGACGATGCCTGTAAATAGGATAGGCTGAAAAACTAGTCTTCTCTCATGTGAGAATCCGTATGTGGTAGCCCTTTCCTAGAAGTAACACACAATTTTGAAGACCCCTTTTTCTTATCTCATTAACAGAGTTGCTAGCTTAATATTTATATGAGCTCTGCAATAGATTTTTCACCTCTTAGACATGAGACCAGAGCAAAACTTAGCGATCTGAGGAGTTTTGTAACTGTTGGTAGTTGGTGTTAGCTACTAGTTGCTTCTGTGAAGTGGGCTGGCACATGCACTGTGTTGTGGGTGTAATACATCGATGTTTCTAGCAGCAGTGACAAACAGCACAGTTTCTGCTTTGCCGATGCATTCACAGAAATCCAGTCATGAGGAACATGCACGTGTTTAAGTAGTGTGTCCTTTCAGTGTCACTGCACACCAGGTGTTGTAACTGCTTAAATTGTTCTCTAGTGTCTGAACTACTAACAGAGACTTTAAAGGGAAATGCTGATGCTTCTGCATTGTAGCACACCTTGGTTTTTCTGAAGGCTTTATGTTTCTCCTTGCACTCTAACAAAAAGCTGCAGCTGGCATAGGTAAGGCTTTCAAGCTTTCTCTGTGGTAACATGGGCTGTGGCAGTTCCCATGCAGTTGCCAGAGGAAATCCTTGCCACACTCTGAGCGTGATCCTTGTAGCCTCCCCAGAATGTAATTCGTGGGATTGCTCTTTTCCGAACGTGGGATCGGTTTTCTCCAACTTGGACAACGGAGACTTTCCTCAGTGTTGTGCAAGCTGGAGGGAAGGCCCAGGGCCAATTTGCTGCTGGCTTAACTTCATGAGGGAGAACTTGGCCCTCTTGATGTCCAGACTGTCCCTGTAGGAACAAGGAGTTGTCTTTTTCTACCTTTCTTTTTTCTGCTGTTTCCTAGATACGTTCCAGTAGTTTGTTGGAGCCCTGGCCTGATGTCAGAGAAGTGTGCTGGTTTGGGGGCAGCAGCATGTATTTGTGCTTAAAACACAAGTATGTGTCTGTAATGCTGTCATTCAAGTACTTTGCTGAATCTGAAGCTGAGCCAGTTATTGAGCCCCTGCTGTAATTTTTGGGTGGGACTGTGCTTCCAACTTCTACCATCCGTTTTAAAATAGGAGCACCAAATAGTGTTTTGGTGGTTGCGTGTTTGGTAGATCACCATGTGCTCAACACGTGCCTTCGTGTTACGTGCTCCTCAACCCGCCCAGGACTGGGACCATCTGTTGGGGCTCCATTTCTGTTCCTTTCAAGCTACTTCTRAAAAACAGATCAAAAACTTTTTTCCAGATTCCTTTCAATACAAGTAACTTCCTATCTGATGTGGCTGTCTGGGGCCATGTTTAATCCCTGAGCTACAGCATGCAGCAACTGTATTTTGGGGCTAGGCCCAACGCCCCAGTAAAAGAGGTTTGTGTTAATGTCTGAAGGATCGGCATTGTGCCTGAGAACTTAGGTTTGCTGAGGTGCTGGGAGAGCTCACGGTGCCAAGCTCTGAGAGCTGCGTTTCAGAAAGGGCTGCACTCCCACCTTCTGCGCGAGCGCCTGCGGTAAAGTAACTCACCTTGGACACCTGCCGTCGCGCACCCCACATGCGCTTTGTGAAAAAAAGCCSCACAGCTTGCAGTCACCAGCCAAGGAGAACCTGTAACCTTGGCTAACTTAAGTTGTCGGTTGTTCAGTTCTCCCCACTCAGTTCTTCTTTTTGCTTTTGCTTGTCGTGTAGGTTAGACTTGACCCAAGTCTTAAGGTTTAATTTCTTTTTAATTCCGTAATCCCTCTGCATGTCCACCCACCAGAGCAGGTTGCTGGTGTTGGCTCTCCCAACTTTCCATGATTTATTTATTTTTTTTTCATTTGGGGTTCTATTATTGCTAACTTTTTTTGTTTTTTTGTTCTTTTTTTTTTTAACTTGCAGTGCAAGCTTCACATAAAGCCTGTCAAGCCAAGGATGTTCCTGCATTCACCTGCTTTTGCAGTAATGTGTCTCTGCCATCTGTGTTTTTTTTCTTTTTTTCATATTTTTAACACAAATAACTATTAACTCATCTAATAACATAGTGGGAAGAAGAAGGAAGAAGGGTTGGGTACAGGACTTCGTGCAACTGCAAATTCAGGGATGGGTGGGCTGGGAAGGTAGAGATACCATGCATTCTTTCCGGTCGAAACCAGCAGCAGTAAATTGTTTTGGCTGTGGATTTGAATTGGGAGCAATGACTGGACATCAGCAAGCGTCGTTGACTGGATCAGGTCGTAAATGCTGCTGATGCCGTGCTGCCTGCGCGGAGGGCCGGCCGCGGTTCCCTGCGCTGGGTAGTGCCCTGCAGCCGCGGGGAACTACCGCTCGCGGCCCCGGGCTCGCGGCCCGGCCCGTGGCGCTGAGCGTTGCCAGAGCCCGGGGTTTCAGTCCGGCCGCGTTCCCCTATTCCTCCAGTAGCCAACGCGTTAGAGCAGTGCGAGTCCCGCTGTTGTAAGGGGAGGGAGGGAGGGGGGTAYGTGTGTGTAGATAACAAAAGTTTAACTGACCTTGCATGCCTTTACACTTGCATGATTTTTGTCATTTTTTTAAAAAGTTACTGTTTTTGTTGTCTGACTGGATGACGTGAGTTGGCCTGGGTTTGTCTCATGTGCTGGCGTGTTTTTGCAGTCGCCCTTCCCGCTGAGTGTAGCCGCTGCTCGCTGAGTGCTGCGGCGGTGCCTAGAGGAGGGACCTCTTCCCGGTACTGCTTTCCCGCGTTACTCCCCTGACCGTAAGCTCTGAAACCTGGCTGAAAATGGTTTCATGGTTTCAAATGCGTGTGATCCCGGCRGCCTCGTAGGAAATAAAAACACCCAGGCGAGGGGGACGGCGTACTCTTAAAACGGCCTCTTCCCGCTGTCAGGGRCATGCCTGCGTGCACTTAAATGCTGGCTTGCTTAGTTGCAGGATACAGATCGTGGGGAGGGGAAGGGGGGGTTCCCTATTTGTGTTAACCAGCATTTGGCAGGTAAAACGGTTGATTTAGGGCCCCGTCCCTGGAGCTGCCGCTCATTTCCAGGGCAGCAAACRCGCTCTCTAAGTCCTGCTTGCCTGCGAGGGCCGCTGCGGTGCAACGGAAAGGTAACAGCGCAGCCCCCGGGGGTAGCTTTGCATGGCAGGGGAAACTTGGGATGAGCGCTCTTCGGGATGCCAGTCTGTGTTAAGGAGCAGCAGGAGGGTCGATACCACCTGAGAGCGACTTGGGCTCCTCCCGGGCAATGGATGGAGCAGCCGAGGAGGGAGAGACGGCGCCCGGCCGCGGGCTCCCCTCCGGCCCCGGGGCCGACGTCCCCCTCCGGGACGCGCAAACGCCATCTAGCACAAGCCAGGCCTCGCTTTGTGGCCAGCGCGGGCTGAAAACGGATCTGCCTGTTTAATTTGCATTTCCTGTGCCATTGCTTTTCGGACAGAGTCTTTCCTTTCCTTCCCGCGAAGTAGCGAGCTGTGGTTGCCCTATGACTTCGGGATTTCTTTCTCTTCCACCGCTGTGCTGCCAGCATTTCCACTGCTCCTGGCTAGGTAGTCTCCTGCTTCTCTCTTTAAAGCACTCTTAAAAATAACTCTTAACATAAGTCCCAAGCACTCCAGTTTTTTGCTTGTTTCTGGGATGGAGTTTCTTGCCTCTGAATGTTAATAAAGGCAGAATTATCACTTTTCTTGAAGTGTCAGGTTGGTAAAGGTGKTTAGGGGTTCTCTTTTTTTTTAACCCCTCACTGCCTAAACATGGCTTTTGGGGAGGTGGTGTCCAAATATGCTACTTTGGACAGGTGGCAAAAATCAGTCAGAAATAAATAAACTGGAAATACAACAGTTGAGGATTTATTTTCTTCGTGCTCCTTTTTTTTTTTTTTTTTTTTTTTTT
>NW_028186406.1:429416-439288 GCF_003343005.1 Rhea americana | reverse complement strand
AGAAGAGTTGCTTAGAAAACCCAAACCACAGTTTGTGTGACTTCTAGCAAACCCAACCTTTAAGTTATCGGGGAAGAAACAGGTTTTCTGGCATGGGTTTTGCACAATCCCATCGTAYGTGCACATCTCAAGCTGATGGCTTGCGGCAGTATGCTTTGCTTCAGCTGTCTCTGTGCCTGTCCTCTTTTTAATTATGAGCATTTTGTGCCAAGTAGGAAACTTAATTTTAACATTTATTTGTCCTGCTTCATTTAACGGGATGTTTGGCAGGGGAAAGCAACCGAGTCTAGCTATTTTTGTTTTCAACGGAAAACTGTGGCCAAATGCATTAATGTATTTTTGGTTGGGTTTTGTCCTCCAGCAAAAAGCAAACTATTTTGAAAGAACAGGGAATAAAGCATTGACTTGCCAAAGTGGAAGGTATTGGGGTTTTTTGCTTTTGTTCTTCTAGTTTTTTTTGCCTAAGGAGATGTTAATGACCCCTTTCCCCAATGCCCTGAGCCATGTTTAGCTTTGCACTTCTTTCTTTTCTTTATTCATGCCTTTTTCACAGTAGTCCCTGGTTCTGCATGGAGTAAATGATGCTCTCAAATCTAGTTGGACGTGCTTTCACCTTTGCATGTAAGTACAGTAGTARGAGCCACCCTTTTTGCTCACTACTGATATGACTAAACCAGCTGCATTGTCTGGGTGTTTTCTTCTTCTCTCTTTCTTTAAGTCCACTTACTTGCAAGTGGCATTATTAAAGCTATTTTAAAACTTTCTGTAACAATCAGATTTTGCTGACGTTTTGGAAAGAAGCCAGAGAGGTTGCAAGCGGCCAAAAGCCTCGCTCGGGAGGCGCCGCCAACCTGGCCGCGCGCTAGCCAACGCCGCTGCGCGGCCCCCGTGCGCCGCGTTTCAAAGCTTGGGATGCGGGAGCGAGCAGGAAAGCCCGAGGGGGCGCGCGTTTCGGGGACGCGGCCCTGCCAGCGGGAGAGGGGCGAGCGCGCCGGGCTCGCGGGCCCGAAACCTGCCGCTCGCGCCGCCCCTCGGCTGCAGCTGCCCCGGCCCCTGGCGGCGCCGATCCCGAGGAGGGGGTGAGTCGCGCGGAGGGGGGTCGTAGCGGAGTCTCTCCTTAGACGTGCCGTTTCTGTAACGTGATCAGCGACTCTGCAGGTAGTTCCCAGTTTGCTTCTCAAAAAAAACTAAGTGAAAATGGAAATGTCTTTTTGTGTGTGACCGTATCAGACCTGTCCGTTCAAATCCAATCATCGTTTGCCCTTCTAAGATGTTAGAAGTGCTTATTCCCGTCTCTCCTCCAAGGACCCTGGTTGCTTTTGCGGTATATAATATCTTTGACTCTCTAGTCAGYGTGTATCAGCGTGGGACTATACAAGTATGAAGGGTTTTTCTTTTTTAATTAATGAAAAATAAAGCTGTGAACAGCGGTAGAAATATTGTATTTGTATACATTTTTAATATCCTGATTGCCTTAAACTATAGATGTAGAACTTTATTACCTTGCTATTTGAAAATAACCCATGTTTGTAACTAAATAATTGTGTAACCTACATACAGTGTTAATGCAAAATTATATGTACGCATCTGTTAGATATTGTCACTTTATTTGATGTTAAAGTATTTCATTTTTTGAATTACAAATTGAATAATAACCTTATAGCATAAGCTCAGTTATTTCTTGTATATGCTTTAGGTTACGTACACAACAAATAGTGCCAACACTTGAAGTGGGGAGAGGAAATATATTTTTACCCAAATGCTTTGGTCTTTGAGTGGCCTTTTGTGACTTTGTTTTGCTGTTACTGTTCTGTTTGGGTGTGACGGGGCAGAGGTTCCCAGCGGGTTGTTTCTTGCCTTYTCGCCGTCTCCGTAGGCCTGCGCTGGTGTCTGCCGGTTGCTTTTTGTCGCTGTCGCAAGCGTTTGCTTGTGTGCTGCCCYGCCGCCGCTGGTTTGCGTTAAATCTCCCCACTGCACTCTTTCCTTCACAGCTTATTTCCTTTAAAATGTCGTTCCACCTTTTTTTCTTTCCCTCCCTCTCGCCCTCCCTTCCCATTTTTTTAATTTCAATTCTGAACCTCTTTTTTTTTCTCTCTCTCTCTCTCTTTTCTGTAGCTTCTTCTTTATGTAACCGTCATCTTGCCAAAGCCCCCACACCCCTCTCCTAACGGACAGCGCGCGCTGGAAGAGCCCGCGGCCGCGGGCAGCCGCCCRCGGGGAGAAGAGCCACCTCATCCCTCCATCGCGCCCGCCTCTCTCTCTGCCCTTTCTGTTTCGCGCCGGTGGGGCTGCGGGCGCGCTGCGCCCCGCGTCTCGGTGAGGGCTCTGGCCGCAGCGTCGCGGCTACCAGAGGTGACRGAGGCGACGGCTGGCGGAGAGGACGTGGCTGTAACCCAAGACGTTGCACTGGGATTATCCTTTTGTCCCTTCCCCCCCTTCTCTCCCCCCTTGTTTTCTCTCCTTTTGCCGTAACGTGCACGTGCTGCTGGCGGCAAAGAGGCTGGTGGACGGCGGATCGGGGCGAGTGCGYGTAACCGGAGGACTTTGTTTCTGACTCCGCTCCGGCTGCTTTGCACACTGCAACTTCAGCACAAGCGCGTCCCGAGCGCGTGATGAGAACGGGYCCGTAGACCTGGACGGCTTTCGGCCTTTGGCGCGAAGTTGCGTGAAGCGGAGGCGGCCGCTGTTGCGTACCGTTGGGGTTGGTTCTTGCCAGTCGAGGCTTTATTTTTCCCTAGCTCATCGACCTCCGTGTGAGCAGAATAGGTGTCTTCTCTCCAACAGCTGCGCTGCGCTGATCTGTGCTGTGATTGAGGGCTGCTTTTCAGTCCCATGAAGCCCATTCATGATTTCTTTTCTTTTTTTTTTTTCCCCCACAGTCCTGAATGTGGGACACTTGCTTAGCTTCATAACTTGTTTACTTTGGAAGTGAATTCAGTTGAGGGGTTTGAAAAGTGGCAAACTGTTCTTTACAGGTAAAAACAAACCTTGTAAACTCGGTGTGTAGTGATCTCTAGTTGGGTCAGGGTGGACAGAAGGGGCAGCCAGATCCCCTGTGGATCTTTTTCTTGTGGGCAGTGCATTTTTTTTTTTTAACTAAATAGAGGTAACTTTTTTTTTTCTCCTCATCTGCCAGTCTTAATCAAGATTGATTAACCTTCTTTGTGCCATGAAAAAGGTACTATTAAATAATCTAGCTTTCCTCTCTCCAGTCTGCACATGACAGGCTATCAGGGATCTAGGCTGAAATCACTTACTTTTCTTCCAAAAGCACAATATTTTTCAGCACTGTTCAGAGATGAAAGTGTTAGATGACTTGAAGCTCCGTCCAGACAGGTGTCTGTTTTCCTAAAGTGGCAGAAAAACTGTTTGTTCTGGAAACATTTCCAAGCAGCCAGGTGGATTTACAGATACAGTCTGAAAGACTGCTGAATTGGCCTTGTGCGTGTGCGGTGGACGCCTGCCTGGCGTAGGAACAGAGCTGCTGACTGCTGCCTYGCCGAGGGACGGGAATATCTGCGCGGATGTAGCTGGGGACAGAATTTGCATCGGTACCGAGCTTGCGAGTGCCCCGCTCTCCGGGCCYCGGCGACGTCCGCTCACCTTCTGCTCTCCAGCTAGATGGTGCTTAGCACAAGACATCCCAACCTAGAAAACTAGTCCAGTTCAGCCTGCTGAGGAGGAAAGCGAGCAGCTAACGCCTCATGGTTTGAGGCCTCGAAGGCACTGCTGGATCCAACCCTTCCTGCRTTAATTCTTCACTTTTCCTGCAGAAATCTGTGGCTGCTTTTGCTAGCTGAGAGCAGGCACGCTGCTCACACAAGTGAGTCTTTTGCTCTGAGAGCTGCAGCAGTTCTGTAAGTGCGCCAAGCCACTGGTACCCAGCGAGAAGTGCGGGGCTGAACCCTGTGTTTGCCAAAATGGGTAGTAAACCTGGCAGCGATGCGACCRGAGGTGCTGCTGCGGGCTGGCGAGCGTCACCCCTGTCCCAGGGKCTGTGCGAGCATCCAAGCTCGTGTGTGGGCACAGTTTGCCGAGAAAAAACGTCTCGCCCATTAAAACGCCTCGTTTGCGAGCGCTGTCTCTTTCTTTCAGCATTGGTGCCTGGGCTGGTCTGCAGTGTGAGGGACCACCGCCCCTGGCCAGGGGGGCCTTGCCATGGCTCAGCTTTGCAAGCCCTCTGCAGTGGCATCCGACTTGCCAAAATACCTCACTGGTCACTTGCCCGGAGGCCGACCCACTTGCCGGACAGTTCCCGCAGCGTCCTGCGCAGTGAGACCCTCCCCGGTGCCCCTACCATCGCCGCTTTGTGTGTGTGTGGGAGGGTCCCTTCTTTTTTTTTTTTTTTTTCTCCTTGGCCTTCTGACCTTTTTTTTTTTTTTTTTTTAACTTCAAATCTGCGTTTTAGGTACATCAGGTGGGAGGAGTCCAACCTGTTAAATACCATCACTGTGCTACGGCCTCTCTCTTGAATACAGTCGCTTTTTATTATGTAGTTCATAGTGCTGCTTGCCCAGTCATCCTATCCACGTAGTTGTGCCCCGTGACTTTCTCAAAACTCATGTGTCAAGGTAGGAAGTYGCAACTGAGATTGTAGATTGGCAACACTAAAGAGATACCTGATAGACTACCGGATCGGCCTGGGGCTTCCCGAGGCGCTGGAAGGTGTCTACCCTTGGGACGTTTTTTCCACCCTTCATAAGGATTGTGCTGTACCAAAGAGGCYGTTTTCCATCTGCAGAAGGTGTTCAGGGCATGGTGATTAACCAGTAGCGTGGATACATCAGCAAGGTTTTAAGTGGGGTAAAACCCTTTGGCTGATTATGTAAGCTCCAAATATTTCACAAGTTTTCAGTTTTGTGTGTGTGTGTGTATATGTATATATGTATATATATAGAGAGAGAAAAGGAAACTGAGATACAAAATGCCACCACTTACATGAACCACATTTATTTTGCAGCTCTGGCTGTGCTCACGCCTTGAGTCCTGCTTGCAGTTCTGGCCTTCATGTCTCCAGAAGGACATAGTGGAGTTAGAGAAGGGCGCTATAAAGATAAATGGGATGGAGCAGCAGCTGGCCAGGTGAGACCAAAAAGGTTAGAGCTCCTTGGTTTGGAGAGGAGAAGACAGAGAGGATCTGCCCYGCTGTGAGCCCGAGGTTGCAGTACGTGTCCTCTAGAGGTCTCTTCCAGMCTGAATTTTTCTGTGATTCTGTGTTGTAGTCCAAGTCCACAGAATAGCGATGGCAGTAGATGCCAACGTGTTAGGTATTAAACTGGCGGTACTAGAAGCAAGGAGCACTCGGTGAGCTGGAAGGGAGCTGGAAGGAAGCTGGTTCAAAACATTAAGTAAATTTTTAATAGAGCAGGTAGTAAACTCCTGGAATTTGTTGCCCTGRGTTGTGGAGGCAGACAGTATCAGCATAAGTGAATAAAATGGTCAGGGAATTTCATGCGGAACAGGGCCCCAGACAGATCCTAAGGGAATAAACCAGGTTAAACCCTCCGACATCCCCAGTTGAGCATTGGAGGAGGCTGAGGTACTGGGAGGGAAAGAGCAGAAAGCTCATACGGCGGCAGCGAGTGCTGTTTGCATTGAGACCCGCGTGTCGGAAGAGGGGATCGATGGGTCTAGCAARTGTGCTGAGGCTTTCCTGCACCTTGCCTGCCGGGGCATGGTGCCGTGGGGCTTTTCTCCCTGCCGTACGTGGCTGACAGGAGGAGGTGCCGGGATGCAGGGAAGACGGCWGCATCTCCCCGAGCGTCGGGCAGTCTGTGACACGGCCAGGGCGGTTACTTGTCGCTCGCTGTCACCAGCTGTCCCTGCAGAGCCTGGAGACTGCTTTGTCCGCAAGACCAAACGGGTGCCCACGATTAAAATTGGTGAGCGCTCATGGGCTTAGTCCTCCTGTCGTTGCTGAGGAGTGAAAAGAGAGGGCTGGAAGCAGCTTCCAGGTCAGAAGCTGCTCTGTCATGCAAGGTAGGAGCTTTGGGATATTTTTCTCCTGCCATGAGCTAGCTTTCAGCATCAGGCTCTTGAGGAACACAGCATATTGCAGCATGGGATGGCAGTCCCTGAGGCTGCACACTGGGCTTGACTGGAGCCAGGGTGCCCTCTCCAGAGGGAGCAGCAGCAGGATTGTCCCCATGGGGGTGACGGATGGCAAGTGCTCTGCAGCTGCGCATAGGTACTTAGCAGCGGATAAGGGGGTAGGTGAGGAGACCCACTAACACGGAGAGCTGCTTTGGTTTGCTCACCTGGTCCAGGGTCTGAAAGCCGCCTGCTCCTCCTGTGCAGCAGGCGCCTTTCCCAGGAGGGCACCAGCACAGCGGGGGCTGCGGGATGCGTCAGCCCTGCTGGTGCTGTGCTGCTGTTGGCCACGGGGACTGGTCACTGGGTGCCTGCAGGAGGGGGGCTGAGATCCTCACCCACCAGCCACTCGAGGAACCAGGATTTCCCCTGTGTCGAGGGTGCATGAGTACTTGCAGGCCTCGAAAGCACTTCCTGAGTGGTCCCAGGCTAAGCAGGATGGCGGAGGTCTATTGCTATCRGTGCGCCTCGAGAGCAGCCTTGAACTACTGTAGAGAAAACTGCAGAGAGAGGTTATTGCTCTCCTGTCTCCCAAACACAAAGGCACTGGCGGGCCATGTCTGGAGTTCGTCGTTGTCTGGGTTTCTTTGTGGGGAGGAGGTGTGGGAAGTGGGAAATGATTTCCATCTCAGGCAGTACTGGTTATTTCCGGATCAGCTGGACTCCATCCTGGGAAGTGGAGCTGGCTGGGAAGTGGCACTTTTCCAAAGGCAAGCCAGCATCTTTGGAATCACCTTTTCAATTGCAGAGCACCGTAAACCCGTGCTTCCGTGCAGCCAGCAACGTTGACCTTGGCGCCCGACACCCCGGCTGCTGGCCAGGCAGGGCTCCCTCGTGGTGTGGTCGGGACCAGGTCGGGGCTGTAAGCGATGGCGCCACGTCTGGTTATGTTGCTAGCGGCTCGCAGYGGAGCTGGGCGCCTGCGCTTGGGCCCTGAGTGGTTTCGAAGGTTAATCCTCTACCTGCCACGYGCGTCCGCCTCAGTGGTGCCAGCAGGCTCGCGGTATGCTCGGGTGCTGCGGCYGCCTCTGGGAGTCTCTTCGGTGGCGCGCTGCGTTCGTGGTGGCGGTGAGAGTGTGCTGAAGACCGGCATGTTCCTCTGCTGCGCAGCAGAGACACGAGAAAAAGAGAAGAAAAACTCACGGGCTGTTATTTGCCTGGTTTTACTTTCCTTGGCACCCRGAAGAGCGGGAGGCCGCAGGCAGCGCGGCCGGGAAGCTGGCCCGGAGGTGGGGGAGCCCGGGAGCCCTGCGCAGGGCAGCCGGCCCGCGGGACCTGCACAGGTAGGTCTGTCAGACTGCGGCGTGTTCTGTCCGTCTGAACCTCGTACCTTGCCAGAAGAGTTTCCTCGGTAACCAGGGAGTTTTTTAGCCCTTGCGCTTTGGGTACCTGCATCCCGGGYGGTACAGAGCGGGGCTGCTCCTTATCTGGCCCTCCCCAGCCCCGGAGGCAGGGAGGGTCGTCGTTGCTGGAGGCAGCGCTGCCCTTCCCTGCCCCTCTGCCTTGCTCTTCTCCCGGTTGGGCTGCCTGGCCAGACCCTCCCTGCGCGGCCCCGCGGGGCGCTCCTTGCTCCCGTGTCCCCGCTGCGCTGGGCTTGCTGAGCGCGCTAGTGGGTGCGGGCTGTTACATCGCCAGAATTAATCACCTGCCTCCCGCAAGCTGCACGGTGGCAGAGAGCCACCTCCTTCCCCTTCACGGCAAAGAACGAAGATGCCGCTTCTCCCGAAGCAGAAGGGCTTTTTCGCCCGTCCTGTCGCACCCGGGGCCGGCCCGAGCGCGGCAGCAAGCTGTCGCCGCAGAGCTCATCTCCGTGGCCTGGGGGACGCGCTGGTGAGGGGCAGCGCAGGGCTGGCTTTTGCCCCCTGCCTTCGGGATTGGGAAGGATGGAGAGAAGGAAACACGCTACCTCCCTGCAAAGCGAGTCGCCAACACGGCCACAGCACGTCTGCTAGAGAAGCAGAAAGCGCGTGTGCGCTCCAGCAGCGTGGAAATCTCTCCTGACTCCCAGCTTCCCTTTCCTTCTGCTCCAGCAAAGCCTCTGCCAGCTGGCACCGCAGGTACGTTCCTGTTTTCAGCCCTGTGCCAACTCCTTCCCTCCTGCTGCTCCGCAAATGGGTTAGGGCCGTAACCCTGGGAGCGCCCAAGGGCCGCCTGAAGGGGTCTGGGCCGGGAACGTTCCTTAAGCTGGGGAGAGGGAGCGTGCAGAGAGGGAGAAGCTGTTCCAAGCTGAGGCGTAGCCTGAGCGTTGTCGGATCACACCGCCGTGGTGTTTGTATCCCCRTTTTTTCCTCTCCCCCAGTACGTATGGTGCGGTTGGAAGCCAAGTAAAACAGGCTGCCATCCTGCAACGCTCTCCGTGTTTTGTACRGCGCAGTCCTGTCTAGCCAGAGCAGTTACGATACCCCTGACTCCCTGCTCTGGGTCTGCACGTGCAACCAGAGCTCGTGGCAACTGCTCCTTCAGGACAGCCTGGGTCATTTTAACGGCTGCAGCGTGCAGCGGGCTCAAGAGCACAGAGGCTCCCTTCTGCGCAGAGACTGCAGTTGCCGGCTTGGCTGTCGGGGGAGTGCGGATTACCTGACTCCAGGCTTTCCCACGCTAGCGTTGGTATGTTCGGTGCCAGAAACAAGGGCAGTTTTATTTAGAGCTGTTACAGTGTGTAATTTAACAGAAAAACGTGTGGGCATGATGAAGCCCTGAGACTGCACAACCCCCTGGTTGGAGAGGATGAAAACGAGGGAAGCGAGATAAAAGGCCCCCAACTCCGACACCACGAGGATGACGGAAGGAAAGGGCACCGCTTCTGGAAACGCCGCCCCGGGCGGGCTGAGATGGTAGAAGAGACGACGCTGGCTCATGTGTTTCCAGCTCGCGAGTGGGCAGAGGATGGCTGAAGCCCAAGAAGGGCCCRTCACAGGGGAGCTGTGCGCTGTGGGGGGACAGGCCGTGGGACGGGGGAGGAGAAGGCTGCTTCCCAGCCGCCCAGCGCAACGTCGAGGCCAGCAACGAAGAAGGTGCAAGTCCCAAACGGGTGAGGACTTCTGGAAGCGCGCAGCTTAGCAGCTTCGTGGCAGCCCTCACRTAAAACTGCTCCTGGGCCCAGGCAGAGAGCACGAAACAAGACTCAGAATCCAGGACAACTTACTTTATTGCTACCAGAAGGCTTTCATCAGTACAAGGGCTCCAAATACAATACCTTCCTCAGGGCTGTGGAGAGAGCTTGAGATTGGGACGGGTCATTCCGAGAAACACAGGTGTAACATTTAAAGAGAGGAGCTTTTAAAGGTTTCGCTTTTGGTTAGAAGTTACAGGAACACAAAACTTGGGGTCAGGGTCTTCTGTTCTTCTGTGATGGGTAATTACCCATCTTTCAAACCTCGGGCGTACTTAGCCACTCCAGCACCTCACTGAGCAGGGCTGGTCACATGCTAAAAGCTTATAAACATATGGGGAAAAAGTCTCCATTGCAGAATTTAAGGTTTACACTTGATGTAGAAAGTYGCGTGTTGGTGAGTATCTACACTGAGTGCAATTCCTGGTGCAAACTAAAAAAAATAGTGAACTAAAATCACTTGAAAAAAACAGTACTTTAGTTCACTAACTGCCTTCTCTGTTCAAAAACACAGTGTTTAATTTGGAGAAGTCTTTGTGTAAGGTACAGAGAGCACCGTGGCCACTGCCCTAGTGTTCTTGCRGAGTACTTTCACGCTCCTGTGGTTACTTAAGCGAGGAGCAGTTTGCAACCATTGTTTTGGGGTTGTTTTTTTTTTTTTCTGACTAAC
>NW_028186406.1:394755-429301 GCF_003343005.1 Rhea americana | reverse complement strand
TTCCTTTAGAAAGAAAAAACAAACCTGTCATGAAGGTCAGATAGTACAGAACATCATGCACAAGACTTGCTGAGAATTAAAAGAGGAGCAAGCAGAAAGAGACTAAGGAGAAGAAGGAAACCGGATCAGAGGGGTGTTACTTGGCCGGGAAACCTGAAACAACTCTGCACAATTGATGTGAGCTCTTGGACACAGAGAATGGGTTACAACACACAGGAGCAGAAAAACAGTGGAACTGACAACACTAGAAAGAAACAATTTTTTGCTACTTTTTTTGTTTGGTTTTTGGGTCTTTTATAAATTTTTTATACTTTTTTGTGTTTTTAAGTGCTTAAATAGTGGAACTATAATTAGCCGCACAAGAAAAAAAATTCAAAAAAGGGTTGGGATTTTTTTTTCTGTTTTTTGGCTCCCTTCAGTTCAGCCTGACAAGGTATGGGCCCCCTCTCCCCCCACTGCAGCTATGCGGCGCCGCGTTCTGCGAGGTTTGSAAGGCAGCTGCGGCGTGCGCCTCCRGCTACATGACGGACACTGGCTGCAAAGGCGGACAAGGGGAAACGCTGCCCTCCTGCCTCGAGACGTCAGCGCTGCAAACCGAGCCCACGCCTTCAAGAGCCGCTACCTCGGGAGCAACGTCTTCGTTGTAGAGGCGCTTGATACCGTCGTAGAAGTCGTCCACTTCCATCTCCTCCACTTTGCGCTTGGCAGAGGCTTGCTTGCAGCTGGTGGGAGCCGGCAGACGCTGGTAGAGCGCGGCTGTACCTGTGACTGGCACTTCTGGCCTGCCGTTGTCCTTGGAGAAACCTGGCCCTGGGACAGAGGAGGGCTGGCATTTGAACACTCCTCTGTTACAGGCCACCAGGGTATGCTTGAGGGGACTGTAGACATATACAGAATTGGGCAGCAGAGAAGACTGCAGAGTGGAAAGGTGATGTGCCACGAGCTCCCGGCAGTGGATCAGCTGCGAGCTATCCATCTGGAGCGAGAAGACAAGCAAGGAACCGGCATTGCAACATGAAGGTTACCCGCTGCCGCCAGACCAGTGGCTACGAACCAGGGCAGGGCTAGTGCTCGGAACACACGGGCCACCCACGCGCTTGAAAAATGGCTCACTGCATCTGCTGGCAGCTTCACTGCTTCTCCTCGCGATAAGGCCACCTAGTGCRCTTAAAAACGACGTCTGTGCTGCTAACTAGGACTCTCTCCCCAGTGTGTCGATTTTTTTCCTGGTGCAGAGTGGCCATTACCCATCACAGGCAGGATGCAGTCGTGATGAACGCTGCAGAACTGCCCCAGTGAACCATCCTTTCAGGCTGGCGCGCGACCATCTTTACAGGCAGCGTCAGCAGCTATGGGCCCAAGAGCCCTGAAGGCTCACGTCACCTGAGAACTCGCACAGGGAAACGTTTCCCATGCGGCGCTGAACACGGATCCTGGCTGCGTGGCTGAGGCTTGCAGCTGAAGATGGGCTMCACAAACCAAGAGCTGAAGTCTGTTAAGAAAATCCCCTTTCCAATCTGTGGCTGCAGTTCTGCTCTCAGACCTGCTTTCCTTGGGCAAATCCACAGGCAAATTCATGGTTTACTCCAGCAAGAGGGGACCCTGGCCTCGTCCCTCTCGGCTGTGCGTTTAAGCTGTTTTGTCTCCTCTGCAGCCTCTCTATCACTAGACTCAGCTTTCGTAATGGACATGGGCATTGTGCCCACGTGAAGACCACCCCTCTCCCAGCACCCGCCCTCACCCAGCGCTGCTTCATCTGGACCAAACACCAAGGAGAAGGTTGTGTTTTCAGTAAGACTGAAGGAAGTGAACGCGGGAGAAGCACAGCCGGTTCCACTGAACCTCTGCCCTCCTCTCCACGCTCACAGGGGGCTCGTTCCRCTTCCTGGCTCACAGCTGAGCCCAGCGCTCCTCGCTCCCTGGGACTAAGGGAGACATTTTTTTGACTACAGCCAGCTGCCATCCAGGACAAGTTTCCCTTCTCCCTGGATGCCTCCTGTCCAAGCTGCAGCCTTCRGTGGCCCCGGTGGCTCCCTGCCCCTCGGTGCCGTGATGTCCAGCCCCAGCTCCCCTTACCTGCACCTTCTGGAGCAGCTCGATGATGAGAGCCAGCCAGTCGGGCAGCAGCTTCTCCAGCTCCAGGCTGACGATGGCCAGCGCCAGCATGGAGCCCTTGAACTGCAGCAGCTGGTAACAGGCCATGCATTGCAGCAGCTGCTTGGTGAGGGCCGCCACGTGCTGCGAGGGACTCGGCTTGGGCAGGATGGTCAATAGCTGAGGCCTGTTGGACACCGCAACCGCGTGGAACTGGGGGGAGACAAGCACAGGAAGCACGTGGTGTCACAGCAGGCCCGCGCGGCYGTGCGACCCGCCACGCAGCCCCCGTGGGCGCAGCGCAGGCTCCTCTTGGCCACGTGCCTTTAGAGCAACGGAACCAGGTCGTACCGCGAGGGTGGCGTGCCACAGGCACCCCCAGACACAAGGGAACCTCCGTCACGTGGTGTAACCCTTGACTTTCCCACACCGTGGAAAAAGCAGCTCCGTGCTGAACCCACGAACAGCCTCGAGCTGCCTTTTGCCAGGGTGCCCCATCACACGCAGTGGGGAGCCGTGCTGCTCGGAGCTCTGCAGAAGGCCCCTCCTCTCTCTCTCTCTCTCTCTCTCATCCTCACCTCCTCTCTCAGCAACGCACATGTGAGAATTGAGGTGTCCTAGCCAAAAGCCTCCCCTCAGGAAAGCAGAGAGAAGATGAAATTCAATGAAGAGACACTCGRGGCGTTTTCATTCTCTTTAACCTCTTATCAAACAAGCAGGCTCTCTGTTCCTTCTGCAGCTCGCCCTGAGCGTGCCCACTGCCTGGCACTGGGGCTTCCTCCTTGCTTCATTTGTATTTTATTGCTGCCTGCTATTTAGGTTTGAACAAAACCACCAGCAGTTTAGGGCCAGGTTTTCAGACGGCGGGCACAAATTTTGAAAATTGCCCCCGAGTTATTTCAAATCACAAGTTGCCTCTGAAGCTTTCTGGAAAGGTTGGTTGTTTCAGAAAGTGCTTGTACAAAAGTATTGTGACAACACACTGAGGGCTCTGCTCTCCAACAGGGAGGGGTTTTTGTCTAGGTACCTCTTGATACAGTATATACTAAGATAGCAGAGAAAATAGAGTATCTTCTTATTTACAATATGAAGGAAATCCAGTGGTGTTGCCATGTGAAGATCCCAGTTCAGTTTATCCAGGATAATCTTCTCCATTCTGCGAATTTCAGCTGGAGAACAACCACAAAAGCTATCCCGAGCCAACACCTTCAGTACTGGAATCCTCTGTAAAAGCCAACATGTGGGCGAGGGGGAGAAGAGAAAGTGCCAATCGTCTTCATAAAAATTGCACAAGAAGCTTCATCCCTGCCCTTCAAGTGCCAACCACCCCATGCAAGCAGAGATAGCACTAGAAAAGCATACAGTCAGATGACAGCGCATTACCAGAAAAAAATATATTTATTACCTCATCTTCCTCAATGGTCTTTGCAGCAAGGAAGAAGCAGCTGATTGCAATACAGTTCAAGTACTTTGGACGGGCCTAGGACAGAGAACAGCAGAGAAATTCCCTGGATGAATGCAATACAGAAATCCCTTCTGCTCGGACATCCTCAGCCCCAGGGTCTCCAGCTGCCCGCACGGCGCGTTCTGGATCAGTGGCCTGACCTCCGACACGCCGCGGCGGTGGCAAGCCATGCGGAGCAAAAATCCATATTCCATGACGTAAAACAGCGCAGAAACCAGCCAGCTCCATCACTGTAACTGGCACCCACTGATGTGCGGCACTGGAGTGGAAAGAGCTCGTTTTTAGTCAGTGTAGCAGAAATAGCAAGGAGCAAACCAGAAGGGCCAGATCATCTACTGGCACAAAACCGTCACCGCGCCACCTGCTGCAGCAGCATGCTGCCATTGCTGCAGCTCGGGGGGCAGAGTAGGAAGGAAAATAAGAGTTTAAAAATGCTGTCCTTGTCTGCTGAACAAGTATAAAGCATACATAAAAAACATTCCACTTAGGTTATTTGTTACAGTAGTTCTCAAAACCATGGCCCAGAGATTATCAAGGGAGAGCAGGCCCCTTTTAGGGTGAGGTGCTTTAGGTGAGGTTAGGTTAAATTAGAAGGGGAAAGGGTGATTTTTATTTTAATTTTTTCCCACGTGCATCAACTTTTATGAGCCTTAATTCAGTGGAGGGCAAAAAAAAAAAAGGGAGCAGGTAGGTAGCCCTTGTGATCAATGGAGCATAAGCACGTGCTCAGAATTTGCTACTGAGCAAAACCCCACTGGACGTGCCAATCTTAAGTCTGGCACAGGACTTAGCTTCCAACGTTAGTCTAAAGGAAAAAGATGAGGTGTGACAGGGTGCATCCACCTGCTCCTTAGCRCTAGGCGCAGTAGCTGAGGGCTAGGACAAGCAGAGGCACTGCGCCCTCAGCAAACCGCTGCACCTCCACGCGGCCGGGGGAGAGCTGATCTTCTGACTGCACTGAAAGCCATTTCAATGAGAAAAAGCAAAGGACAACTGAAACCCTGCGTAGAACRCAAAATCCACTGCTGCCATAATTAATTCCTGCTGGGTTAGTTTTAGTGGAACAGAGATACGGGGATTTAAGGGTGCAATCCTACAAGCTACACTCATGCAACGAGCTCTCAGGAAACCTAAAACACTGTTTCCAGAAAGCAGCAGGAAAGAAGGACACTGGATGCCATCAAAATTAAAGATATTTAGCAGTGTTCAGTTTCAGTTACATGAAAAGATTCAGCTGTGCCTGGAGCCTTGGCTTTCTAGTGACATTTCAACTTCAGCTTAGATAGTTGTAGGGAATCCACGCTGGGGGCAGGACAGAGGTACATGTGTGTGTTCAGGTATCACTCACAGTAAAGAGACTGAAGTCCCTCAAGGCAAGACTGAGACTTGTTCTTCCCCGCAGAGGCAAGTTAAGAGCAAACTGTCAAGTCAGTGTATAATAAATGTACAGCAAAAAGGACACTCGCGCGGTAGTCAGGCAGAAGGAGGTGTTTAGAGCAAGTTCCAATGCTCAGTCAAGTTTATTCCCTGCTTTATTTAGCATTACTTCAATAATGCATTTGTCCCCTCACTTCCTATGCATGCTGCCCTCCACCACCCTGCAAGGGCGAAGAGCGTTTTTTGCCCAAGCGTGTTAAAGCACAGTCACCTGGCCCAGTCCCCTCCAGAAGCCTCTGCTCGCTCTCCCTACGCCTCATCAATGGGCAAACGCTGCCTACGGCTGCTGCAAATATTGCCAAGCCTCCGCCGGCGGTTAACTGGCGCTGTGCAGAGACCTACAGCAAACGCTGCTGGTCACCAGAAACGTAGCTGGCCAACAGCACAGCGCTGAGCAATTTCAGCGCACGCTTACAGCAAAGGGAAGAGACTATCTGTCTTAACAGTCCTGCAGAGCAGCACCTGGTAAGAAGCAGGCGTTAAGGTGCATCGCTGGAACAGATTTCTGGGAGAAAAAAAGCAGGGGCGGGAGCAGAAGCCCTGACCTGTTTGAGTAATGCTCGCCCAGGAGCTCAGAATAAGCTGAAAACCTCTTGACAAACGCCTTTCCACATTCCTCCTCGCTGCCCGAGGCACACAGCGAGCTTCTCTTGGTCTCATACTTCATTTCTCTGTAGACTGACTGCTGCAAATTACTGCAAGCAAAAACTGTACTTGAGGGCATTACTGTTGAGGGATTTTAAATACCTATTTTCCATCTCAGTGTTCCAGTAAATCACCCATTTTAAGTTAAGATTTCCATGACTTGTAATTTAAATGTTATCAATATTTAACGATAGCTAAAGGATGGGTTAATGGAAGACATCATTGTTCTGCTGAGCCACGTCTCATTGAAACGTAAGTACACAGGCTGAAAATACTATGTTCTCCTGCTTACGTTTCCTAAGCTGTATTACTTACCTAAGAGTGTTTGTARTAAGATTAGACGCACGTGAAGATGAGACTGCAGATTTGCTGAGCACAGAATTTAACTGCGCAAATATAGGAAGAGGTAAGGCCCAAAGCCTGGCTTCAGAACTCAAGGCTAGGGATCTTGAGGTGACCCCCCCCCCAGTTTGGTCATTGACAGGGGTACAAAATGCATCCCAAGCACAGCACCTCTGATTTATTCCCATAGCAGACCCATTTAGCACTCACAGCACAACTGGCTAAGATACAGAACAACAACAGCTCCCACCCAGAGTTGCAGATGTCCTAAATACTGGGTTTTATTTATTTTTCTTTAAAAGTCCCTATGAAATACTAGGCCTAAAAAAACAAATACTTTATGGCCATATTCTCTGTGCCATTCAGTACAGCAGACTGCACAGCCCGTCGCTGTCAGGACTTGCAGCCATGCTCGCTTACCACCTTTTCTCTTCAGGTCTGCCTGAAAATCAGTCTCTCTTTAGATCTTAGTCCATCAGATTATCTACAGACCACATTAGCACTCAACAGCTTCCCCCCCACACACACACACGTTCCTGCCAGAAGCACTCATCTCTGGCTGAACCTGTCCCGTTCCTTCATTTCCCTGCACCAGCACACTGGCTTACAAAACCCTGGCCCAAACCAGTCCTCAAGCATCTATTTGTTCCCATCAGCTCATTCACTACTAGCAAGTGCTCACAGCAGTTCCAGGTGAGACTAAATACTGCGAGAGCAATTAAGAGAGGCAAGCTGGGACTCTCTGTGTGAGAGGGCACTGGGCTGAGGTCTCTAATGGTGGGCTAACAGCTATTTCCTTTAGCTTTATGACTCAGTTTTGCTCAGGTCAGATCTTTCTTTTCATCTAAAATGTATGTGCTTTAAGATCTCTACTTAGATTGTTTTTCTCTCTGGTTAAGCAACAATTGCTTAAGAAACAAGTATGTTGGTAGGGTTAACTTAACATTCAAACCAGGTTAGAAGAGAACATGCAGTTCAAGAGGCAAGGCACTGACTTTCTTCTAGGTTAATAGGTGTTTAAACTAATGAGCTGCAGTATGTAAAGGAAAGGAGGCAGAACAGAAGAGGGAGAAAATACTCTTGGCAGATGTAAGTGCTGGGTTAGTTTCCCGGGAGAGGCTGACCAGCATGTGCTGGTGAAAGCAATCACCAAGGGAAAAATGACTGAGGAAAGAGACTACCTCCGAAAGTGCCTAGTGGCAGTGTATTGCCACAGTGAGAGTGGTGCACTGCCACAGCTTCAGCACCTGAAATTAAGGTTTGCAGTAATACAAGTGACCTCCTGTATATGCGTGAGAAAGAAAGAGGGTGGGGAGAGCAGAGGTGAAAAGTAAGCACTTCCATACAGTCACACCACCAGGATTATATGCAGGAACAGGAAAGAGGGTTGCTGGCATACTCTGAGTGGGCAGTAAAGATCCATTTTGGTTTATGTATCTGCAAATATTTACCTTTACTGTGGCTAAAAACCTGTCCAAAAGACTGATGGCCAGGGCGAGCGTTTCTGGATAAAGGTGGAACTGGTATTTGAGCTTGGCCAGCCACTGAATGACCTCATCCCTCTGCTTTGGAGAAATGGCTACATCCTGTTGGAGAGAAAAACAAAACGTTCTTAAATAAGGGTTGAGCAACTCAGAAAAGACCAAACATTTTTACCTCTACAGGAGTTAGCACTGAAACAAAGGCTGCTTCAGAAAGGGGTGCTCTGAACCTGCCTGAGGAAGCACTCTGCTCTCGCACCTGTGGCTGGTGATCATGCACCTTTACTGGTGGCTCCGGGATGCAGACAGTCCAAAACAGGCTTTCCAGTAGGGAACTGCATCAAGATTTCTACATAGATCTTTCTCTGCCTGGGCAAATCAATACTGGTAGTTCATGCATGTCATTCTGCACAGAGCACAGGCTTTCCAAATGTCCTCCAAGTCTAGCATTCAAACACACAGGCAAAAGGAGAGTCTCTAACTGTAAGCCCTCATGGCTGAAAAGGTTAGAGCAGAGTGCCAGCTCCCTTTATAGAAAAACTTAATGCATGTAACAAAAACCTGTCAGCTTTGCAGAGGGATCCAGGTCTGCCTTAACACACGCACAAACTATACTTGCAATATTGCTAACAAGCAATCACAGACGGCACCCGATGTGCTTCGTTCGCGTACAAGTCAGCAAAAGGCKAAAGGCGCTCAGCAGCTTGCAGGCCACAAGCTGCAGCCTGCATCCTCCGTGAGCTGCTCCAGGAAGCTGCCCACCCAGCCAGCAGCATGTCCTCTGCCCCTGCAGGGACACAGGACCAGGTTGGGCCTCTCACCTTTTGGTGGGGACAGTCTCTAAACACCTACCTCAGCTTTATGTTCTGACACTGTTAAATGGGTGTGGGATCTAGCAACATGTCTCAAGCYATAAAAGATATGTTAGGCTATTCTGGGGTCTTTTCCTCCAGCTCATCAAGATAATCAACTACTGAACTCTGGGGTGGACAATTAGAGCAAGGGGAAGAACTCTTGCCTTTACTAATCCTGTGAATTCTCAGTAATCCAAGTAACTGTTTCTGTCTCTGGGCTGCAGCTGCAAGCCAGTCCTTGCCATGGTATCAGCGYATGGCATTAGCCTGCAGACCCCTGGCGTTGTCCAGGCTGCTGGTTAAGTGCCAGTTTCAGGAAAGCAGTATGGTCATCACTCTATGAAAYAATCCCAGTCCTCCTGTAAAAGTTACTCTCCTGGCGTTAACACGGACAGCATGGCCTCACCATCTAACAGTATTTATGCAGCAATCAATACAACCTTGTTCCTGCACAAGAGGGCTACTGAACATTCATCCCCTTCTCCTCCTGCTCTCTTCTTCCCACTTGCCAGCATAACACAGTCTATTTTCAAAATCCCTGAAGGACCTGCGCTCCCACTTCTGAAACTATGAGTCCCAGGGAAAAAGCAAGAGCACGAACTGTTGTTAAGGCACAGCAGTGGCTGTAAGCATCTACATATGTGCTTCTGGAAAGGACACAGCTGCTAAATTGAGTTTCCCACCTTATTTCTCTGGAGATTGTGATCTCCTAGCACTTGTGTTCATGTGGAGTTCCTGCAGTCTCGACAAGTAATGGTCTATATGTGCTTCCCCCTTCCCCACTACATTCCCAAACGAAGGCCTTCAGGTAGTCACTGACCCTGCAGAGTAGGCACACACCTGCGACCAGGAAGCATCACCAGGACATGAGAGCAGTGAGTCCTGTGCAAAGCCTCTGGGGGAACAGGCAGGGAGACCATCCTAACGACTGCCTGGCTTTTCCCTGGACCGCTGGTGTAGATTCGTTAAGTGCAACACAGAGTAACTTACCCCATCCAAAGAAATCTCCCTCGAGACAGCCAACTTTCTTTACAGAAACCCTGATTTAAGCATCACTCAAACGCTACTGCACCCTGCAGCAAAGAAGGAAGGCTATCTCGTAGCTTCTCAGGTGCTGACACAGTTACCCTCCAGCTTCGCTCTAGGAGATTTATTGACCTTCTTAGACGAGACACCACTCAGATATACAAAAAAGCCAGACCTGAACAAAACCAGACATGCTACCGGAGCCAGGCGGGTGCCCAGCCCCTGACAGACAGCAGATGGGAGGAAAATGAGTTGGTGTTTTGAGAGGAAAGGTTTATTTTTCTTTAAAATTGTAGTGATTTTTTTTAGCTCAGTACATACTAAAAATAGAAGATTCCAAATAGAGTTCTCTCTCTCTCTCTCTCTCTCACACACACACACACACAAAAAAAAAAACCTTTCAGCAGTAAAGGAAATTGTGGACTGGGGTTAATCAGGTACAATTTCAATTCAAAAGGCTTTTTTTTTTTTNAGAGTTCTCTCTCTCTCTCTCTCTCTCTCACACACACACACACACACAAAAAAAAAACCTTTCAGCAGTAAAGGAAATTGTGGACTGGGGTTAATCAGGTACAATTTCAATTCAAAAGGCTTTTTTTTTTTTTTTTTTTGGCTCAAGACACCACTATTGATCTGTTTGGAAAACAGTTGAATTTCAACCACAAATATAGACCAGTCATTGACATAATAAATGCTCTGTCTGACTTGTACTCTGAAATATTTACAGCTTCTGCAGTCTTTCAACCAAGCATCTCTCTGGTCTTACTTCAACCTGGATTATTTGAGGTGATTAGCAAGGACATTATCCAGAAGTGAGAAGTGAAACCAAGTGAATTTCTACTGCCTTGAGGAGGGTCCTTGTGTTCTCTACAACAGTTTGACTACTGCTGAGACAGTTTAAGAGAAAGAAACTGAATAAAAGCTGGCTGCCAAGTTGCTAAGGGCTTGCACAAACAAAAAAAATCACTCCTGGGAYGGGCTATCATAGCTGTCCTCTCAGCAGAAACATGGAAGAAGTAGCAGGAATTAAAAGACAAAAACACCTGACAATGGAGCAAAATAAATACTTTAGGCCACCTCTATTATCGAAGTACCATATGTTTCAGCTAGACAATGATGCACTTTTTTTTACTGGCATATTGAATCCACCGCCTATGAGCCAAGAAAACCCTTGAAAACAGAGCTAGGTAGGCAGAAGTGCAATTACACTAGCGCTTCTACCAGCACAGCAACATCTACCAGAATACCAGCATCACATCTTTTCAAGGATGGTTACTTAAAGTACAAAATTTGTTTATTCTGTACTTAAATTCCTTACTGGCATTGAGGTCCATCTCCCTAGTGGGAGAGCAGAGGAGGGGAAGGTGGCAGGGCTGAAGTGCTCGGTCCCAAGCTGAGTTCTGGGCTGACAGCTTGTTAGTGGACACACAGCTGGTTACATTTGTTCACAGACACAGGTCCCACTGAAAAGTAGTTAAGCAATTCCCTTTGAAAAGGTAAAACAGCAATGCTGGCRTAGCCGTGACAATCTAAAGACACAGGTTTTTGTAATCAAAAGCCATTTTTTCCAGCTGCAACATTTGGTGTAATACAATGTACTACCTCTGCCTGCAAAACTTGCCTTACCACGTGGCTTCTCTGAGGAGAAGAAAGTCTCGCCTTGTTTTCTCTCCTGACGCCCCAGTGGTGCCACAAAGTCAGCAGGACTCTGTCTCAGATCCAGATGGGCCTCTGCTCTCAGCCGGGACCTCTGGATGTCACTTGACAATAGCACTGCTTTTTAAAAAGCACCTACCACTTTTACAGAGAAGAGTAAACTACTTTCCTCAATTCTAAGAAATAATGATTCTTTCTATAAATGTTATTGCAATGTACAGGTGACATCTCAGCCCCATCCATGGCAGAACTCCTGCTGCCCACAGTGGGCTGCACTCATTCCAGAAATGCCAGTTTGAAGCATGCTGCGCCTGTAATAAATGCACCACACACTCAGCAGTAAGAAGTTTATAAAATGGTTTGCTAACAACATCTCTTTTTTTGGACAATGGGGTAGTGACCTAGAAATTACCTGGAGGAAAAAACACAGCAAACAGTATGTTAAATGCTGGCTGTCCTTATAGAGACCATTTCTCATGTAGCGAGGTGAGCACTGCACAGCAGAACCCAAAAAACACTGTCATTAAGGGGAGGAGCTACTGTTAAGCTGAACTTTTTATTGCTTTATTCATTGCATTTATTTTTAAATGGAAGGAGACCAAAAAAAAACATACAAAAGGATTTATAACCACAGCCAGGTTTGGCCAATACTGCAGACTTAAAAGGTTTCAAGCAGCTTAAAGTATTATTTTGAAAATGCAGGATCTGAGTGAATCCAGAAACTAAGCCCTGTGTGTATCCCTAAAAACCAAACTGAAATGTTCCTTCAAACAAAAAAAAACCCATGATTTTAAAAAGCTGTCTGTGACTCCTAAATCACTGACCTGCTCCTGGCACAAGAGCACTTCTAGGGAAGCCAGTAAGAACACGCTTGGGCCCTCCAGCAGGARGAGGAGAGATTCAAAATCAGTGCAATGTTAAATAGCACGGCAGCCTCCCTCTCCCCATGTTCCCTCTTGCCGTACATGTCAGCTGTAGAGGAGGGGGCAAGATCAGCAGCTGCCCTGCTGCAGCGCCAGGCTCCTTTCCTCTGCAGCGCAGGAGGACTTGGCCCATCCCCTCTGCTTCCCTGGCAGCACAACCTGGTTGTCTCCTTTCCCAACAGATCCGGGACAAACAGGGATCACCTTGCCCAACTCCTGCCTGTGTCCGTCCTGGCCCGGCGCAATCCTCCCTGCCCAGCTCCTGCCAGAGCAAAAGGTTACGCTGTCTCCCAAGAGCAGCGTCTGTGGGAAATGGGGCGGGAAGAAGGGATCATCTTCCTAAGCTGCCTCTCGGCCTTCGGTCCTCCTGGGATTTGTCCGTAGAGTCTCTCACTACAGCTGATTCTGGTGGATCGCCCTTCACAGGCCACGGGAGGCCGAAAGGCCAAACTTCAGGATCAGAAGTTAATGTGAAATGGCTCGGCCCTAACATAGCAAATAGCAACTGTACGCTCAGCCCCCGGTAACATGGACCTTTCCATGTGAAAAACTTGGCGTTTAATCTGGATCACTGAAAAATAAAGCATATCTAAGCAACATGTATGTAATTAAAACCACCAAAAAAAAAAAAATAACCCACGCACAGAGCACTGAGTCCCTTGCATATGAAGGCGTAACTACAAGGTAAAGTCATTTCTAGGCACAACAGAAGTAAGGCTCCAAAATACATCTTGACTTCTTAAGAACTATGTTGCAGGAAGGAAGAAAGAATGAGGTGAATCTTCAGCTCTTTTCTGGAATAGCATCAATCCAATAAAAAGTTTCCCTGCTTCAGTCTCTAACTGCAATTATAAGGTCATTGGTGGGGACAGAATTCCCTTACCCCGGAAGACCAGGTAAATTTCAGTCTCCTCACAGCAGCACCAAGTAAATTCCTTATAGTTCATTTTCACAGAGGGTCGGAATGAGTGAGAACTGCTCCCATCATGTCAACACATCCTGCTGCTGCTTGCAAGCAAGGCAGGGAACTTCCTACCCAAATATATGGTTTTTATTCCTCTACCTCAAAGGTATATGTATGTCACCCTAGTAATGTGAATATGAGCTACAACACTGTAAAATTAATTAAGCAGTGAGGTCATTGTTCCTTGAGTTATACAAAATTAAAAGCAAAAATGAGACACGACTGTGGCTGAAAGCAAGAAGTCCCTCTGGGCTGCAAACCAAGATCCTCTTCATTTTGAAAGTACTTTCCCACAGACATTGTCTTCTGCCACTCAAAGTGTCCGTGGTCATCTCTTTGTTTTGCTGCCACAAATCTGCCATTACAGAACTTAACCCCTGGCGTGGAAAAGCATGACCGCCTAGTCCGGCAGCTTTAATTAGACTGCACGTCAGGGAAAATTAATCCAAGCCTAGCAACGGCAGCCTTCGTTTTCAGCGCAGCAGCAGGCTGCTCTGAGGCAGACTCAACAACCGCCCTGAGGTCCGAAGGCCAATTCATCTCATCTGGCAGGCACTTTCCCTGCACCAGAGATTTGCAGGCGTGTGCACGACCCACGCCACTAGAAAAAGCGAGAACATTCCCTGCTCTCCACCAGAAAGCGCTGGCAGGATCCAGCGCCCAACTGCGAGGCAGCCTTGCTCACCATCTGCGACCGCAGGCCCCGAGACGTGGCGCTCCCGGCCTGTCGGCAGGGGTGCCACGTTACCTGGCCCCCGCGCACCGCAGCCGTGGGGTGCGGGAGGCTGCGCAGGTGTCTGCGCTATTCTCTGGACCGGCGCCCATGCAGATACTCGCATGAGGTGCCGCCTGGCTTGCCCACAGCAGGAAGCCAGAAGGCAGCTGCACGAAGCATGAGGGATTTCAGAATAGTTCTGCTGCGCAGGAAACACCCCGCAGAGCACCAGCAAAACTGTTTTGAAAAAGTGCCCCAGAGTTTTGCTGAGCACGAAGAAACAAAGTACTGCTATACCACAGCCTGCAAGTTACTTTTACAAACTGCCCTGCATCACAGCCATTTGCTCACACCTACCGATCCTTCTCCTGCCTTCCATGTGCAAGGATCTCCATCCATCAGGAGATCAGCAGAAGCAAAGGGCAGGATGCTGCTGCACAGGCCTCTGGCCAAGGAGTCTGCCCATATAACCCAAAATACGAAAGCGGAAGACTAGCAAAGTTCCATCAGATGTGCAAAACTGTTAATACAATTCAAAACCTGTATTTGAGTGACAGGCTTGTATCTTCCAAGCAAAAGATGTGATGCTAATTCCCAGTTTTTTTGGAGCACAGCAAAATTTGTAAACTGATTGATTTTTGTATTAGCACAAATACGAATCAACTGTCTAACTAGAACTACAGAACCGAATCAAATGTGTTTAAGATAGAAATGGGGAAGCATGTGGGATGTCAGCTTCTGTCTGTTCCTTGGGTGAAGTGCAGGTACATCACAGTGAACTCTTTCCTGCAGTTACTTGATTTCTTATGGAGAAACAGGCTGTCTGTTGCCTATTCTATCGATGAACATGCCTTTAAACATCATCAAAGAACAGGATATTTATGTGAAGGCGTCAAGCCAAAAATGTTAACTAACACTACAGCACAAGACAGGTCAACACGTGCAGCTGTAGTTGACTATCCTGCAGAACGACATGGTGGCACTGCATTCCTCATGTCTGTCATTTCATTGCTCCAAAGCGAGCAACAGCTGAGGTCAGTAATTCTGCCCGGGGTAGGGAATTACCGCACCTCACACAACACCTACAGACCTGACATCCAGTATTTGTCAGAAAGCTGCTGGTGTGGTCTCCACGATGCTGAAAAGCACGCAGAGCTGTTCTGCTTCCCTCGTACTGACAACTGAATTCACTTGTCGCCTCTGACCCAGGAATGTTGCTACAGGAACGTGCTCCTCGCTCACTGTGTGTCAGACAGGAGGGCCAGGAGCCACGACTCAGGCTCCAGAGTGCTAGCACAGTACAAATAACTTGTAAGAATACCTTAGGACCTTTGGAAAAGGCCATCCTAAAAAGAAATATTAGCTGTGAACTCCAACCTTACTCAATTTCATTGCTGCCTAATCTAAGAAAAACACTTTACCTGATAATTCTTTTTTTATGTCTGCTGTCCCAGGCAGACGTTTTGCTCTTTCCCCTAGTTGATCCTGCATATGCCTGCTCATCTGGGAGCAGGTCACCTTTATCGGGACTGGGAGGCTTCTAAAAAGGGCAGCTATAAACATCAGGGCCAAATCAGTCCCCATTTGGGTCCCAGGAACGCTTCTTTTACAGCACAGTGACCCCCAGATGACTCTCCCTGGGCTGTTTCTCACTTGCACTGGTTTGGAATTAGAGGTGCTCTCCTGGTAATTTTCCGAAGTGCCAGTCTGTGGGGTCTGATTGTGGTTTAGTGGTGCAGCAAAGAGCTCGAGCAGCACAGCCTCTGCCATCTGCAAAATAACGTGCACAAACACCCACTGGGGAGAGTTCACTGCTCTGCCCATCAGGTGAGCTGAACGCATTCATCTCACAATGTTTTGCAAAGCTGGAAATATCAGTCCCTGTTTCACCCATGGGATAAAACAGGCACTGGAAGGTTAAAAGATCTACCCAAGGTCATGTGGGGAGACAGTGGAAAAAAATGGGAATGACCTCCAGTCTCCTGATTCCTCATGATGTACACAGAACAAATGAGAAGGTAGAAAGAGTGAGGGAAACAGAAGAAGCAGAAAAAGGAGAAATAGCAGATGTGACACTATTTCAGTAAAAAATAAAAATAAAAATCTTGGCTTAAACATGTCTGTTGCAAAGTTACTTGGTAACATGCAAAAATAAACCTTTGACCAGTCTTTGCTGCTTGATTTCTCAAGCCTTAATCACAGGAAAACTTCCTGAATGTCATCTGCATATTGTTTGACCTAAAGGTAAAAAAAGGACCAAATACCTTCAGCAATACTAATAAAATCAAGGGGATTCCAGATGAAGCCCAGCTATTTTTTCAGCCTGAAAGCCCCTATGACATCTGGCTATGCTATATTTACAAACACTGGGAGCCAGAGGTATCAGGACAGAAACCCCCAAGAGATTCTGTACCCTGTACTGCGAGTATGAAGTCTTCCTGTTTCTGTAACTTTGAATTTCTTCCTTCCTTTCAAAGATCCCAACTCTGAGACAAACAGATTTAGAAACGAATTTATGTTTTCTTTTTTAAACATTAGAATCAAAAATGCCTCCAAGAATCAAACTGAAATTTCACTCCTGAAAAATAGTTAAGGTGTATTTCTAATCTGATCATTAGCTTTTTTGTACATGCACACGTATCTTCTCATTTGCAAACCAAATTTCTTCATTAAAACACATTTTATAGTCAGTCTACCTTTGTAGCAAGGAATGGAAAGTTACACATGCTTCAAGCTGCCAGATCTGATACACAGAATGATGCAGATTTCCTGACTGTCATGGGAAATAAACTATAATTTCATACAAGTGAGGTTTTAGGCTACGGAAGCTGTTTTCAAAAGAAGCGAATAGATGTTACGGGATATGACCTTATTTCAGATATTTGAGAGAACAGGATAATTCACACCGAACTATATGATTGCAACATTGCCAAAACGAATACTGCAGAACTGAAAGAAAATGTGACAGTTTGAAAGCCTTGTCATGAACTATAGGAAGAGAAAGAAATATTTTACAGGATTACAAACCCAGATATAGCCTTTTCAGATATAGCCTGGCTGTGCAAGCCAGGATTTCCCCTGAGCAGACAGCTGTGTTTATGTTCTCTTTTAAGTCTGACCTTTGCACATTTTACACATATGCACATAGAGACTTCAACTCAATTTAATGATTTTTTAGTGCTAGAAAACATTTAATACTGTGACATTGTAGCTGATAGAGTCAATATCTTGAATTTATATGTAGGAAAAAGTAAAAAATGGTTATAAAGACAACACCATTTTGAAGATGGAAGTCTCATGAAGTTCCTGGAGCAGAAACCTTATGGTGCTAAACAGGGAGGGCCAGGAAATACTCCTAAGTATGAATCTCCACTTTATTATCCTTAAGAGGAGGWGGGGGGAAAAGATCTTTCATTATCATGACATAATTGCACACTAAAAGCACAAATTTGGTATCCATCCAGGCCAGAACTGAGTCTTTTATTGAGCACAAATTTTATAATGGCTGTAGCCATCACACTGTTTCCATACTTGAGCCTACTTCGACTTTTCACAGAAGGCAACAGGAGTTGCCTCCCCAGTTTGATATTTRGCAGTTAGCCAAAAGTCAAATTAACTTCCAAGTATTTACTACTAAGGACAACATCTCACAAGATGCTGCGAAACCTCAACTTCAGTGACATCCAGGCCCCTTGACACCATGCCAAGTAAAGCCCTGAATCTCTTTGCCATGGGAAGAAAGAGCACAGAGATGCCTGGCAGCAAGACAAGGGCTCTTCACCACAGAAAGGACCGAGGTCAGTCCTTACGCTGCTGCGACATCTCAGACATGCCACAGCTGGGGAACCTCATCTTCAAAGGGCAATAATCTAATCTTGCAAGGGAGGGATTGCTACAGAGAACGGGCTAATGGAGGTGGTGGTTTCTTGGCCACCCAGAATCAACTTCAGAAAGGCAAGAAATGCAGGAATTCTGTTACTGGGAAATCTTCACACAAGTCTGGTTTGGTTACACTCTCTGAATCCCTAACCTATCTCATATACTGTAATCTTATCTCGCTACATTATAATCACCAACTCCAGGGATACTGCCAACACAGAATAGCAGGCTGGTTTACCATAAACAAGGATATTAAAATGTGTGCAGCCTCAAGTCAGCCACAGTCATGATCCAGTCAACACCTCCGAAAATCAGGTGACCTACTCGAACACCTTATGGTGGACTAATGAACCTAATATTGAGCCCTTTAAAAATATATTTTTTCCTACAGAACAGGGGTGAGGAGAACATGCTCTTCACTGAAACAGGCCAGGGGCCTAGCTCTGCTTCCCTCGACACTACCTTGCACCCGGCTTTATCAGTAGTCCGATTAAAAATCAGTGAGGTTATTCCCAGGGTAGAGAGTGCCTTACCAAGACAGACCATCAGCTGGCTTAAGGTGATACAGCTGTACCTACCTTACAAATCTGTGATGATTTACACGAGCTAAGAACCTGGCTCAAAATGAGAAAAAGTGGCAAAGTCAGGCTTTCTCTGTGAACGCGCTATTTCATGAGGAAGCCTGAGCTAAACTAGCAGTAATGGTTCAAGTAAGAAGATGCCTCATGTGGAAAGCAACCAGCATTTCAGCAGTATTATTAATGAACTTAATCCCACAAAATTAAGTTGCTTTTCAAAACTGTTGCTCAGCAGGTACCCACTAGAAATGTGAGCTAATTATTCATGCAATTCATAAAATGAATTTAATTAAAGGAATATAAGTACGTGCTTCTACAAGAAACAGCAGAGATTTAACACCGTATTCTGTACAGTATGTCTTGTACCCCTGATAGTGGGCATGTTCCTCAAATAAAACAGTACCTACTTCAAAGGGTAATTTCCCAGCTCCCAAACAGAAGGTGACGTCTCATGTAACAGCTTCAGTTGTCCACATAAAAACACACCATGGTATAGTCTCATACCTTTGACAGAATCTTTACTAAAATAAAAGATGTAAATAAGACACTTTACCTGATTGGGCTGAATTTTCGGCACATGTGCTTTCCACATTTGAGCTTCTCTAGAGATTGCCATCTCCAGAAGGAGAGACAACCTCTGGCTCTCCAGGGGTCCTGAAAACTTCATGGTGACCCTTGGATCCACCTGCCACCCAACTGGATACAGCTACCTGCAAGACCAAAAGACAAGCTAATGAAATGCTAGCCATGACTATCTAGTAAACAGCACAAAGGTGACTAAAACTGCAAGAAATGGCACAGGCCTATCTGCAGCATGGACAGGTACTTGGCAAACCTATCCAAGGAAGCCCAAACAGTCCAGCTCAAATCTGGATAATGTCAGACCAAAATGGTCCATACATCTCCAACATATATGTGAGGTGGAGGGTCCTGCCAGTTGGTCTTCTACTTCATAGTCATGCAGGCAATTAGACAAGACTACTCCCATTTCAGCAGCAAGTTAGGGTGTTTAATGAAAAATACTTGAAAAGAGGAAAATGAGAAACTGGGAAATATAAAGGGGATTTTAGAAAGTAGGCAGCCTTGGCCTAAATCCTACTGAAGTTAAAAACAATCTACCTGTCATTTCAGGGGAAGCTAGGTTATTCAAGCATTTTTCAAAAATCCCAGCCTCAGAGTCTGCTTCGTGCTAGCCTTACTCTAGTATCTTCCTCAGTAACAGGAAGTTCCGTGCAAAACAGAAGAATGTTTGTATGATTTACAAGCTGAAGTCCCACAAAAAGGTCAATATTTTCCCTCCCTGCTGTATGGTTTGTAATTTCTCACGAAAGCTGCAACCCATTTCACCTACAATGCAAAGGTACTAGGGAGTTCAGGAAGGTTACTTTTGGGTCTGACAGCTCTGAAAATATGTTAGATTCAGAGGATTAGATAGCACCTAACTTTAAATAGGAAATGCATTTTAAAGGAGGCAAAAACCAGCAAACCCAACAACAGCCTTTGTGAGGCATGAATTAATTACAAGCTGCATAAGCAATGACAAAATTTTCTACAAGACCTACAGTATTTGGAGCTTACTTCTACTGGCAAAAGTGACAACAAAAAGTACACAATCTATCTTGCTGTACAGAAAGCAAAAAGAAAAATCAGGGTTTCCCTGAGCCTCATACAGTCTCAAGAATGTGTCAAGATACTTCTGAATTTGAGATTAAAAACAAAATAGACAAAATATTTTTTTAAAGACAATAGATTCCATAAAAGCCTTTTAATAAGAGAAGATGGTCTGACTGAAAAGGTTATTCAAATTCTTCTAATACTGCCTACCACTATTCTGGCTGCAAATTTCTTAACAGTATTAAATCACTTAGCCAAAACAATTCAGCCCTGAAGCACAAATCCATGGGAAAGTATTTAAACTTTCAATTCCTTTTGTGTGCTCTCATGAAATCTGAAACAGGTGGATATTGGCCAAATCCTAGCCAGGCTATTTTATAAAGACTAGCTTGTTAATAACAGTTTATGTTATATTTACAGGAAATAAAGCAGCATGTTGAACAAGAAAAAATAAACATCAAGTCTGCAGTGAAAACACAAAGAACCAGTTGATTATATACAATAATAACAACAGCTCTATACATAGGGATGATTCAGGGCATCATCATGGATTTAAGGGAAACTACAGAACAAATATTTTTCTTATTTTATTAATTTGTAGCACTTATGCAACGGTTTTTAATGGGCGCAATTCACACACAACCTGCACAAGGCATGAAACAGCACTCAGTTCCCACTTACAGCCAAGGAGATTTTAAGTGGCAAATAAACTTTGAACAGAAATCCCTCTTTATTAGATTTTTATAAAACAACTACCACTACATGAACAAAGGAGAGGCTGTACTGGCTTGGCATACTCTAAGCAGGCTTTCTAGCTGTCAGTGTAATGACCCAAGGTGAATGGCCACATAGCGATTTCCCTGCTGGAGGGAACACCTTGGATCCAGAATCGCAACAAATGAGCCCGAACGGGCTGAAAATGCTTTGCAGTGTGTCCCAAAATCATTTGCAATCACCCCCTAAGTGGTAGTTAATTATGAGATTGAAAAGTCTGTATTACAAGCTTCCCATTTCACAGATTCTGTTCAATACCAGAGGTGGGACTATTTTCTTCCACGCAGAACAGCAGCTTTAAATGCAGTTTGTCTACGTGCATTTACTGATTCTTGCACACGTATCTTTTTTAAACCTCAGGATGCTGCTGCTCACACTCCTACAATGCTAAATGGTGTTGCTAATGAAGCTGAATGAGGAGCACTGTTTCACGCTCACAAAGAGGCCTATTCGCCCGCCCCAGCTCATTCCCCCAGGGGTTTCATCTGCAGCCATTAGCATCCCATCAAAACTGGTTCCCAAAACTCTGATTAGCAACCATTTCCAGAGCCATCAACACTTCCAAAGAGGTGTAAAACTCCGGAAAATCACAACAGCAGTGATGAGCTACACACCCTCTGCGCAGATGTGAAGAGCTATACAAATTGCAAGTAGAGGTGAATAATCCGGCCCTTTGGGCAGGCACTGGGAGTTTGGCTGACCATGGTGAGGAGAAGCCATTTGGACTCCATCTATCCAGTACACTGGATTTCAACAGGAGTTGAGCTGGGACACTAGATAGTGGTGCATCTAACTCCTACATCAGTGAAAGCAGCTGGCCTGCCTGGCAACTCAGACTCCAGATTTCTTTTTCTTTTTCTTTTTCTTTTTCCCAGGTCTTTGCAGTGCAGAAGATCAGAGATTTTTTTTCATATATTTAACTAAGTCTACAGAGCCTCAGTTGCTACGGAAGGAAGCCTTCTTTAAACAGGCAGTCTCACTGGGTAACACCCAATAGGGCATTAGCTACGACCTCTCAGTCCACACTAGATGGTGCATAATTGGAGAAGAACAATTAAAGGCTTGCATGAGCACTCCGTATTACACAAGATGAAATAATGCACAGGGGAAAACAGCAAAGTCGGAACGGATCCAAAGCTCAGTCAAGTGAGCAGAGAGGCTCTCCCTGGCTCGGCTGGCCTCCAGAACAGCTCCCTGTAACACTGCCATAACCCAGTCCATTCTCAGCGTCCCAAAACCTGCGAGTGCTGCAGCGGGGCTGAATTTGGGAACCAGCACAGAGCACTGAGCGTAAGGAGACAGTGAGCAACTTGCTGCATGCGTTTAACAAGAGCAGGAGCCATATTTATCCTGACCACTTCTCCTAGTATGAAATACTGATGGCTGTTTCTTGTTGTTGTAGGAAAGAGGTAAGTAATTAGCCACTTCTCCAATTAGTGGAGAAAACATATGAAAAAATACAGGCAAAAGATAGTGTCTCAAGAGCCTCAGTGACCTTTTTTCCCGACGTGACAGGCAACTGTTCCCACCATATTTACAGTACAAATGGATCTGACAGACCTCTGGGGTCATCTGGGTCTTGCTCACATCTTTTTTTCTCAGAGGCTGAGCCACAAGTTCTACTCCAAAGGCCCTTCCAGAAAACAGCTTAGTTACCCTCATCCCCTTTTTATTTTCTCCTCCCCTAACAACATCCTCTGGGACTTTTTTAAGGCCAACTCTTATCTCCACCGGTGCTTCTGGTTCCTCTACTCACTCTCTGAGGAGGATATGTAAGTCACGTGGTGTGAAAGCTGATGAGGCAAGAGGAAAAACCAAAAGGGAGAAAACCACCAAACAGAAACTGGCTGAAAAATGTTTCCCTCTGCCTCTCCTGCCCAAGCACTCAGTGCAGATGCTAAGGTCCTCCTCTGGGGAGAAGAGGCCCTGCTATTGCCATGGGAAGAAGCTGCCGAGTGTGGGTGCAGCTAGAGAGGGAGCAGCCACTCCGCTAAAAGCAAAATCCTGATCACGGTTTCATTTCCTCCACAATGCCAAGATGGCCGATTACGTCTAGCAAAGCAGCAGCTAGAGAGCTGCTCTGTTTCAAGGAAAAAGGGAGTTTTACCCACTTGGCAGAGGAGGCTAATGGAAAGAACAGACTGTGCCATGTACCCTGTCATTTATCTGGCTGAAAATCAGTAACTAGAGGTAGGAACATAAGTAAGTTCTGCAGGCACATATGCAATACTATGATTAACCCAGTGTACATTACACAYCTCTTCTCAGGTTCTCAGAATCAAAAATCAACACCATGATCTTGACAGAGTGTCTCAGCATAGCAGATTTCAAAAAGGTGATAGTACCTGCACTGTATCAACCAGTGCCGAGTGGCACTGCTACAGYGCCCTTAATTACCAAGCGTACATGGTGCACTGTTTTGAATGAGTAGTGAAGGCAGCTCTCCTGGAGCTGCCGAGGGGAAAAAAGAGGAAAAAAATAACCTTTCCCTTCCCAACTAGCAAGGCAAATCAATGAGGGCTGAGGCACAACAACCTTTGTACAACAACAAAAAAATGATGTGCTTGAAACTTTCCCTTTGAGCTACAGTGGTACACAGACTTTTCCAGCACCGAAAGCACATCAGGCAACACGCCAAGCATCCTGAGGGCTGAAACTAGTTTGCATCTGAATTTACATAGCTCTTAATCAGATAAAATCATGCCATTAAAAAAAAATGCAGCACGCTCTACATGTGCATGGCACTTCACAAAACACATGGGGCCAATGCAGAGCAAGAATTGCCAGGGGAGGAAGAGAAATGAGACGGTCAGCACTGCTTCCCTAACTCTGGCCGCAGAGAAGTCAGACAAAGACCGTGGAGGAACCAGTCTCTTGCTGAGACCGAGATGTTAAAAAGGAGCATCACAGAAAAGCTGTATCAAGGCTCCCACCAGCAATAAAGATACTTTAAAGACATCTTCATGAGCAGCCATCCCTGCAGAAAGCAGCAGTAGCACCACAAGGGCTGAGCCTGCTCTGACAGCAAAGACCTGGTCAGCCACTTTTGCATACCTTTTTCTGTGACTGAATACCTGCCCAAGAGACCCGAGGGTGAAGAAACTGCAGCAGCTGTGACCGAGTCAGATTAGGCCACCAGAAACTAACATTCAGCCTCTCTTTTCCTGATTTAAAATTAAACTCGATCTCCATATATTTTTTTTCTTGTGGTTTGGAAATTTTTGAACCACTGTTTTTGATTTTTTTTTAATCCATTCAATTTAGTAAGGTCAACTGGCTACTCTCAAATTCCCTAAAGAACTGCTGGAAAGTGAGAGAAAAGGAAGTGAGCCAAGTCAATGCATCAGCTTTGTTTCGAGGTCTTCTGTGAGCAAGATCACATGCTGCAGGTCGAATCTTGCTCTGAGATTAGAGCGTCAAAATTCTGGTGTGAGCTTTTCACTATGAGGAGCATAGCAATTACTGGAGATCTTCAAGATGATGCTTATCCTGTAAAAATACCCTGACTTGGCCCATAAATGTAATCCATCTCATAAAATTTTGTCTCCATTTTAATACAAGCTTAGAGTTAACTTTACTTAAAAAGGTACTTTCAGTTTCCCTACTGAAGTTTTACACTGCAAGTGCTGCAGGCTACAGACTTTAACAAAGCAGTTTCACATTTACGGTAATTCAGGCAGACAGCCACTTAGGCAGAAGCACTTCCTAGGGTTTTTGGGGGGAAGGGGGGGCGTGGGGAGTGCATTTGTGTAGGATGCATTTTTTTAGACTTTGTGTTTACTTACATTGGCAATATAAAGTGGCTCCTGCAGACAGAAGACATAGTTACACGAGCGTACTATCCAGCAGCAAAATGAGTTTACAAAATTCCTGATTATCCCTTGCCTCCAGCTGCAATTCAGCTATGCCAGCATAACCCCTCATAGGACTGCACTGTAAATAGGATCACCAAAATCGCTCCATGTGTTGGTAAAAACTCCTTTTGTTTTACCTACTTTTTTTTTAAATATAGATTATTTCATAGAAAGTTAACAAGATTTCTAGGATTAGAAACGATTTAGAAACTAGTATCTCCATCTTGTAAACAAATCCAAGTGGGTATTCTGGACAAGAGAGGTAATTTCAATAGCATTTACGCTATTGCAACGCACTACATGCATTTCTGCAGACCTTGTTAAGTATTTTCAGTGACCAGCAGCCAAATCTGCTTCAGCTTTAGCAAGCAATAATATAATCTTACAGATGACCTGAAAACAGATTTTTCTGGGTGGGGGAAGAAGGCAAAGCAGGAGGGAGAGGAAGGAGACTGAATTCCTGAGAGCTCCAGCCAGCCATCTGTGATTTCAAATGATCAAAATGTACTTTGCACTGTTAGAAGAAATCATCAACTGCAAGTTGTGATTAGAAATTTCAAAGCTGTGGGCGGGGGTAGGATGGAGGTTAATTTTAGTACCTGGGGCTTTCTCTTGGCTTAACTCCTTCCACATCACTGTCAGTAAGGCAGTCCAGAAATTTGCTCCAGGCAGGTAAATGTAGACATTGCATTATTTAAATCTGAGATTCTTCTTCTCAAATTGAAGCAATGCAATAAAATAGATGCAACAGATACAATGCAGAAGAAATACTTTTCTCCTCAGGCTTAAGCAATGAAATAAAGCAGCAGGTATAAAATTCCTTTGCAATTTCTATAATGTTTCTATGTCATAGAACAGTTCAAATAGACTTTTTTTTCTTTCCTTTTTTTTTTTTTTTTTTTTTTTTTTTTTTTTTTTTTTTTTTTTTTTTGGAGAACAAAAATTCCCAAGAATGCCTCACTACTGGAAATGGCTAGTTTTCTGTCTTTTCAACTGGTCAAAGCATTATCTGAAGCTACAGTGATAAGCAGAGTACTGGCAGGGGTTAAGATCAACATCCAACTGTTCTGAAGGTGTAGAAAGTAAATCATATTGTAGCCTTGCGAGGGGGTATGACAGCTTGACAGAGTTGTGAGACAATGTATGATCTTTATCAAGTTAAATAATCGAATATATTGGTCAAAAGAAATGTGTATATAGTTTCAAATTTCAAGATCTAAATAAGTAAGTGGATTAGAAGCAATGATCTGACTTTTATAGAATGAATATTAATAAAGACATTAAAACAAGGATGTTTCTCCATGAGAAATATGAGTATGAAACAAATATGCTACAGGTAAACATACAATACTGCAAACTTAACAAGCAGCATATTCGACTTGCGTATAAACAGCCAATAGACCTAAAATCAAAAATAAGAAATTTTATCCAGGCTGAGAAATGGAGAGGGCCCTTGCCATTTGTCTGTATGACTCACTCAGCACTACCTCCCACAACCTGCTACAAAGGGAAGCCTGGAAGTCTGTAAGATATTTTGGCAGTATCTTTCAACCAAGCACATACACCTCGCACACTCACCACTTCTTTTCCTCCAACAAGATTTTTCCTGGGAGTGCAAATAAAGCTGACCTCATTTTAGAGACAGTTTTCAAATTTAAGAAGTTTTCAAAACATTTTAAAGGAAGTTGCCAGTTAAAAATGCAAGTCTGCAACTGCAGAGAGAGAATGAACAGTAACGTTTTGATGGGGGGGAAAGGAGGCATTCTGAACTCTGTTGTGAAACCCCAGGGCCCATTTACACACTCCACAGGAGAAGACGCCCTCTTTTCACTTCGGAGAGAGATGCATCATGACCAGCAGAAGTACACTCTTCCCATCACCGCCTTCTGTTTTTATTCTGGTCTAGAGAATCTTCCTCCACCAAAAGAAAGGTGTCCATCCCCCACACCATTTCCATGGAGAACAAGAAGTGGAACAAAAAGTGACAGAAATGAATACTGATGAGTAGTGAAATGGAGTGGATTTTTCTGTATTACAGAATACTCTGTACATTACAGTGAAAGGCTCTTCAGGCATGCAGGGGACCAGAGAGAGGGCTCCACTCTGAATTAAGGGTGCAGCCATGATTACCAAGGGCTTACAAGCATTTTACAAACACACTAAAACCCTGTTTATAAACAATCAGAGCTCACATGCTGTGCATTTGTTCAGATCCCAAAGTAATTGGCAATGTTGGTCCAGAATTATTTGCAAGTGCAACCCTAAGGAGAACAAAAGTTTTGCTTGTTACAAGCCTGTTCAGAAAGGAAAGCCCAGGTGGTATTTGTCACACCAGCACACACATTTTCAGATTTGTAAAGCAATGTGGTAAAAGATACACACATCTTCAGTTTCTCATAGGATTCCTTTGAGATAGAAAAAAAAATCAAGAAAACAGGAGCAGTAACTTCAAAGCAAGAAATGCCTGGATGAGGGCATTCTCAGACAGCAAGGAGGGTGCCACATTGCAAAGCCACTGGTAAGGGTAGCGGTATAAAGCTGCTGCCAGATAGTGGTCACTCAGGGGAGTTCCTGTAGGTACTGGCTAGAGACTTTTTTTATTATTATTATTTTCCCCAGCAGTCACTGTTTTGTTAAAAAAAAAAAGAGAGAGAGAGAGATAGAGAAGAAGAAGATCTATTCATGGCACCCAGTTTACTCACACACACCCATGGAGTCTAAAAGAGATCAGTTTTAAGAAATCTCTGCTGCACTTCATTCCCTGCGACAGGTGAGCGATACTAGGGTTTCAAGCTTAAATGATGTTTTCAAAAGTAGGGACTTCTACAAGACAAAGCAGAAGACTAACTCATGACTGAACGTTCAGACAACATCACCATCCTTCCCTGCTGGAGAGGCGCACAAGCGCACACATCCTTACCTAGCCTACCCCCCTTTCTAATGGCTCCTGTTAAAAACGCTGGATGAGGTTTGTGTTTCCTGTTCTCTCGCTAACAGCCAAGATGAGTTGTTTCAAATAATATTTGTCCAGCAGGGCCTTACRTCAGCATGCGTTTAAAATTTTGTGTCCCACGGCACGCTGACAAGCTGCTTGAATCACAGCTCCTTCCCCTTTCAAGGCAGTGCGTGGCAACATACCAAGGAAACTGTGGATAAAAGGTAAACTGAGAATCCAGCCTAGGAGACCAGCTCCAGCTGCATAACGTATGTGTTTGATGCAAAGAGGAGATGAAACTCAATATATTTTAGTGAGTTCTGCTTTGAGATTTTGGTTTATTTGAACCTAAAAATCAAAGGAAAAGTTATTAACTGATGGAGGCTGTTTGCTTGCATGGATTAAATTAAGCAAAAACTAAACCCTCACAACCCAAAACTCCTCCATGCCATTTTATGAATACTTGCAACAAAAATGCTTACGTTTTACGCTCTTTCAACACCGTGGGCTTGTCATCTGGCTGCAGATATGCAAGCAAAATGGCTGTTGGGAGATGTAAACTCCCCACAAGATCTGTTAAAATAAGCCAAGGGACTCAGGCTAATATTTTGGTAGGAACTAGGCCTGCTGTTGTTTGGCACCCATATCTCAATACTCAAGACAGACATGCTGCCAAGTCAGGAATGTGAGCCTTCGTTGTGTGCACTGGGGAATCACGCCACCAAGGGCAGACAGTCCTTGTATGGGACAGTTTGCAGTCATATACCAAAGAGATGGTACTACCTCCCCGTTCAGAACTGAAGTGCACGACAGGTATAAAGAAACAACAAAGTAGGCTAAGAAAGCAAGTGTTTGCTGAAATATGGCCATTATTTTTACACAGTTTCCAACCTAAATGAAGGGTAAATCTAAGAAAACAATAGCAGAGCCTTGCTCCAAATTCTGTGCACACAAGCAGTAAAGGGACCTGTGGGCTTCAGGCTCATAGCAGCACAGTCGCAATAGCTCGGCTGCATGCCCGAAGTGGCTCATCAGTTCCAGAGACACACGCTGCCTCTGCAAATGCTAAAAGCAGAGCAAGGAGGTTAAAAACAAAACAAAACAAAACAAAGCTGGCATTATGTAATGTCTCACTGTTAGTCTCCTAAAAGGAAAAGCAACACGTAAAGAGGCTGAATCACTTCTCCCATCACCAATATAACTTGCTATAAATCAACAGTAACTTGAAGGAAGTCACTCTGAGGAAAATCAAGCTCACAAAGTATAAGTCTGAGCAATATTTTCATAAAATAGTGCCAGAGGTTTTCACGCACATAAAAGCTAATACTGCATAGGCAAGGGCCAACAGGCACAGAATCTAAACCATCAGGCACCACCTTTTGAGTAATTTAATCACTCAAACCCTATAAATACAGTGCCTCTAAGGGCAAAAACACAGGAACAGAATTCAGCAAGAGTTCTTTTTGTCTTTCAGTATTAGTCAGTTATTAACATAAATGAACAGTAACAAAACCAAACAAGTTTTTACACAGTTTAACACCCACATCCAAAAAAAGTGCAACTACAGTGACTCGATTCCTCTTAACATCTACAAAACAGAATCTGAAATCTGAAAGCATAAATGATCACCAAAGCCAATATTTTGCTCTGTAGACTCTGATTGGCTTCGGGGTAAATAGTCAGTGATTACAGCTAATACCAGGATACAGCATAAGGCTCTGAAAAGAGATAATTATGAGGAAATGAAAAGTTATCTGCTGTTCAAACAATAGATCAATTATAAAATACAGCGCATTAGCTGCAGAGCAGCATTCTTAGGCTCTGAGGGTACAGTATCCTCTTTCTCACTAACCAAAGAGAACCCACAGTTATAAAGCTTAATTATCCTCCAGGAGCATGAGCTTGCTCTCTAATTACCTTCTTGTTGAGACAATATGGAAAAGAACATAATTCCAGCTGCCCACAAAAATAGGATAACACAAGCACAGTCCTGGCTCTTCCCTACGTACTCATCTCTCTTGCCCAACTGGTACGAATATTAAAGCCTTGATTTCCCCAGTATTGAACAACCTAAGCACAAGAGTCCCTGACCCAAAATAAATTGAGGGAAGGACACCTGGACCTGGGGAGGTGGAGGTGCCAGTAATAAAACTGCAAAGACTACATCCAATGGCTCTGCTCATAATGGTAAAGCTGGGGTTCCCCTTCTGCTGCTTCTGCAAAGCACAGTCATGTAAAACCCTCATTTGCTCCTATCAGTGCAAGTATAGACACATATGAGACACACATGCAGTTCTCCAAAGGGATGCAGCTCACTTTAGCAAATGGAGACCAAGCTGCATTTGTTGGTAATGTTATTACAGCAGTTGCATCCTTAAAAGCAGACTTTTCAGCTGCATGGCTGCAGTTACAAGCAGTTTAAACTCATGATCTACAGTCAAAATTATGTTAGAAAGGCAAAGGCTGAAGACTTTGGGGGCCAAATTCTCATCTAACAGAATATCACTGAAGTCAAGAACTACCCCTGCCAAGAAACAGAATCTTGACGTATATATGGTTAAAAAAAAAGAAAAGGAAAAAAGACATCAAAAAGGCACAAAAGCCTCTGGCAAGTGGGTTCATCCAGCACCTCCCATCATCCAGGTAAAGACAATGTTTGATGTCTGGGGGTTGATGAGCAAATCAGAGTATCTGCACTAACTTGTTACTCATGAGTGAGCTTTTAGACCAGCTTATTACATACCAAATGCAACTACCTACTATGGTTAATAAACGAGTGTTGATAATGTTTGTAGTTACCAAACACATAGGAAGGGAAATTTCAGACCATATCTGCCTCACACTGAGACAGAGGACACCTGAGATTTTCCATACATCTGAATGATTTCACTTTGCTTTTTTGGCACATGAAAACAGCTGGGTTTGTACTCAGTTGTGAAAGAAACTACTCTCTGTTTGCAGCTAACCAGAATCCCCCTTGAAAGCTACCTTCTTGATGGCCTGTTGGGTTTCCCACTTAGTAGGAGCATTCTAGTGACAGTACTAGAATGTAGTATCATTCGTATCACCCACAGCCCAACTGAAATCATGGAAACTAAGGAAAGCAGTCACAATTTGTTACTAGGCAGGTGAACTCCAGACACCTATTCTGCATCTTTCACAAGAGGACCTTCAGATCTTACAGCTATGTTTGGCTCTATCTGGAGACTTCTCTTCTACTCACACTTTGCTCCCTACATGGGCAATGGAGTCTGAAGCGTTACTATTTGGTGGTCAAAATACCACATGCAGTTTTCCTGGAGCCACTACCATTATAGCTAGTCCTGCATAGCTTTTATTAAATCCGTCTCCAGCAGGGTTCATGCCTACAGCGGACTGTGAAACAAACTGCAGACTGCAAACACTCAGCAATTACTCTTATGCTTCAAGCATCATTATACAACAACTCATTAGCAAAGTAAGAAAATACAGTTTGTATGAATAAATCAACAGTTTAAACCATGAAATAAATATGACTTACGACACTAGTATGCATTTTAATCTCTAGTGTATTTGTCACCCTCACATAAATTTTCATTTCTTAGTTAGTTGAAAAGCTTGAAATATAATTTCCCAACTATCCTCCTCCTCACATACAAAGCAATGTTTGCAAGCCTCAAAGTTTATCCAATTTTTCCTCTGCCATAAGTTTTAACAGTAGGCTGAAAATGTAGGAAAGGAGTAGTAAACATTAGGAAAAATAACTCTTGTGTGCAGAATCCTGCTAAATGCAAAAGTATATGCATGATGCTTGGCCACTCCCCTGAAGTCTTCTGCTCTCTGGATTAACAGCCACTTAAAAATAGCAGAATTATTTGAAAATCTCTGTGAACCAGATGCCGGATCGGTGAAACACTGGACTTGCAAGGAGCAAAATGAACCAGATCCCTGTAGCAAACCTTGGAGATAAATAGAGAGGAAATATCCAGCCTCCATTTCTTTCCCAACATGTTCCAGTTCAACTGGTACCTTTCCTTTTCTGTTTCTTGGTACTTCCATAACACTTCCCAGCCATGAGCTGGCGAGAGAGCACCTGATGGCTAAGGGTTTTCCTCTGCTAATGCCGCTCAGTGGGTGACTTGCTGTGCAACCTCTGACAGTTAGCAAACCTTCCGTTTTCTGTATCAGTATAATGAGGTAGACAATACCAGGTGAGCCACCCGTTACAAAATCCTCTGAAACATCTACCTAGGGTTATTAATAAAAGCACCCACTTTCTAATTAAGCATTTCTTGCCTACAGTGTATCTACAGGAAAGCTTTGGCACCACAGACCAGTACTGAAATATACTTTAACTCCTGGAAACCACACTCACTTAGATGGCTGTGCATTTGTTATCGTTTTGCGTGTTACTGGGTCTGAGTATTTTAATACATGAATTTGAAATATCCTCTCTATATAAACAAATCATATTTTTTTAAACTGAAATTTCAGCAAAATGGAGGAAAAGAAAAATTAAAACTTCTGGTTACAAGAACAAAACTGCTCCCAGAGAATTAAAAAGACTCTTGCCAGAAATACAGGAAAATGCATCAATATAGTAGACCTGATTCTTCCCTCAGTCACCCAGGATAAACGGATGGATAAATGGATGACTTAAATCAGCATGAGCGCTGTGCATTGCTGTGGATATTCAAAGGAAAGCATCTTTCACACAGGCACCAAAAGGTGAGACCCATCACATGAGTGCTGTTTCTCATTTCTGTTGCCTGTTCGAGGAACAGTAAGAAGCAGGTGTGCACACACCTCCCTGTGCAAAGACCAGAGGAGGGAGCACTGTGCAGCCAGCCTAACGAGATGCCCAGCTGGCCTTCAAATAACTCCTCGTTAGCCCATCGGGACACAACTCCTCGCGAAGGCCTCCATGCGTGTGGTGAGGTGGGCCACCTGGCCTCGTCTCCCAGCAGGACAGAGGCTGCTTTCGCCAGGTAACCTATACCCAGCAAGCACAAGGTTCCTCTGAGGCACATCAATGCTTCAATCACATGCAGAAACAGACTGCTGGCCAGCGGGCCCAGAGCAGAGCAGCCGCGGGGTGCACTGCTCTGCTCACTGCCGGCACCCATCAACGCTGCCTGCAGCCCCACCACAGAGATGCCCAGCAGGAGGACRCTCTGCAGAGCACAACTCTGCTCCAGGCTCTCTGCAGACAGACAGCAGAAGTAGTGACAAAAATACTCTACTGAAGTGCCCCTACCTATGTTTTTAAAACAAAAAAGGAGCATTAAAAGCTCACTTTTGGAATATAATATTGCTTACGAACCCCAGTGGGAAACTAAAATCTCACTGCAAAATGTTGTGCAAACACAAGGCAAAAACAATTCATCTACCATGAAGATTAATCCTCAACACCAATCCTCTAAGAGCTACAAGAATCAATTGGAAAACTCTTTCCTTCCCTTTCCCAAAAATACCTTTTGTGTTTTTCAGTTTCCACCGGGGAAAGAAGGAGACATACCCTGTTTTAACCTTTTTGCCCGAACAAAACCCATTGTTAGTCCACAGGGCCCGCAGCCACTTCAGCTTAGCAATTTACCCTGGCAGACACTGCAACAGCCCTCGCAGTACCTCTTACCCCAAACACAAAACAGGGGGATGCCCAGCCCAGCAGACATCCACCAAGCAGTACCTTTTGTGGAAAGGGTATTGAATGGCATTTCAACTGACAACAACACTCTATCACGCAAGGACAAAATGGCAGAGGGAATCTCACTGTTTTTAAATGAGGACCCCGAGAAACAAAACACACAACCCAGTAAGAAAATACAAGGCTCAGTTAAGAATACAGAAAGGATACAATAAAAGGAGAGTCTTAAGATCAGTTCTGCCATGTCCAACTATATGCAAGCTCTAAACAGAGGTGAAGGATAATTAGAAGTACATATACACCATGTGAAAGTTTAACTTCTGCTGGGGAAAAGCCAAAAGATCAGCTTCTTGCATCCCATGCCAAGATCTGTGCAGGCACAGGCGCACAAGACGAGAGATCCATCCCCAGCTTTGCAAGGCAGCCAAGCTACTTTAAAAGCAAACCTTAATCGTTTGCAGGGATACAAAATCAAACCCTCGAGACAAGGAAAAGATGCTGTAATCTGCTTATTTGAGGGCTAAACTCCTGCCCAGCTTCATCTTGCAAAACCTGGACTCTACAGGGACACGAACACTCACACAAACACCCCCTGGTTTTGAACCAGAGGTGAGGTAATGCCTAAGCCAGGGCATCAGGGAGAGGGGGCCACAGCCACTTCGGTCCCTCATGGCACGGAAAAGGTGAGACACACTCTGGCAGGGGAACGTCACAATCATACAAGACATTCTGCTCATTTTAGGTATTTTATTTAGTAAAAAATAAAAACTCGCCCCTGTGTTTAAAAGGAGCTGTTTCATGCATCAGCAAGTAAACCATGGAAAGAAAGGATGTTTTGGGGAGGACTGCACACAAAGGCTGATGATGAAAAGCACTTTTTTAGTTCAACCTCAAAAGAGTCCCTCTCCTAACAGCTTTATTTTTACGAGTAGGAAAACAGGGGATTGCTTCTTTCCCTCTCTTCACGGGGTCAAAAGGGTAGACAAGGGGAAAAGTCTTTCTGTGTGGTATGGGCAAATTTTCCGGAGGATCTTCCACAAGTTTGCTTATTACCATTTGTTTGAAATAACCTATGGTAGCCTTATTTGTTTAGTGTGTCCCTCCGGAGATAAATTTATAGAAAACGCCACTCTTCTTTCAGGGAAACTTCTTCCACCACAGGTGCGAGAGCAAAGGTGAAGGAGGAAGGGCAGAGTCCATCTCTGCAAACGATCTGTTTTCGCCGAAGATGGAGAACAAAAACCAACTCGCAACCGTCACCAAGAGGTCACCGGTGCCGCTAAACACATGAAGTCACAGCTGGGGCACAACTCCACGGCTGATGCCCGTGGTCGCCTGCAGGCCATGCGGGGACGGGGCAACACTCGGGCAGGGCACAAACTAAGTGACCACCCCTGGCCACCCGGACCCTGCCTGCGGCCACGCGTGCATTGCATAGCATTGCACTGCACTGCACACTGCGCACACCCACAAGAGCGGCACGCACACGCGTGCCAGGCGTTGCACAGGCACACGCCAGTGCATCGCCCAGCGCCGGGCGCTGCGCCCTGGCGCGCACGGGCACCGCGAGCGCGCGCCCTGCGCGCACAACGCCTTGCACGCTCGGTGCCCCGCGGGCGGCACACAATGCACTGCACACACAATGCCTTGCACACTCCCCCCCCCGCGCCCTGCACACGCTCCC